>NC_086124.1:1045000-1345000 GCF_963921235.1 Mobula hypostoma
AGAAATGCGACTGTAGCAGGACTTAGACAAATTGGAAGAATGGGCAAAAAAGTGGCAGATGGAATACAGTGATGGGAAATGTTTGATAATGCATTTTGGTAAAAGGAACAATAGTGTGGACTATTATCTAAATGCGGAGAAGGTTCAAACATCAGAGGTACAGAGGGGCTTAGGAGTCCTCATGCAAAACTCCCAGAAGGTTAATTTACAGGTTGAGTCTGTGGTAAAGAAGGCAAATGTAATGTGGCATTTATTTCAAGAGGAATAGAATATGAAATCAAGGAGATGATGCTGAGTCTTTATAAGACACTAGTCAGGCCACACTTGGAGTATTGTCAACAGTTGTAGGAACCATATTCAGAAAGAATATGTTGTCATTGGAGAGAGTCCAAAGAAGGTTCATGAAGATGATTCCAGGAATGAAAGGGTTAAGATATGAAGAGCATTTGGCTGCCTTGGGCCTGTACTCATCAGAATTTAGAAGAACGTGTGGGGATCTCATTGAAACCTACCAAATGTTGAAAGGACTAGATGGAGTGGATGTGGAGAGGATGTTTCCTATGGTGGGGTTATCCAGAACTAGGGGGCACAGCCTCAAAACTGAGGGGCGACCTTTTAGAACAGAGACAAGGAGGAATTTTTTTTATCCGGAGAGTAGTGAATCTGTGGAATGCCCTGCTCTGTCACAGACTGCGGTAGAGGCCAAGTCTGTGAGCATATTTAAGGCGGAAGTTGATTGTTTCCTGATCGGTCAGGGCATCAAAGGATATGGCGAGAAGGCAGGTGTACTGGGTTGAGTGGGATCTGGGATCAGCCATGATGGAATGGTGGAGCAGACTCGATGGGCTGAATGGCCTAATTCTGTTCCTATACCTTATGGTGTTATAGTTACCCTCAGACAGATGACTCCACCCTGAGGGCCGACTCTGCTGTTAGGCCTCTCCCTCTCACACTGACCAGCCCCACCACTGTGATTGTTGCCCTGTCCCTGAGCTCACAGCAGAGTTCAGGCTGTACTTGCCCCAGGCAGGGCCTCCGTCTCCCCGCCCTCTGCTCTGTCAGTGATTACACAGCTGGAAAGTACCTGGTCTTGAGGGTGTGTGCAGACACTGACGGGACACGGGTGACTCACTCAGACTGGAAACAAATCTGACTGAAGCTGATGGTCCCTGTGAAACACGTGTGGGAGAGAGTCAGCTACAGTAGGCAGCATCACACCAGACTGTCACCCGGGACCTGATGCCCTGAGTCACTGTGTTCACTAGTGATACGTAGAGTCAGTGATGGACTCAATGTGTGTTCTTTAGTGTTACACAGGATCTGTGCAATGCACCTGTGTTCACTAGTGTTACACCAGGTCCCCTCTTCCAAATCGTTAATGAACAGTCTATTATGAACTGTTGTGGGCCTAGCATGGACCCCTGTAGCACTCTGCTCACCACTGATTGCCACCCAGAGAAACATCCGTTTATGCCAACTCTCTGCCAATCCTCTATCCTTGCTAATAACCCCAGCTCCAGGCAGCCTCAGCTTATGGAACAGTCTTTTATGTGGCACCTTCTGGAAATGTGAGTCTACAGCATCCACCTGTTCCCCTCTACCCACCCTGCCCAGTGTTAGATGCTGTGGATGGGTTCAGGAGTTGACATGTCTGCTTCACTGCTGGCTTCTGGAACGTTCTGAACTAGATGGGCTGGATGTGTCAGAGAATCGCAGGGTCACAGAGTACAGAAACAGGCCCTTCGGCCCTCTCCATTCATACTGACTCATCCTCTCTGCCTCCCTTGTGTCCATATCCTTCTATGCCTGCTGTCTGTCCAAATGGCCAGATCTGACTCCATCATCTCCCTTCCAATGTGCTTCATTCGCTTTGTGTTTTGTCAGCACAGTTTCTTTTTGTATTTTAGTTTTAACAGCTGGGTAATGTGCGTTTAGTTATTTTTAAACAATTTAAATACATTTTAGAATTTGAAAAAGGTCTTTAAATCCATTTCAGAGACGGTGCAGACAGAGGTTGGTTCCGTTCAGAATGGACGTGAGTCTGAGGTGATCGGGCAACACCTCAGCCTCGTCACGCTGACCCATGGAAGGGTCCAGAGATGGTCACCCATCCCCAGTGAGCTGTGGGATTGGTGTGGGTCGAGCAGATGGGTCACTCTCTGGCCTGGTCCCTGCAACGTCGCTGAAATAGCTCCATCTTCAGAAGTTGCCGTGGAGAGGAGAAAAGAAACGCCCGCACGTGTCTGTTCTTCGGCCACTCTGCCTTTGAGCTCAGTGCAGAATGAGGATGTCGTCAGTGCTACCTAATGCAACTTTGTTTAACGATGCACCAGGAACCGGTCTCAGTCGTTACAACACAGCACGGTGGCGGAGTGGTTAGTGTAACACCATTACTGAGCAGTGACCTGGGTTCAGTTCCTGCCCTTCTCCGTAAGGAGTTTGTACATTCTCCCCAAAACTGTGTGGGTTTTCTCCAGGTGCTCTGGTTTCCTCCCCAAGTCCAAAGGCATATGGGGTAGTCGGTTAATTGGTCTCATGGGTGTAACTGGGCAGCACGGGCTCGTCAGGCCGAAGGGCCTGTTACTGTGCATTTCTCTAAATATATAAATAATAAATACAATCTCATGGCATAACCTGCACAGGTATTTAAACTCCCTGCAAGGAACACAAAAAAGGAGACCAAACTCAGTGTTTTTAGCCACGCGTGAAGCCTAACATATAGGTTTCAGCGTCGATCCTAAACAGGCTCCACATTCCAGGACTAGACACGACTTATTTCTGTTTTGCTGTTCGGGAAAATGTGTTATTCTCCACAAATCTTCAAAACATATGTCACGCTGCTGTTTGTTGAATACAGCTCAGGATTCAGCACCATCGTTCCCCTCGGTACTAATCAACAAGCTTCAAAACCTGGGCCTCCGTACCTCCTGTGACTGGATCCTCGACTTCCTAATCAAGAGATCATATTCAGTGTGAATCAGTAATAACGCGTCCTCCGCACTGACAATCAGCCCAGGCAAACCTCGAGGGTATGTCCCCAGTCCACAGCTCTATGCCCCCTCTACTCATGACTGTGTGGCTAGCCACCGCTCAGGTGTAGAACATAGAACAGCACAGTACAGGCCCTTCAGCCCACAATGTTGTGCCAACCTTTTAACCTATTCCACGATCAATCTAACCCTTCCCTCCCGCACAGCCCTCCATTTCTCTACCTTTCATGTGCCTATCTAAGGGTCTCTTAAATCTACCTAATGTACTGCCTCGCCTCTACCAGCGCCCCTGGCAGGGCGTTCCAAACACCCAGCACTCCGTGTAAAAAAATCCCCCATCTATGACATCCCCCATATACCTTCCTCCAATCACCTTAGAATTATGCCCCCTTCTGTCCTGGGAAAAAGCCTCTGGTTGTCCACTTGACCAATACCTCTTATCATATTGAACACCTTCATTAAGTCACCTCTCATCCTCCTTCACTCCACAGAGAAAAGCCCCAACTCACTCAGCCTATCCTCATAAGACGTGCTCTCTAAAGATCATCTATAAATTTGCCAGTGACACCAGAGTTGTTGGCAGAATCTGAGATGACAACAAGAGACTACAGGAGTGAGATGGGTCAGCTGATTGGGTGGTGTTGCAGCAAGAACCTTGCACTCAGCAGCAGTAAGACCGAGAATTGATGGTGGACTTTAGGAAGGGGAAGTCGAGGGACCATACACCAGTCCTCATAAGGGATCAGAAGTGGAAAGGGTGAGCAGATTCAAGTTCCTGGGCATCGACAGATCTATCCTAGGCGCAACACATGGACCCATCTTGAAGAAGGCCTGCTGGCAGCCGTACTTCATTAGGAGTTTGAGGACATTTGGTATCTCACCAAAGACACCTTCAAATTTCTGCAGATGTACAATGGAGAGCATTTGAACTGGTTACATCACTGTCTGATATGGGGGCTCCAATGCACTAGATTGAAAGAGGTTGCACAAGGTTATAGACTCAATGATTTCCATCACTGGCATAACCCTCCCCACCATCAATGACATTTACACAAGGCGATGCCTCAAGAAGGCAGCATCCATCGTAAAGGACCCCCATCACACAGGAGATGCCCTCTTCTCATCACTACCATCAGGGAGGAGGGACAGGAGCCTGAAGACCCCTCTTCTCATTACTACCATCAGGGAGGAGGTACAAAAGCCTGAAGACCCCTCTTCTCATCACTACCATCAGGGAGGAGGTACAGGAGCCTGAAGACACACGCTCAGCGATTCAGAAACAGCTTCTTCCCCTCCACCATCAGATTTCCAAATTGTCCATGAGCCCATGAACTCCTTCTCATTTGTGCGTTTTGGTATTTTGTAATTGATAGTAATTTGATATCTTTGCCCTGTCCAGCTGCTGCGAAACAGCATGTTTCATGTCATATCGAACGCCGATACTAAACCTGATTCTGATCTGGATCCGGATTCCTTTAATTCTCAGCACCAAGCCCAGAGGTCAGTAATCCCCTGAGGGCAGAGATGTTGACAGTACGTCAATCTTGACACTGTTCCCATTTGCTTTCAACCAATAAGGCCTTAAAGAAACCACCCCCCAAAAAATGTGCAGCTTTCCAAATATGCAAACCTTGCTATTCTAAATATTCTGCATTTGTTTATCCGTTCACTTCCACGTTCAACAGCAAGTGAATATTGCCCAAATGTGCTGGCCGACATTTCACATTCCAGCACAACCAAAATGAGCGTTGCTGTCATCTGCTGTTGAAAGAAATAGAGATTTCCCACCACTGCAGATTCCGTCTACGGGTATGGGAAGTAGGAACGTGGGGTGTGCAATGTGCCGGGACTTGAGCAGGTTCTGGTGTTAAGGTGAGAGTTGACTCTTCAGCTCTGTTGACAACATGGTGGTGTAGTGGTTAGCACGCCGCTTTACGGTACCAGCGACCCGGGTTCAATTCCCGTTGCTGCCTGTCAGGAGTTTGTACGTTCTCCCCGTGACCACGTGGGTTTCCTCCCACAGTCCAAGGCCTACTGGTCAGTAGGTTAATTGGTCATTGTAAACTGTCTGGTGATTAGGCTAGGACTAAATCAGGGGTTACTGGGCAGTGTGGCTCGAAGGGCCGGAAGGGCCCAGTCCATGTTGCATGTCAATAAATAAATAAAGAGGCAACGCCAGTGTGACTGTGACTGCGATTACTACGGTCAGTGGCCGAACAAAAGGCATTTCCACTTCCTGGAGAAATGGACATGGAACCCTCAGCCTTTTAGGAACAGCTCCTTCCCCTCTGCCATCAGATTTCCGTACTGTCCATAAACCCATGAACACTTCCTCATTATGTTGGTCACTTTTTGCAATATTTTTTTATCTTAAATAGAAATTTCTATGTATTGCGCCGTACCTCTGCTGCAAAACAACATATGAAAGTGATGATACACTTGATTCTAATTTTGATTCTGTTGTACTAAGGCAGTTCATCGCCCCCTTCACCAGCCCCACCCCTCTCCATCGGACTCTGATTTGCTTCACCACTGATCGAATGAACCAGCCATTATCACCAGTTTTTGGTTCATGGCCTCCCCCTTGGTGTTGGTGTTGTTTCTGCCTGGTATTGAGCAGCGCACTCAGAAACTGGGGAATGGAGTAGAAATCCAGCAGAGCAGAACACAAACACAGACCAGTACAGTACAGAGCAGAACACAAACACAGACCAGTACAGTACAGAGCAGAACACAACACAGACCAGTACAGTACAGAGCAGAACACAAACACAGACCAGTACAGTACAGAGCAGAACACAACACAGACCAGTACAGTACAGAGCAGAACACAAACACAGACCAGTACAGTACAGAGCAGAACACAAACACAGACCAGTACAGTACAGAGCAGAACACAACACAGACCAGTACAGTACAGAGCAGAACACAAACACAGACCAGTACAGTACAGAGCAGAACACAACACAGACCAGTACAGTACAGAGCAGAACACAAACACAGACCAGTACAGTACAGAGCAGAACACAAACACAGACCAGTACAGTACAGAGCAGAACACAACACAGACCAGTACAGTACAGAGCAGAACACAAACACAGTCCAGTACAGTACAGAGCAGAACACAACACAGACCAGTACAGTACAGAGCAGAACACAAACACAGACCAGTACAGTACAGAGCAGAACACAAACACAGACCAGTACAGTACAGAGCAGAACACAACACAGACCAGTACAGTACAGAGCAGAACACAAACACAGACCAGTACAGTACAGAGCAGAACACAAACACAGACCAGTACAGTACAGAGCAGAATACATGCACAGACCAGTACAGTACAGAGCAGAACACAAACACAGACCAGTACAGTACAGAGCAGAACACAAACACAGACCAGTACAGTACAGAGCAGAACACAAACACAGACCAGTACAGTACAGAGCAGAACACAAACACAGACCAGTACAGTACAGAGCAGAACACAACACAGACCAGTACAGTACAGAGCAGAACACAAACACAGACCAGTACAGTACAGAGCAGAACACAAACATAGACCAGTACAGTACAGAGCAGAACACAACACAGACCAGTACAGTACAGAGCAGAACACAAACACAGTCCAGTACAGTACAGAGCAGAACACAACACAGACCAGTACAGTACAGAGCAGAACACAAACACGGACCAGTACAGTACAGAGCAGAACACAAACACAGACCAGTACAATACAGAGCAGAACACAACACAGACCAGTACAGTACAGAGCAGAACACAAACACAGACCAGTACAGTACAGAGCAGAACACAACACAGACCAGTACAGTACAGAGCAGAACACAAACACAGACCAGTACAGTACAGAGCAGAACACAACACAGACCAGTACAGTACAGAGCAGAACACAAACACAGACCAGTACAGTACAGAGCAGAATACATGCACAGACCAGTCCAGTACAGAGCAGAACACAAACACAGACCAGTACAGTACAGAGCAGAACACAAACACAGACCAGTACAGTACAGAGCAGAATACATGCACAGACCAGTCCAGTACAGAGCAGAACACAAACACAGACCAGTACAGTACAGAGCAGAACACAAACACAGACCAGCACAGTACAGAGCAGAACACAACACAGACCAGCACAGTACAGAGCAGAACACAAACACAGACTAGCACAGTACAGAGCAGAACACAAACACAGACCAGTACAGTACAGACCAGTACAGTACAGACCAGAACACAAACACAGACCAGTACAGTACAAGACTCAAACACAGAACAGTACAGTACAGAGCAGAACACAAACACAGACCAGTACAGTACAGAGCAGAACACAAACACAGACCAGTACAGTACAGAGCAGAACACAACACAGACCAGTACAGTACAGAGCAGAACACAAACACAGACCAGTACAGTACAGAGCAGAATACATGCACAGACCAGTCCAGTACAGAGCAGAACACAAACACAGACCAGTACAGTACAGAGCAGAATACATTCACAGACCAGTACAGTACAGAGCAGAACACAAACACAGACCAGTACAGTACAGAGCAGAATACATGCACAGACCAGTCCAGTACAGAGCAGAACACAAACACAGACTAGTACAGTACAGAGCAGAACACAAACACAGACCAGCACAGTACAGAGCAGAACACAACACAGACCAGCACAGTACAGAGCAGAACACAAACACAGACTAGCACAGTACAGAGCAGAACACAAACACAGACCAGTACAGTACAGACCAGTACAGTACAGACCAGAACACAAACACAGACCAGTACAGTACAAGACTCAAACACAGAACAGTACAGTACAGAGCAGAACACAAACACAGACCAGTACAGTACAGAGCAGAATACAAACACAGACTAGCACAGTACAGAGCAGAACACAAACACAGACCAGTACAGTACAGAGCAGAACACAACACAGACCAGTACAGTACAGAGCAGAACACAAACACAGACCAGTACAGTACAGAGCAGAACACAACACAGACCAGTACAGTACAGAGCAGAACACAAACACAGACCAGTACAGTACAGAGCAGAATACATGCACAGACCAGTCCAGTACAGAGCAGAACACAAACACAGACCAGTACAGTACAGAGCAGAACACAAACACAGACCAGTACAGTACAGAGCAGAACACAACACAGACCAGTACAGTACAGAGCAGAACACAAACACAGACCAGTACAGTACAGAGCAGAACACAACACAGACCAGTACAGTACAGAGCAGAACACAAACACAGACCAGTACAGTACAGAGCAGAACACAAACATAGACCAGTACAGTATAGAGCAGAACACAACACAGACCAGTACAGTACAGAGCAGAACACAAACACAGTCCAGTACAGTACAGAGCAGAACACAACACAGACCAGTACAGTACAGAGCAGAACACAAACACAGACCAGTACAGTACAGAGCTGAACACAACACAGACCAGTACAGTACAGAGCAGACGCAAACACAGACCAGTACAGTACAGAGCAGAACACAACACAGACCAGTACAGTACAGAGCAGAACACAAACACAGACCAGTACAGTACAGAGCAGAACACAAACACAGACCAGTACAGTACAGAGCAGAATACATGCACAGACCAGTCCAGTACAGAGCAGAACACAAACACAGACCAGTACAGTACAGAGCAGTATACATTCATAGACCAGTACAGTACAGAGCAGAACACAAACACAGACCAGTACAGTACAGAGCAGAATACATGCACAGACCAGTCCAGTACAGAGCAGAACACAAACACAGACTAGTACAGTACAGAGCAGAACACAAACACAGACCAGTACAGTACAGAGCAGAACACAACACAGACCAGCACAGTACAGAGCAGAACACAAACACAGACTAGCACAGTACAGAGCAGAACACAAACACAGACCAGTACAGTACAGAGCAGAACACAACACAGACCAGTACAGTACAGAGCAGAACACAAACACAGACCAGTACAGTACAGAGCAGAATACAAACACAGACTAGCACAGTACAGAGCAAAACACAAACACAGACCTGTACAGTATGGAGCAGAACACAAACACAGACTAGCACAATACAGAACAGAATACAAACACAAATTAGTACAGTACAGGAACAGGCCCTTTGGCCCACAATGTTGTGCCAAACCAAATAAATTAATAATCAAATGGCCGACTAAACTAATCTCTTCTGTCTAAACAATATCCATATTTTTTCATTTTCCTCACATCCATGTGCCTGTGTAAACATCTATTAAAAGTCGCTATTGCATCTGTCTTTGCCACCACCCCAGAGGGTGCATTCCCGGCATCTACTACTCGGTGTGTAAGACCGTAAGAGCGTAAGACATAGGAGCAGAATTACCCCATCCGGTCCATCGCGTCTGCTCCGCCATTTAATCATGGCTGATCCATTTTTCTATCTCCTCCTCAAGCCCAGTCCCCCAGCCTTCTCCCTGTAACCTTTGAATCCACGTCCAATTCAGAACCTATTAATCTCTGCCTTAAATACACCCAACGACCTGGCCTCCACAGCTGCCAGTGGTAATAAATTCCATAAATTCATCACCTGATAGAAACCTTTAGAAACTTGCCCTTCATATCTCCTTCGAAATTACCCCCTCTCACCTTAAATGCATGCCCTCTGGTATTAGACATTTCAAACCTGGGAAAAGGATGTTGTCTCTCTACTCAATTTCCCCCTCATTCCTGAACATGTGGTGTGACTGTTGACAGCCTCAGTGAGGCGGTTATGTCATCTTCATGGAACGACTTTAATACACAAAATGATAATAGCCACTTTTTACTTCTTGTAGTAAGATACAATTGTCCTGCTCTTCAGGGACCTACCTGCCTCATGTTTAAGGGGCTGAACCTGTAACTGCATATCTCAGATTCACATCCTCATTCAATTATTTATCAATGTACATTGAAGCATACAGAGAAATGTGTTTCCCTTTTCATCATTCCCCTCACACACACACACACACACACACACACACACACACACACACACATCCCTTCATTACTTGCAATATGTCAGCAAAGCTCATTTCGGCTGGTTTGGTTGGAACAGTTAAACTTCTAAACAAATAGTATGCTTTTCCACATATTACCCTTATTAAAACTGGCACTCATTTCTTATCATTTGCTTTAAAATACTGCTCATTTCACTCAGTATAAAATATTTAGTTATCTCTTGTGCAATTGAACACATCTATTTTTCTGATGTTGCCAGCCATTTCGCTTTTTTTAAATTTATGATTATTATTGCCCAGTACTCACTGCTGATGAACACATGAATTTGTCCATTTTCTGCCTTTTTTATAACTTGAACGTCTCTGTTCCTTCCCAAAGAAGGATATGCTGCACTTTTTAAAATCTCGAATAGTTCGCTGCAATTTTTTAAAAATTGGAAAGTCTCTCAGCGCTTCAACAGATAGGTAGTTGTGTCGGGTTCATTAAAAACTTCCTCATCACCACTGTCATATGTTCTCCATTGCCCTACCCTGGGGCAGGCATTTGGGTCTCCAGCCTCCAATGGACTTGCAAACTCACCTTCATAATGTCTCAGCCTCCTCAATAGCATTAAAATGGAGCCACCAGAGAGATGAGCCTGCTCGACACTGAGACATGTTGACCTTTCCTTATACATCTGGGCATTTTCAACTCCACCAGATCCCAGATCTACAGTATCAAAAACTAATTTTAAGTCAAATTGATATGCTATTGGACAACTAGTGAAAAATATACTAATTAATATGAATATTGGAGTCACAGGGTCCTAGAGCACTAAAGCACAGAAACAGGCCCTTCAACCCATTCAGTCAGTGCTGACCCATTTTACCACACACCCACTCCTATCCCTTTCCCCTTCCCTAGGCTCCACAGGCAGGGTCGTTGAGGTGGACTTGGCTTTGATGAAAAGCTCTGTGCCCATCATTCAGACTTACTCCTGAAGAAGTGATGATTTTGTAAGCCTGTTGCTGATTTCTGAGAGACAGGTGGTGGCTCTTTACCTCTTGTTCCATTCTGCAGCCGGCAGTTGTCCACAGACTGCATGAGCAGCTCGTAGCCAAGCCATAGAATAGATGAAACATTTAGTGAGATGACTTAACACAATCTCGTACTTGTTGCCTTTCTGAAACGCTTTGTGCAGTAGCTATCTTCTGCTGAGACTGGCCCTTGTTCTGCAGAACAGATTGCTCTTTCTCTCTGTCCCTGGCTGTCCAAGTGAATACAATTCTTTATTCTTTATCCTCGAACCAAATGAAAACTGGAACCTTGCTCTTTCCCTTTGAGATTGTGAATGACAAATTTAGCAGCTGTGAGACTGTAGTGATGTTCCCCCGTTGTGATCATTACCAGTTTGCAATCACTGCTCCCAACTCCCACCTCGTCAGGGCTCCAGGGGTCAGTAATACCACTAGACGTGGTGTGACCTTTCCTGGAGATTGTACTGGCGGGAGTGAGGACGAAACCCCTCCTTCTCCACCCAGACAATATTTTGTTGAGAAGTGTGTTTGGAAAGCTACAGGATCAGTGGGAGGATGACCAGGCGAGTGGGTGAACTCACAATCTGGCTTGTAGGACTTTGGTCCATCCCATTGCTTCCACACAAACTTTGCTCCTGCTGAGAAACAGCCAAAGTTTGCTCTGATAATGTGGAGAACCATCAATGAAAGGGCAAAAGGTTTGATGTGGGTTGGTCAGAAACAGGCCCTTTGGCCCAACTCATCCATACTGACCAAGGCACCTTGCTAGGGAGTTCAATAACAAAGGACAGAAAGATTTTTTACATTTAGATTTTCTCAGAAACTGTTGTATATTTAATATTTCAGTAATATTGTTAATATATTATTTTATAAAACATTCCTTGTTGTTTACATAATTCATTAGAATTCACCGAGCATTTGATGGCTCTGGACCTGTATTCCTGAAATTCAGAAGAATGAGGGGTGACTAACTGAAGCCATTAAATGTTGAAAGGCCGTGATAGAGTGGATGTGAAGAGGATGTTTCCTATGGTGGAAGCGTAAGACCAGAGGACACAACGTCAAAATAGAGGGGCATCCATTTAGAATGGAGATGAGGAGGAATTTCTTCAGTCAGTGAGTGGTGGATCTGTGGAATTCTTTGCCACAGGCGGCTGTGGATTCAAGCCTTTATGTATATTTAAGTCAGAGGGTGAAAGATTCTTGATTACAAACAAGAGAAGATCTGCAGATGCTGGAAATCCAAGCAACACACACAAAATGCTGGAGGAATTCAGCAGGCCAAGAAGCATTTATGGAAAAGAGTAAACAGTTGACATTTCAGGTTGAGGCCCTTCATCAGAACTGGAGAAAAAAGATGAGAAATCAGAGTGAGAAGGAGGTGCTTGGAAGTAGGTACAAGGGGGATGTCAGAGGTAAGTTTTTCACACAGAGAGTTGTGGGTACGCGGAATGCACTGCCAGTGAAGGTGGTAGAGGTGGATACAATATGGTCTTTTAAGAGACTCTTAGAAAAGCACATGGAGCTTAGAAAAATAGTGGGCTATGCGGTAGTGAAATTCTAGGCAGCTTCTCGAGTACGGAGTGATCCCAGTGGAAAGCAGAAAGGAGATGTCCTCCTTCTTCAAAGAGGGGCTTCCCTTTCTCCACCATCAACGCTTCCCTCAAACGCATCTCTTCCATTTTGCGTACGTCTGCCCTCACTCCCATCCTCCTGCCACTCCACCAGGAATAGGGTTCCTCTTGTCCTCGCCTACCAGCCCACCAGCCTCAGTGTCCAACAGATAATTCTCTGTAATTTCCAACAGGATCCCACCACCAAACACGTCTTTCGCTCCTCCCCACCCTTCCCATCTTCCCTCACTTTCTGCTTTCAGCGGGGATCACCCCCTACACTACTCTTTTATCCATTCATTCCTCCACTCTAATTTCCCTCCTGACACTTATCCTTGCAAGCTGACCAAGTGCCACACCTGCCCCTACACCTCCTCCCTCACCACCATTCAGGGCCCTGCACAGTCTTTCCAGGTGAGGCAAAACTCCACCTGTGAGTCTGTTGGGGTCATCTATCGTATCCAGAGCTCCGACGTGGCATCCTGTGTATCGAGGAGACTCGACGTAGATTGGGAGACGCTTCGTCGAGCACCTATGCTCCACCAGCCAGAAAAAGCCGGACCTCCCAGTGGCCACCCACTTTAATTCTAAAATGAGATAACTTAGTTTGTGGAATCTTACGAAAAAGCATTTAAAAACTGCTCCTAACTGAAGCACAACTCACATTTAAGAGAGCATTTGAAGTGCTGTTTCAAAGGAAATCGCAGACAGACATGCAATTGATTTGCATCGGGAATGAAAATGAACATAGAACATAGAAAACCTGCAGCACAATACAAGCCCTTCGACCCTCAATGCTGTGCCGAACATGTACTTACTTCAGAAATTACCTAGGGTCACCCATAGCCCTCTATTTTTCTAAGCTCCATGTTCCTGTCCAGGAGCCTCTTAAAAGACCCTATCGTATCCGCCTCCACCACCATTGCCAGCAGCCCATTCAACGCACTCACCACTCTCTGCGTAAAAAACTTACCCCTGTCATCTCCTCTGTACCTACTTCCAAGCATTTTAAAACTCTGCCCTCTCGTGTTAGCCATTTCAGCCCTGGGAAAAAGCCTCTGACTATCCGCACGATCAATGCCTATCCTCCCTCTCACACTGTCTACAAGCTTTCTCGATTTGTGAGCCTACCACCCCTTCCTCAGTCTCTTCAGATCAGTTCCCACGCCCCAGTGATTCTAGTTTAAACTCTCCCCAATAGCCTTAGCAAACCCCCCTGTCAGGATATTAGTCCCTTCCAGTGCAACCCGTCCTTTTTGTACAGGTCACGCCTTCCCTCAAAAGAGGTCCCAGTGATCCAGAAATCTGAATCCCTGCCCCCTGCTCCAATCCCTCAGCCACACATTTATCCTCCACCTCACTCTATTCCTATACTCACTGTCTTGTGGCACAGCTAGTAATCCTGAGATTACTACCTTTGAGGTCCTGCTTCTCAACTCCCTGTAGTCTGTTTTTAGGAACTCCTCCCTTTTCCTACCTACGTCACTGGTACTAAAATGTATCACAACCTCTGGCTGTTCACCTTCCCACTTCAGGTTATTGTGGATGCGATTAGAAACATCCCAGAGCCTGGCACCTGGGAGGTAAACTACCATCCGTGTTTCTTTCCTGAGTCCACAGAATCGCCTGTCTGACCCCCTAACTATAGAGTCCCCTATCACTGCTGCCTTCTTCTTCCTTTCCCTATCCTTGAACGTGAACAAAATAGCAATATCTAAACACAAACTGGCCTGGCCCAACAAGTAGTGTTATGATTGAGGCAGGGGCTCCAGGGGCTCACATACACCAGGCCAATGCAGACTTAAAGGTGAAATTTGCAGAAAATGTAACAAAACATACAAAGAGCATGTTTGACAGACAAAAATAAATGGACTGCACAGGGAAAAGAAAAAGATAAAAAGTCAAGTTACAGTTTCAAAAAGAGCACTGATCTGCACGCTGTTGATGAAAAACCTGATAATGATGAGAGTGACACAGAGCAGCCTTGAGATTTACCATGTGAAAACTAACAAGAGACAAGCAATACAGCTTACACCAGAAGTGAATGGCAAATTAATTAAAATGAAATTTGATATGGGCTTGACTGTTTCTGTTCTTCCACAAAATGAGTTTGAATGGCATTTCAAAGATACTGAACTGAAGCCTGAAGATACCCAACTAAGAAATTATACTGGAAAAAAGATAGCTCCTGTGAGAATGACATTTTGGAACAATTAAATACAACCACCAAGAAACCACATTGTGCTTGTATGTGGTTAAAATAGGAGGGCCAGAATTGTGGGGTCAAGTGTAGCTGAGACAACTACAGCTTGATTGGAGATCCATCTACCATTTGCATGCCAAATCCAGTACCGAATTATGATGCCACGGCAGTGTTCAAAGATGGCATTAGAACATTCAAATATATCAAGGGTAAAACAGTGTAAAATGAAAATGCCGCACCCAAGTTTTACAAAGCCCGTCTGGTTCCTTATGCCATCCATGATAAAGTATCCAGTGAGCTCGATCTCATGGAGCCTGAAGGAATTCTTTCTGAGGTTGGATGAAACCCACGGACAACACCAGTGGTCCCAGTGGCCAATAAGAGTGGGTCTGTCATGATCTCTGGTGATTTTAAGGTCACCATCAACCCAGTGCTAACAGTAGATCAATACCCTCTGCCCAGGATAGAGGATATATTTGCAAACCTTTCTGGAGGGAAACACTTCAGCAAAGTGGACTTAACTGAGGCCTACCTACGGATGGAGATGGAAGTGTTTCTCACCATAAACACTCACAGAGGGCTTTATTGCTGTAATAGGCTTATTTCTGGAGTAGCACCTGCGCCTGTACTGGCAGAAAGTTATGGACCAGGAGCTGCAAGGCGGACCAGGCACTCAGTGTTACCTGGATAACATCATTGTTACCGGCGAGGATGACAAGGAACATCTCCAAAATCTCAAGACAGCGTTAAAAAGATGAGAAAATTATGGGCACAGAGCATGACACAACGTACACAATTAAAGCAAGCATCACTTACTGTGGCAGTACCACTGATGCACAATGAACGCCTAGAAATTTTAAACAGTAGTGGATGCCCCAAGGCCAAAGGACGTGATGCAGTTGCGGTGCATTTTTTGAATTTGTCAATTACTATAACAGGTTCCTGTCAAACCTGGCTACTGTGCTCCTCTCCTTGAACTCTTTACTACAGATGGGGAAGAAATAGCAATGGACAAGGCAGTGTGAGGTGACTTCCCAACAGGTAGTGGAAATGATGGTGTCACACATTATGATCTGAATTGTATGGTAAAACTTGCCTGTGATGCCTTGCCTTATGGCACAGGTGCAGTCTCGTCACGTGTTGTGAGTGATGGAAGTGTACGTCAAGCCTTAGCATCAAGTTCCCGTACCGCTGCAGAGTCTGATTTGGAGCGTAAAGCGTTTCAACCAGTTCCCGTATGGGAGAGACTTCACCCTCATTACTGATCATCAATACCTGCTGTCCATTTTCAGTCCACAGCGGGGTGTTCCACAAACAGCAACAGCACAAATATAGAGATGGGCTCTGTTTCTCAGAGGGTACAATTACAAGATCGAATTCAAATGGACGACTAATCATGGAAATGCTAATGGTTGTCCCGTTTAGCCTTGGAAAGAGAAATACCTGAAAAAACTACAGAAGAGGACATTCCTCTGGACGTATTCTCCCTAATGCAAATCGAAAGTCTCCCTATTACAGCAGAGATGATCCAAAAGGAAACCAGAAACGACCCCACACTGTCTTAAGCTTGGATGGCCACCCAAAATGGTTGGAATTTGTAGCAGGAATTCCAGTTCCCCTGTTTTTACTGGTGCTAGGATGAACTTGCCTTTGATGGGGTTTGCTTCATGTAGGGATTGAGCGTCATTGTACCATCCAAGCTTGGTGCTAAAGTGTTGGAGGGCCACAATCATCGAGGCACGTCAAAATAAAAGCATTGGCTCAAAGCTTTGTCTGGTGGCCTAGGATAGATCAGCAGGTCGAGGAGCTTACCATGCACTCTTCTGGATGTCATCACATCAGAAGAAAGGTGTCCAGACCTGGTCGAGCTGCTTCCTGCAGTCCCAGAGTCAACTCCAACAGCCACCACGGAGTGGCCCCAGAACCTGAGATTGTTCACAGCCACAAGCCTCACCTGCCAAGCGGAATGAACCCCCAACCCCCCAAATCAGGAATGAGGTCAGTGCCCAAGATGGAGCTTGCTGATTCTACAACGCTCTGCAGCTTTTTCTGAACCTGTGCTTTGGAGCCTCCATATCAGGCAGCAATGCAACCAGTCAGGATGTTCTCCACTGTACAGCTGTAGAAACATGCAGGAATCTTTTGTGGTAGATAAAATCTTCTCAAACTCCTAATAAAGTAGAGCTGCTGACATAACTTCTCATGATTGCATCAATGTGTTGGGCCAAGGCCAGATCCTCCTGGATGTTGACACCAGGAACTTGAAGCTGCTTACCCTTTCAACAGCTAACTTGTCAATAAGGACTGGTGTGTTTTCTCCCAACTTCCCTTTCCTGAAGTCCACAATCAATTCATGAGGAATAACATAAATGGGTGCAGGAGAAGGGCATTTAATCCTTCGTGTCTGCTCCAGCATTCAATGAGATCAAGCCCAGGTTCCCATGTAGATATTTCCATATCGCATCTTTCCTTTTCCCCATCCTAACAGCAAGTTAAAACTTCTCAAGTATCACAAAGAGGGAACAGAGCTCAGCCGTCAGGCTTTAGCACATAGAGCTGCTCGACACCGCATGATAAACTGGGATAATAAAGACAAATTGCTAAACTCGTTTAACAAATAAGGAGGCTCACTAAAGCAATGCCCATCAGGTAAAAGAGGAGAATCGGAATCAGGTTTAATATCACTGGTATATGTTGTGAAATTTGTTAACTTTGCAGCAGCAGTACAATGTATGATAAATACAGAAAAAAACTGAACTACAGTAAGTCTATATATGTATATTAAATAGTTAAATTAGTGCAAAAGCAGAAATAGAAATAAGAAAAATAGTGAGGTGGTGTTCATGGATTCAGTGTCCATTTAGAAATCGGATGGCAGAGGGGAAAGAGCTGTTCCTGAATCATTGAGTGTGTGCCTTCAGGCTTCTGTACCTCTTCCCTGACGGTAACAATGAGAAGAAACTGCATCCTGGTTGGTGGGGGTTCTTAATGATATAAGCAGCTTTTCTGAGGCACCACTCCTTGAAGAGATGTCCTGGATACTAGTGCCATGATGGAGCTGGCTAATTTTATAACTCTCTGCAGCTTATTCCGATCCTGTGCAGTAGCCTCCCCGCCACCCTTACCAGATAGTGATGCAGCCAGTCAGAACGGTCAATTGATAAGTGCATTTTTTTCAGACATTGTCAACAGTGCACAATACGTCGCTGGAAATTTAGAGAAATGACTCGGGGCAGAGCTGCTTTTGATGAGATGGTAATAAATACCACTGATTAGATTGCGATCTGGATATGAAAAGACAAACTCTCTCAATCACAAATAAACACAAATTTTAAAATGCAATTCTATCTGAAGTGTATTTGGAAACTGTTGGTAAATCAAATTTGGTGGCTTTCATCATGTCGTAATGTAATAATAACCACTCCGAGAGATGGTTTCTATAGAAGGAACAGACAGTTAACAGCTGGCTGTCCCCCAACAACCATCCTTCAATGGCCTGAAAGGAAGGAGATCTTCTTTCACAAATTCCTCATTGTCCTTCACAGCACTGAACAGAAGACCAGCCTGTAGATTCTCTCAGATCACCACAGCATTTAACATTGACATCAGCTCCAGTTCTGAATGTTCAGTCTTCATGGGACATTGAACCCTTGGAGATCTATAACTCCCTGTTGGAACATCTGCAGTCCTGCAAGGACCCACTGTCAGTGCTCTCTATTGCCACAATCACACCACCATCATTCTCCCACAAACCACGGGGCTCTGTTCTCTCTTTTCATTCTGCGCTCTTGGCCCTTGTCTCAATGTCTATCCCTAACAGATGGCGTTGCATGTGGCATTCTGATAAACGTGCCCTGGAAGTGCGAGGCGTTGTTTCGGATAGATGGCAAAGCCCTGGGCAGTGAGCATCGGAACAGGGGAGGTAGATGGAGCAGAGAGGATGCCCTATCTCCAGCAATGGGCAGGAACACCAGTGGTCCTCAGCAGGACAAAACAAGGCCTGTGGGAGAGAAGCAGAGCCTATGTTTCAGCTTAGTAAACTCCAGAAAGGGGAAAATGAGTGATACTGCAGATTTTAGGAGATGAGGTCGGGAGATGTGAGGAGAGTGAAAAGACAGGGTGAGTTAGCAGGGAGAATGAGGGAGGGTCGCTTGGGCAAGGAAACTGGACTTGACTCTGTGGGAGGTGAGAGAGGTGGAGGCTACCCAGGCAGAATATAAGGTGTTGTTCCTCCAACCTGACTGTGGCTTCATCTTTACAGTAGAGGAGGCCGTGGATAGACATATCAGAACGGGAATGGGATGTGGAATTAAAATGTGTGGCCACTGGGAGATCCTGCTTTCTCTGGCAGACAGAGCGTAGGTGTTCAGCAAAACGATCTTCCAGTCTGCGTCAGGTCTCGCCAATATATAAAAGGCCACATCTCGGGAAAACCGGACGCAGTATATCACCCCAGCCGACTCACAGGTGAAGTGTCGCCTCACCTGGAAGGACTGTCTGGGGCCCTGAATGGTGGTGAGGGAGGAAGTGTAAGGGCATGTGTAGCACTTGTTCCGCTTACAAGGATAAGTGCCAGGAGGGAGATCAGTGGGGAGGGATGGGGGGGACGAATGGACAAGGGAGTCACGTAGGGAGCGATCCCTGCGGAATGCGGGGGGGGGGGAAGATGTGCTTAGTGGTGGGATCCCGTTGGAGGTGGCGGAAGTTACGGAGAATAATATGTTAGACCCGGAGGCTAGTAGGGTGGTAGGTGAGGACCAGGGGAACCCTATTCCTAGTGGGATGACGGGAGGATGGAGTGAGAGCAGATGTGCGTGAAATGGAGGAGATGCATTTGAGAGCAGAATTGATGGTGGAGGAAGGGAAGCCCCTTTCTTTAAAAAAATGAAGACATCTCCCTCGTCCTAGAATGAAAAGCCTCATCCTGAGAGCAGATGCGGCGGAGACGGAGGAATTGCAAGAAGGGGGATGGCATTTTTGCAAGAGACAGGGTGAGAAGAGGAATAGTCCAGATAGCTGTGAGAGTCCCTTATACTTCCTCCATTACCACTATTCAGGGTCCCAGACAGTCCTTCCAGGTGAGGTGACACTTCACCTGTGAGTCGGCTGGGGTGATATACTGCATCCGGTGCTCCCGATGTGGCCTTCTATATATTGGTGAGACCCGACGTAGACTGGGAGATCATTTTGTTGAACACCTATGCTCTGTCCGCCAGAGAAAGCAGAATCTCCCAATGGCCACACATTTTAATTCCACATCCCATTCCCATTCTGATATGTCTATCCACGGCCTCCTCTACTGTAAAGATGAAGCCACACTCAGGTTGGAGGAACAACACCTTATATTCCGTCTGGGTAGCCTCCAACCTGATGGCATGAACATTGACTTCTCTAACTTCCGCTAATGCCCCACCTCCCCCTCGTACCCCATCTGTTATTTATTTATATACACACATTCTTTTTCTCTCTCTCCTTTTTCTCCCTCTGTCCCTCTCACTATACCTCTTGGCCATCCTCCAGGTTTTTCCCCCCCACCCCCTTTTCCTTCTCCCTAGGCCTCTTGTCCCATGATCTTCTCATATCCCTTTTGCCTATCACCTGTCCAGCTCTTGGCTCCATCCCTCCCTCTCCTGTCTTCTCCTATCATTTTGGATCTCCCCCTCCCCCTCCCACTTTCAAATCTCTTACTAGCTCTTCCTTCAGTTAGTCCAGACGAATGGTCTCAGCCCGAAACGTTGACTGTACCTCTTCCTAGAGATGCTGCCTGGCCTGCTGCGTTCACCAGCAACTTTGATGTACGTTGCTTGAATTTCCAGCATCTGCAGAATTCCTCGTGTTTATGCCCATCTAAACTGTCTTTTTGCTCAGATTGGGTCCTTAAACCTTTCCTACCCATATTACTGTACAAGTGTTTTGTAATTGTCCCTGCCTTAAGCACTTTCTTTGGTAATTCATTCCATATACGCACCATCTTCAAGGTTAAAAACTTACCCCTCTGGTCCCATTAACTCTCACCTCCTCTCAAGTTCATGCCCTCTTGGTTCTGACCCCTTTTCCCTGGGAATCAATAGCAGTATCCGTCATCAAAGACCCCTGTCTTCCAGGTCATACTCTTGTCTTGCTACCACCATTGGGCAGAAAGTACAGGAACCTTTGGTCCCACAACACCAGGTTCGGGAACAGTTATTATCCCTCTACCATTAAGCTCCTGAATCATTGAGGATCACTTCACTCACCTCAACTCTGAGCTTATTCCACGACCTGCAGACACACTTTTGAGGACCTTTTATAATTCACATTCTCAGCGTTATTTTTATTTTACACAGTTTGTCTTCTGCATGTTGGTCGTTCATGTATAGTTTTTCCAAAATTCTGTTGTATTTCTTTATTTTTTTGTAAATGCCTGCAAGAAAATGAACCTCAAGGTAGTGTATGGTGACATATAAGTACTTAGATAATAAATTTACTTTAAACTTTGAGCATTTGAATAAAACTGTATGCATTCACCCTCAGTATGCCCCCATGAAATTATACACCTTTATAAGGAAAATTGGGTGGCAGGGGTGGAGATACGTCTCCACCAAAGGAGGTGTAAGGCGCTCCTTCCCTCCGCTGGTCCGCAGGTCACCCTTAGGCAAGGTGTAGCACCTGCTTAGCCCCCCTGATCAGCGTCACATGAAGGTGGTGCACATCACAAGTCCTGGTTATGTGACCACTGACACCAGGCAGACAGTCTCTGAAGAGTATTGATAATGGCTGGGGTCACCCATCTTGTAAAGACACTGCCCAGAAGAAGGCAATGGCAAACCACTTCTGTAGAAAAATTTGCCAAGAACAATCATGGTCATGGACCGTGATCGCCCATGTCATACGACTCGGCACATAATGATAATGATGATCAGGAAAATTGAGTAGAGAGTGTTAAATTAAAAGGTGCAGCATTCTCCCCTGATCAGAATCAGAATCAGGTTTATTATCACCGGCATGTGACACGAAATTTGTCAACTTAGCAGCAGCAGTTCAATGCAATACATAATCTAGCAGCGAGAGAAAAAAGAACATAATAATAAATAAATAAGTAAATCAATTGCGTATATTGAATGGATTATTTAAAAACATGCAAAAGCAGAAATACTGTATATTAAAAAAAGTGAAGTAGTGTTCAAAGCTATGTCCATTTAGGAATCGGATGGCAGAGAGGAAGAAGCTGTTCCTGAATCGCTGAGTGTGTGCCTTCAGGCTTCGGTACCTCCTCCCTGATGGTAACAGTGAGAAAAGGACATGCCCTGGGTGCTGGGGGTCTTTGATAATGGACGCTGCCTTTCTAA
The DNA here is from genome assembly GCF_963921235.1 of Mobula hypostoma. Lineage (NCBI taxonomy): Eukaryota > Metazoa > Chordata > Chondrichthyes > Myliobatiformes > Myliobatidae > Mobula > Mobula hypostoma. The sequence goes on from NC_086124.1 coordinate 1,067,166, forward strand.
GACACCACTCCCTAAAGATGTCCTGGGTACTTTGTAGGCTAGTTCTCAAGATGGAGCTGACTAGATTTACAACCTTCTGCAGCTTCTTTCGGTCCTGTGCAGTAGCCCCTCCATACCAGACGGTGATGCAGCCTGTCAGAATGCTCTCCATAGTACAACTATAAAAGTTTTTGAGTGTATTTGTTGACATGCCAAATCGCTTCAAACTCCTAATAAAGTTTAGCCACTGTCTTGCCTTCTTTGTAACTACATCGGTATGTTGGGACCAGGTTAGATCCTCAGAAATCTTGAGACCCAGGAACTTGAAACTGCTCACTCTCTCCACTTCTGATCCCTCTATGAGGATTGGTATGTGTTCCTTCGTCTTACCCTTCCTGAAGTCCACAATCAACTCTTTCATCTTACTGACGTTGAAATCATCAACACGGGCTTGGTTTCTCCAAGGTTCATGAACACAAAATGCTTTTAGTTTCTCCTGAAAATGGGAGAGGTGCTAATGGATCTGCGAATGACCTGCAGAACGCCTGTGCCCCAGACAGTGGGATAACATGAGGGGGAACTTCTTTACTCAGAGAGTGGTAGCTGTGTGGAACGAGCTTCCAGCAGAAGTGGTTGAGGCAGGTTTGATGTTGTCATTTAAAGTTAAATTGGATAGATATATGGACAGGAAAGGAATGGAGGGTTGTGGGCTGAGTGCAGGTCGGTGGGACTAGGTGAGAGTAAGAGTTCGGCACGGACTAGAAGGGCCGAGATGGCCTGTTTCCGTGCTGTAATTGTAATTGTTATATGTTATATGGATGAGAAGAGAACGGTTTTACTGTGGTATTTGAACAAGGCAGTCGTTCTAAGGCTGGTAGCCAGGAACTGGTGGAAGTATCTGTAGAGTTCAAAATTCAAAGCAAATTTTATTATCAAAGCTGACATATGTCACCATAATATTACACTGAGATTCATTTTCTTGTGGACATTCATAGTAAATTTCAAAAATTCTTCTGTTGGTCAGGGTTGACCAGTGATGTTGCATCCTAGCTATCTAAGTAGGCAAGCCAGGCAGTAGGATATGGAGAACAAGCCATTGCCCATGAAACTGGCTCTCCCTCTGCACACATCTGATGGACCCAAAGGAATGGCAGAGACCGATACAGTTTTACACCAGCAGCGTCTTAAGAGTTGCCAGTCAGCGTTGAACTCAATGTAGAACTGCCAGAGGGACTCCAGCTTGGGATTTTCCCTTTGGGGTTTACTCCTGAAGCCTTCTCCATGAGTAGATATAGCCACAAGGCACTGGAGGTTTGAGAACGGAACGTTTCTTCTCGTAGATGAATTGCCAAGCACGGCTGACGAGCTCCATCTGCCTAGAGAGACTAGTTTTAAGGTGCCAGTGACCTGCCTTCACTATTCTGCTGTCAGTAGAAACGGTTCCACTGGGCTTAGTAGCTAAGCCACACGTGAAGACCAGGGCCTGGACTTGGTTGTCAGAGGCTATTTGAGATGCACGTCATTGGGAGCATTTAATAGGTAGTGGGAGTTTGTCCCCAATACCATCCCTGGCTATGACAACCTTAGGAACCAGGGAAACACAATGGAATCAATGAAAAGCTGCACACAGAGACAGACAAGCAGTCAATGTGCAAAAGACAACAAATGGTGCAAATGCTAAAAGGAAGGGGAAAGAAGTACTAAATATTGAGAAGGTGAATTGCAGAGTCCTTGAAAATGCGCCCATAGGTTGTAGAATCAGTCCATTGTTCGGTCAGCTTCATTACAAATATGCAGAAAGGAAGTTATATGGATCTAACACGAGGAATTCTGCAGATGCTGGAAATTCAAGCAACACACATCAAAGTTACTGGTGAACGCAGCAGGTCAGGCAGCATCTCTAGGAAAAGGTACAGTTGACGTTTCAGGCCGGGACCCTTCGTCAGGACTAACTGAAGGAAGAGCTAGTAAGAGATTTGAAAGTGGGAGAGGGAGGGGGAGATCCAAAATGATAGGAGAAGACAGGAGGGGGAGGGATGGAGCCAAGAGCTGGACAGGTGATAGGCAAAAGGGATATGAGAGGATCACGGGACAGGAGGCCCAGGGAGAAGGAAAAAGGGGGAGGGGGGCAACCCAGAGGATAGGCAAGGGGTATAGTGAGAGGGACAGAGGGAGAAAAAGAATGTGTGTATATAAATAACATGAACACTGACTTCTCTAACTTCTGCTAATGCCCCACCTCCCCCTTGTACCCCATCCATTATTTATTTATATACACACACACATTCTTTCTCCCTCTGTCCCTCTGACTATACCCTTTGCCCATCCTCTGGGTTTCCCCCCCTCCCCCTTTTTCCTTCTCCCTGGGCCTCCTGTCCCGTGATCCTCTCATATCCCTTTTGCCAATCACCTGTCCAGCTCTTGGCTCCATCCCTCTCCCTCCTGTCTTCTCCTATCATTTCGGATCTCCCTCTCCCCCTCCCACTTTCAAATCTCTTACTAGCTCTTCCTTCAGTTAGTCCTGACGAAGGGTCTCAGCCTGAAATGTCGACTGTACCTCTTCCTAGAGATGCTGCCTGGCCTGCTGCGTTCACCAGCAACTCTTATATGGATCTAAATCTGAAATAGAAGTACAATTTTAAAAAATTCCCATTGTGTGAAGTGGAGATGAGTTTTGTGATTCTCTCTTTAGTTAATCCTTTTCTTCCATTGCACCATTGTCATCCCCGAAAACCAATGCCAGCTTTAGCCCAGCTTTGTGCAGGACTATGATTAATACGTTAGTTTCCTGGACACTCTCGCCCAGCTCCAATAGTTGGCTCCATGTCAAAACTGCCAGCACAAAAAGAGGAATCAATTAGCTGGGAGTTAATTGCCGTCCAGGACTCTGGGAGAACCCTTTGTGCTTTTTGAAACGCTGCCACTTTGTCATTGGACTGAAAGGATAGTCTGAACTTTGGTTTAGTGTTTCATCAACAGTGCCACTCCCTGACAAAAAACTCCTTCACAGAACTTCATTTGATGCTCATTATGTGCTGCAGCTCACAACTTTCACCTCAGGTGTCATATTTTGCAACTGTCTTACTGTTTAGTAACACAAGTCACTTTGTTTGGTAAATTACGTATGCAGGGAGATGAGACAATGGTTTCTTTGTCTACTGCAGATTGGGGATTGGACCAAGTCCTGGAAAGTGAATTAGTGTGGATCCTTATGGTCGATATGAAGGAATGGTCTGGAGGGCCTGTTTCTACACCATTTGACTCTATAGCTCCAACACAACATAACACTGTCTCTACTTTGCGTAGATTTAGCATGTCACCAAAACCTTCTATAGATGAACAGTGAAGAGTATCCTGGCATGGTATGGAAACACCAATTCCCAGGAATGCAGAAATCTACAGAAAATGGTGGATATAGCCCAGTCCATTACAGGCAAAGTTCTCCCAACGACTCAACACATCTACAAGGAGCATTGCTACAAGAAAGCAGCATCCATCATCAAGGATCCCATCATCCAGGCCGTGCTCTCTCCTCATTACTATCATCCAGCAGGAACTACAGAAGCCTTAGGTCCCACACCACCAGGTTCAGGGATAGTTGTTACCCTACAACCATCAGGCTCCTGAACAGTGTGGATAACTTCACTCACCACAATGAGCCTCAGGTCCCACACCACCAGGATCAGGAATAGTTTTTACCCTATAACCATCAGGCTCCTGAACCAGTGTGGATAACTTCACTCACCACAACTCTGAACTGATTCTACAACCCGTGGACTCATTTTCAAGGACTCTTTGCAGCTCACACTCTCAGAAATATCTCTTACTTGCACGTTTTGGTTTTTTTTATACATTGGTTGTTTGTCTTCCTTCATGTACAGTTTTTCATAAATTCTTTCTATTTCTTTACCTTCCTGTAAATGCCTGCAAGCAAACAATCTCAAGATGGTATATGATAACATATACATACTTTGATAATAAATTTTACGTTGACCTTTGAACTATCTCAGGGTCATGCCCTCGTGTGCCTCTGGGATTCTGGTAAAAGTGGCTGTGGACTCCAACCTTACACACCAAGGGCTGGCAGGATGTGGTGTGTACAGGGCAAGTTTTCACTGATGGGGACAGTGAATGTTTAACGCAAGGACTGTTCTGATGTCCACACACTTGCCACGTAGTGATAATGGGATCAGCCCTCCGGAACAAAAAGTGAGGCATTGATCCATCATTGGAGCATTGATGTCCACTTCCACCATCTCTGGGACTGGACTGCTGTGCTGATGCAGAGGACAAGTTAACTTGGTCGAACGAGGTTGATAAGTTTGTCAAGCTGGTTGAGGGATGATCATTGTCCAGCTGGTGAGATAGTTAGTGCTTACTCATTTACTTCCCTGGAATGCCCACCAGCTGTGGAGGTCGTGTGAAGCAGAGGGGGCAGGATGAGCGCATTAACTCCATAAACAGCACGCCCATTTGGGAATAACTCTGTCTCAATCCAATTCACCAGTCTGAGGTCCCGTCATCGGCAAGTCCGGAGTTTGACACCAAGAGTTTAGGGTCTTGTCACTGGTGAGTCCTGGGGTCGATACCAGAGACTGAAGCCCAAAAGTCGATTGGAAGTCTGGAAGTCGACTTTCAATGGCCTAATCCCTGAATCTATGAACTGAGAGTCCACAGGGGAAATCGAAGACCAATATCTACGAGCCCACTGGAAGATGGAGGCCTGTCCTAGGTCTGTATGGGTGGGAGGAACAGGTATTGTTTTGTTGTTTGTTGTGTTCCGTGTTGTTCTGCTGAGCATCATGGGTAAACTATGGTGATGCTGGAATGTGAGGCAACCCTGCGGCCTGCCCCCAGCACATCCTTGGGTCTGCTGGTTGTTAAAGCAAATGACCCATTTCACTGCGCATTTCAAAGTTCAAAGCTCATTCACTTTCAAAGTTGAAAGTAAATTTATTATTAAAGTACAGATATGTCACCATATACAACAGTGAGATTCATTTCCTTGCGGGCATACTCAATATGATAGAACAATAACCATAATAGAATCAATGAAAGCTCGCACCAAATGGGAGTTCAACAATGTACAAAAGACAACAAACGGTGCCAAAACAATAAATAAATAAGCAATAGATACTGAGAACGTGAGATGAAGAGTCCTTGAAAGTGAGTCCATAGTTTGTGGAACAGTTCAGTGAAGGGGCAAGTGGAGTGAGGTTATCCCCTCTCGGGTTCAGGAGTCTGATGGTTGAGGGGTAGTAACTGTTCCTGAACCTGGTGGGGTGAGTCCTGAGGCTCCTGTACCTCCTTCCTGATGGCAGCAGTGAGAAGAGAGTATGACCTGGGTGGGGTGGGAAGAATGTCCTGGGTGGGGGGGGTAGGTCCTGGGTGGGGTGGGAAGAATGTCCTGGGTGGGGGGGGTAGGTCCTGGGTGGGGTGGGAAGAATGTCCTGGGTGGGGGGGGTAGGTCCTGGGTGGGGGGAGTATGTCCTGGGTGGGGGTGGGGGGAGTATGTCCTGGGTGGGGGTGGGGTGGTCCTTGATGATGGATGATGATATTTTGATGTAAATATGATAAACACACCTGAATCTTGAATCCAAATATCACTATTTCCAAAATGTTCATGAAACGCCAAATGCTGTTTACTCATGAATGAATTTGATCGATCATTATAATTCTTTCTATCTAGAGCAGGAACCAGGCAGAGCAGACCTGCCCACAGCTGTACGCTGGCAGGATTAATCCTTGTCCCTCCAGTACGGAGCTGCTTTATTTTTAGCACACTCGTTAACAGGCTCATGGTAAATTCATTACAGCTATTGATCCATTTTATAAACCAGCTAAAATGGCTCTGACAGGCCGACATTAAGAATGTTCAATGGGCATTAAATTTACGAGAGTCTCGGCTAACGAGTAGCTGTGCCAGGAGTGCCGCTCCCGGCCAGAGGGGCAGGGTGCTCCGGCAGGCTTCACGGTGCCCCCGGGTTTGTCAATGGCATTAGTGTAGGAAGGAGCACAAAAAAGACCTACTAGGATGTTGCCAGGAGTCTCTGGGAAATCCAGAGGCTGGGCAGGTTAGGACTTTGTTCCGTGGAGTGAAGGAAACTGAGGGGTGGTGTTATAAAATCATTTGGACATAAATATGGGAAATATGCCATGGTGGAACAGTGGAGCAGACTTGATGGGCCAAATGGCCTAATTCTGCTCCTATGTCTTTTGGTCTTATGATACGAGGATATTATTGGCTAGCTTACTTAGTATTCCATCTTTTCCTTCTTTATGACGTTTTTCGTTGCCTCCTGTTGGTTTTTAAAAAATTCCCAATTTTCTAACTTCCCACTGATTTTTGCTCTATTTTATGCCCTACCTTCGGTTTTTACGTTGGCTTTGACTTCCCTTGTCAGCCACGGTCGTATCATCCTGCATTTAGGATGCTTCTTCTTTGAGATGTATCTATCCTGTGCCTTTTGAATTGCTCCCAGAAATTCCAGCCATTGCTGCTCTGCCGTGATCCCTGCTGGTGTCCCTGTACAATTAAGGCCAGCTCCTCTCTCATGCCTTTGTAACTCCCTTTCTGTAACTGTAATAGTGATTCTTTAGTTTCTGCCTCTCAAACTGCAGGGTGAATTCTATCATATTATGATCACTGTTCACTGAGGGTTTCTTTACCTTAAACTCCCCAATCAAATGCGGTTCATTACACAACACCCAATCCAGGATAGCCGATCCTCCTGGTCTCAGCCTCGGGCTATCTCATAGACATTCTACAAAATCCCCCTTGGGATCCAGCACCAACCTGATTTTACCAATCTCCTTGCATGTTGAAACCCTCCATGACTATTGTAGTATTGTCCCATTGACATGCCTTCTCTATCTCCCATTGTAATTTGTAGCCCCCATCCTAGCTATTGTTCAGCAGCTTGTATATAATCCCATTACAGTTTCTTAACTCTACTCACAAGGATTGTACATCTTTCAATCCTAAATCTTTCTAATGATTTGATTTCACTTTTTATTAACAGAGCCATGTCACCCCTCTGCCTTCCTGCCTTGGATGTTAAGCTCCCAACTCCAACCTTCTTTCAACCATAACTCAGTGATGCCCACAGCACCAGATCCTCCAATCTGTAACTGTGCTACAAGTTAATCTACCTTATTCCGTATACTGCATGCATTCAAATATAACACCTTCAGTATTGTATTCATCACCCGTTTTGATTTTGTCCTCCTTTTACACTGCAATTTTACTCTATCGCCTGTCTGACCTTTCTGACAGTCTCACTACACACTGCCTCTGCTTGTAAGCCAACAATGCCATCAAACTGACGGCTAGGATCTCCTCACAACCCTGAATAACCCTGGCTCAAAAGGGAAGGATGTTTCTGGTGAGAAAGAAGACCCGGACGTATGCTGCCAATCCATTTGCAATGAGCCATAGGCTGTGAGGAAATTTTCAACTTGAAATGTATCCCTGGGTTATTTTCATGCGCCTTTCGTACTTACAGGGATTGGATCAAAGCGGTTATGTTGATGAGGAGTGGAGCTGTTTTTAGATCTTGACTGAATTGGTGAGTATCATGCCCTTTTTAATGGTTGCCTATAAAGACTGGCAGCCAGTTATATCCTCAAGTGTGGTATCCACTGAGTGCTCAGGGAATATTTTCTTTCAGAATTGCTGTCAGGTGCTTTCTGCTCTGGAACAGTTGTTCCAAATCTCCTGTAATGGTTATTTTGGGAGATGTATACCCCTCTGAGCATGGGAGTATCTCTCATTGCCTGCAGCGGAGAGTTGGAGGGAAGTGATCTCCTTTGCTATCAGGAGCCACGTCTTTTATTTCCATACATTTCAGAAAGGTAAGGTCCGCAGTGTTTTGGATTTGGAACGTTTTACAAAACTCACAGGACAAACGTTAAGAAATATACTGAGGCTTCATGTCATGTGATCAGGGTTGAATAAGAACTAAACAGTTACATGGATTTTGTGTTTTGGTCAGGTCAGATTTCTGCACAGATGTTTATAAAAGAGAAAGTCCCAGGCTGGCACTGTAGTTACCACTAGCCCAGTCTGAGTAGCGCCCCAGCCATTCCAATAGAGCAGTTTGCCCGCGCAGATTGTTTGAGTTGGACTTGGGCTTTGCCAGGCTGCCATCCTCTGTGCTCTAACAAAAGAAACCTGAATCTTCATATTTTCTTGCATAAAGATTTTTCCAATCAAGCAGAATCCCAGTGAATCCTACTGGACATGTTCTGTGGATAATCACGTCTGGAATCTCGATCGCTGTTGAAAGCTAGATGTTGCAGTTTAGCAGAGGTTGGCTGTACTGGGGAACTACATACTCCGTTTTGACCACAAAGGAGGGAGGAAAAAAGTGAGACAGAAAGCAAAGGCATGGCTGCAATTTTCTTCACATCACGTGCAGCTTTTGTGACAGTGCTCTGTGTTTAAATTAACCCCAAAAAATGAGTTCTGACAGAAGTCCCAGACCCAAAACATTGATGATTCTCTTTCTGCAGATGCTGCTCGGCTATTTGAGTGTTTCCAAAACTTTTCAAAGGCCCAGAACGTTCCAATTTCACCCTGCAACATTGGTTATATAAAATAACTCATCAGAGAGGTCTTTAGTTCAGTTTTGCAGTAAAACTTGGGAAAAATGTGTAAACAGAGCTTTAAATTTCTTGGATGAAAATATAATTGTGGTGAATCTGTATCTGTCTTTGACTAACGTTCTCCTCCAGAGTACAGAACATATGGTTTGGTAATTTCTACCTTGTGAAATTCGTCATCAGACACCTCCTTCAGAAGATGAATAGCTATACCATTCTCACTTGAAATTTTAAACAAAGATAATTTCCCAGTCAGGGTGTGTGATAGCTGGGCTGTAATATGGATGATGCTTCTGTTCCGGCTTCAGTTCATTGTCATCTTCAGGCTCGGCTCCGTGACTTCTGTTGGTAAATGTATTAACCTGAGAACAGATTAGGGAATCTCACACTCATTATTCAGATGGGAAAGCTAAATGAACGACAATGCTGCGATAGTTTAAATGGAACTGTTGTCATCTCACCAGTGAGAGAGTGATGTATGAATGTTTCAGACCTTTCATCTGGAGATCAGTGTTCCAGGCAAGCCTCAGAGTACAGCTGCCAACAAAGCATCGCCGTCTCTTTTCAAATAAAGTCCCTGCGGTGAATTCTGCGACGGCATGACCGTGTAACGGGATTGAGTGCTCAGCAAAAAAAAACATGGCGAATAATTTGAAAGAAAGAACAGCTTGCATTTGGGATAGTACTGTTAATGTAGGAAGATTAATCGACAGCCAGTGTCTAGTTCAGTTGCAAAGGGAGAGTGAACACTTCACGCAAGTCAGCATTACTTATCAGGGGCACAGACAGAGTAAATGTGAGCGGGCTTTTTCCACTGAGCTAGAGTGAAACTAGAACCAGAGGTCATGGGTTAAGGGTGAAAGGTGAAATATGAACGGCCTCAATAGAGCGGATGTGGAGAGGATGTTTCCTATGGTGGCAGAGTCTATGACACAGCCTAAGAATTTTGGAGTTGTCCATTTAGAATGAAGGTGAGGAGGTAGTTCTTTAGCCAGACTCACAACACACTGGAGGAACTCAGCAGGTCGGGCAACATCTGTGGAAACGGTCAGTCAACATTTCGGGCTGGAACCCTTCATCAGGACGGAGTTCTTTAGCCAGAGAGTGGTGAATCTGTGAAATTTGTTGCCACAGGCAGCTGTGGAGGCCAAGTCATTGGGTATATTTAAGGCAGAGTTTGATAGATTCTTAATTAGTCAGGGCATGAAGGGGTATGGGATGAAGGGTGATCGGGGCTGAGAGGCAGATAGGACCAGCCATGATGAAATGGTGGAGCAGACTCAATGAGCCAAATGGCCTAATCTTTTCCTATAGCTCACGGTCTTATGGTCTTATTTAAGGGAAACATGAGGAGGTTCTTTTTCAAGCAGAGGATGGTGAGAGTGTGGAACGAGCTGCCAGCAGAAGTGGTGAATCCAACAATTCAGAGAAGTTTGGATAAGTACATGGATGGTGGGGGTTTAGACGTCTACGGTCCTGGTGCAGGTTGATAGGATTGGACAGAATAAGAGTTCAGCATGGACCAGATGGGCCGAAGGGACAGTGGCTGTACTGCAGTGCTCTATGACTCTGTGACTATATTTAAAGGGTTAGCGGGGATCCTGAGGAGTGAAGCTGAGGCGGCTGGAGGCTGAACTCAGAGGGAGGAGGAGGAGGAGGAGGCAGCTCAAAAATGAGGAGGAGATGGACTAGGAAGCTGAGGGGTGTGAGGAGTAAACCATAAACACGACAGATTTGGCAGATGCTGGAAATCCGAAGCAGCACGCACAAAATGCTGGGGGAACTCAGCAGGTCAGGCAGCATCTGAGGAAATAAGTTAACGGTCAATGTTTATTCCCTCCATAGATGCTGCCTGACCTGCTGAGTTCCTGCTGAAGGGCCTCAGCCGAAACGTTTACCCTGTATCTCCCTCCATAGATGCTGCCTGACCTGCTGAGCTCCTTCAGCACTTTGTATGTGTTACTCGAGGTGAGAGGAGGGAGTTCTATCATCTTGAATCCTCGTTTTCATAAACAATAGTGCCACTGGATTCAGGAAGGTTGGTTGAAGGGATTATCACTAACGTTCTTATTAGTAGCATCAGTGACACAGAAAGTGTGGATCTGTACGGTGACTCTCACAGGGGCAGGTGCAGATAGCAAAGGCTTGGATTTGCTTAATGTCAGCAAATAAGTGTGAGTAGTTTCCATAGTGAAGTTAATAGAAGTAATGTAGTCTGCCCTCGAACACTGCAGATCTGAAAGCGTCAAACTCTTGGCAATGCTTTCCTCTGTTTTTTTTTCCTGAACAACCCGAAGCAGTGGGTGGGAGGAGTGGAGAATTTCGTTCTTTGCCAACAAGTAGCAGAGCTCAGGTCTACTGGCTTACATACTGCAATGCACAGAGCCTCAGCAAAACCAGCCTCCTGTTGGCCAGTGTGCTGTTACCCGTCCTTTGTTGGCCAGTGTGATATTACCCATCCCCTGTTGGCCAGTGTGCTGTTACCCGTCCCCTGTTGGCCAGTGTGCTGTTACCCATCCCCTGTTGGCCAGTGTGCTGTTACCCATCCCCTGTTGGCCAGTGTGCTGTTACCCGTCCCCTGTTGGCCAGTGTGCTGTTACCCATCCCCTGTTGGCCAGTGTGCTGTTACCCGTCCTTTGTTGGCCAGTGTGCCATTACCCGTCCCCTGTTGGCCAGTGTGCTGTTACCCATCCCCTGTTGGCCAGTGTGCTGTTACCCATCCCCTGTTGGCCAGTGTGCTGTTACCCGTCCCCTGTTGGCCAGTGTGCTGTTACCCATCCCCTGTTGGCCAGTGTGCTGTTACCCATCCCCTGTTGGCCAGTGTGCCGTTACCCATCCCCTGTTGGCCAGTGTGCCGTTACCCGTCCCCTGTTGGCCAGTGTGCTGTTACCCGTCCTTTGTTGGCCAGTGTGCTGTTACCCATCCCCTGTTGGCCAGTGTGCTGTTACCCGTCCTTTGTTGGCCAGTGTGCTGTTACCCATCCCCTGTTGGCCAGTGTGCCGTTACCCGTCCCCTGTTGGCCAGTGTGCTGTTACCCGTCCCCTGTTGGCCAGTGTGCTGTTACCCATCCCCTGTTGGCCAGTGTGCTATTACCCATCCCTTGTTGGCCAGTGTGCCGTTACCCGTCCCCTGTTGGCCAGTGTGCTGTTACCCATCCCCTGTTGGCCAGTGTGCTGTTACCCGTCCCCTGTTGGCCAGTGTGCTGTTACCCGTCCCCTGTTGGCCAGTGTGCTATTACCTGTCCTTCAGACAGTCTCTGAGAACATCACAGCACAGACAACACTCAGCACCCAGCTGGGAGAGTTTGACAAAGAGGAGAGAATGGCCATGCCCTCTAACCGGCCCTGTGGAGAAGGGATCTGAATTCAGATTTACTTATCACATGTACATCGAAACACATCTCAGCTGCTCTACAGAGACATCTGTAACAAGCTGAGTTCAAATGTGGCAAACAGCAAACTTCTGGGTCGTACCTAAAGTCAGACAAGGCTTGTCAAACTGATGTCCTCCAGCTCGGTACCCCAAGTGAAGACTTGCTCTTGAACCTCCTGTATTGAATGATCAGCTCCTTGGTTGCTGGTGTTGAGGGAGAGGTTGTTGCTGTGGCTCTGCTCAGCCAGAATCTTAGTCTCCCTCCTATATGTTGATTCATCACCGCCTTCATTCTGCTAACCACAGTGGTGTCGTTAGCAAACTTAAATACTGACCATGAGCACCCGGACTGCCACACATTCATGATCTGGGACTGTATGCTCATGTCCTGTGCAGTTACAGACTGCGACCATGAGGACAGGGACTGCGTGTACACAGACTGCACATTCACAGACTGGGACTGTGTGTACAGGGACTGTGTGTACTTGGACTGTGCATACATGGACTGAGGCTGTGTGTACAGGAACTGTGTGCACTCGGACTGTGCATTCATGGACTGGGACTGTGTGTACACAGACGGCACATTCACAGACTGGGACTGTGTGTACAGGGACTCCCGCGTACACAGACTGCATATTCACAGACTGGAACTGCGTGTACAGGGACTGTGTGTACACAGACTGCACAGTCACGCTGGGACTGTGTGTACAGGGACTCCTGCGTACACAGACTGCACATTCACAGACTGGGACTGTGTGTACAGGGACTCCCGCATACACAGACTGCACATTCACAGACTGGAACTGTGTGTACAGGGACTGTGTGTACTTGGACTGTGCATACATGGACTGAGGCTGTGTGTACAGGGACTGTGTGCACTCAGACTGCACATTCACAGACTGGGACTGCGTGTACACAGACTGCACATTCACGCTGGGACTGTGTGTACAGGGACTCCCGCGTACACAGACTGCACATTCACAGACTGGGACTGTGTGCACTCGGACTGCGCATTCACAGACTGGGACTGCGTGTACACAGACTGCACATTCACGCTGGGACTGTGTGTACAGGGACTGCGTGTACTTGGACTGCGCATTCACAGACTGGGACTGTGTGTACACAGACTGCGCATTCACAGACTGGGACTGTGTGCACACAGACTGCGTATTCACAGACTGGGACTGTGTGCACACAGACTGCACATTCACGCTGGGACTGTGTGTACAGGGACTCCCGCGTACACAGACTGCACATTCACAGACTGGAACTGTGTGTACAGGGACTGTGTGTACTTGGACTGTACATACATGGACTGAGGCTGTGTGTACAGGGACTGTGTGTACACAGACTGCACATTCACGCTGGGACTGTGTGTACAGGGACTGTGTGCACTCAGACTGCACATTCACAGACTGGGACTGCGTGCACACAGACTGCACATTCACGCTGGGACTGTGTGTACAGGGACTCCCGCGTACACAGACTGCACATTCACAGACTGGGACTGTGTGTACAGGGACTGTGTGCACTCAGACTGCACATTCACAGACTGGGACTGTGTGTACACAAACTGTGTGCTTTTGGATTGAGTATTCAAGGACCGGGACTGTGTGTGCAGGGACTGCATGTAAACTGACCGTGTGCACTGGGACTGCACACTCACGGACTGGGACTGTGCATACACAGGCTGTGTGCACGCCAACAGACTGCCTGTGCACTGCCCAGACGACGTCTATCACTTGAAGGGATTCACTAGGTACAGCTGAGATCCGAAACATGATGCGATTCTCAATTCATCCCACGTCCTCAACCCTTCTCTCTCTCATTTGTTTGCTGGAACCTCCGTCCTTTCCACTTCCCTACTTCGATATCACTCTCTCACTCGCCCACTCTCTCCTTTCTCCCTCACCCTCTTTCTGTCTTCCCCTCCCACTGTCTATCCCTCTCCTCTCTCACCATCTCTCTTCCTCCCCTTTATCTCCCTCTCTCTCCCTCTACCCCTCTTCTTCTCCCCCTCCCCTCTCCCTCTCCAACTTGTTTTCTCTTTTCTCTCTCCCTCTCTCGCCCTTTCTTCCGTCTCTCTCTCCGTTCCTCTGTCCTCTCTCTGCTCAGTCCCCTGCCTCTCGCTCAGTAATCCCAGCGCTACCTTCCTCGGACGATGTTGCTGAAGATTATTTCCCTGAGGAGGCTGTCACTGTGAAGAGTACACGTGATGGAAGGCGAACTGAGCCATGTTTGGTTATTTCATTTCTAAACAAAATGAATTGCAGAGGAGAAATCTGGCTGGAAGAACTACAATACTGCAGGTGACTCCAGTCTGAACCCAGAAATCTTTCCCTCCCGCCCCCCCCCGCTTTCCGCAGGGATCACTCCCTACGCGACTCCCTTATCCATCTGTCCCCCCGATCCCTCCCCACTGATCTCCCTCCCGGCACTTATCCTTGTAAGCAGAACAAGAGCTATACATGCCCTTACACTTCCTCCCTTACCACCATTCAGGGCCCCAGACAGTCCTTCCAGGTGAGGCGACACTTCACCTGTGAGTCGGCTGGGGTGATATACGGCGTCCGGTGCTCCCGATATGGCCTTCTATGTATTGGCGAGACCCGACGCGGACTGGGAGACCGCTTTGCTGAACACCTACGCTCCGTCCGCCAGAGAAAGCAGTATCTCCCAGTGGCCACACATTTTAATTCCACATCCCATTCCCATTCTGATATGTCTATCCACGGCCTCCTCTACTGTCAAGATGAAGCCACAGTCAGGTTGGAAGAACAACACCTTATATTCCGTCTGGGTGGCCTCCAACCTGATGGCATGACATTGACTTCTCTAACTTCCGTTAATGCCCCACCTCCCCCTCGTACCCCATCTGTTATTTATTTATTATATATATATTATTTTTTCTCTAGTTTTCTCCCTCTGTCCCTCTCACTATACCCCTTGCCCATCCTCTGGGTTTTCCCCCCCTCTCCCATTTCTTTCTCCCTAGGCCTCCCATCCCATGCTCTTCTCATATCCCTTTTGCCAATCACCTGTCCAGCTCTTGGCTCCATCCCTCCCCCTCCTGTCTTCTCCTGTCATTTCAGATCTCCCCCTCCCCCTCACACTTTCAAATCTCTTGCTATCTCTTCTTTCAGTTAGTCCTGACGAAGGGTCTCGGCCCGAAACGTCGACTGTACCTCTTCCTAGAGATGCTGCCTGGCCTGCTGCATTCACTAGCAACTTTTAAGTGTGTTGCCAGAAATAGAGGCAGTGTTTGAAAGGCGAGATTGTTATCTGACAATAACTCTCCCACAGGTGTTTGCTAATATACCCGTGTTCAAATACAAAGAAAACTTCCCCAGAGACTGCAGCAAAGAAGCTCCTGGTTACATGGCCCTGATAACAACTCATTTCTGACTGGGTGTGGAACTTTGAACACAATGAAAGCACGAAGAGAACACTGTCATTTTAGATTCCTCGCATGTTGGGCAAACTGTACCATCAGCGCCCTCCCCCCCCACGTCTCTGTGATGCTGTTATTTCAGCGCAGAGCCTGGCACCATCCCTGATGTGAAATTTCTTCTATTGTCGGGCTTGCTTCTCCTTGTAGGGGTAACGCTTTCGTTCATAAGAGTGGCCTGTGACTGTCCCAGACCTACCACGTCTTCCCTCAGATTGCAGTGCGGTAGCTTAGCGGCTAGTGCAATTCTTCACAGTGCCAGTGAGCAACGATCGGGGTTCAGTTCCCGCCACTGTCCTGTAAGGAATTTGTACATTCTCCCCGTGACCGCATGGGTTTCCTCCGGGTGCCCCGGTTTCCTCCCACAGTCCAAAGACGAGTTAGGGTTAGTGAGTTTGGGCATGGTACGTTGGCGCCGGAATCGTAGTGACACTGGTGGGCTGCCCCCTGCAGACTCTCAGACCTCGTTGGTAATTAACACTAATAACACTCTTCAGAGTTGCTGGTGAACGCAGCAGGCCAGGCAGCATCTCTAGGAAGAGGTACAGTCGACGTTTCGGGCCAAGACCCTTTGTCAGGACTAACTGAAGGAAGAGCTAGTAAGAGATTTGAAAGTGGGAGGGGAAGAGGGAGATCTGAAATGATAGGAGAAGACAGGAGGGGGAGGGATGGAGCCAAGAGCTGGACAGGTGATTGGCAAAAGGGATATGAGAGGATCATGGGACAGGAGGCCCGGGGAGAAGGAAAAGGGGGAGGGGGGGAAAACCCAGAGGATGGGCAAGGGGTATAGTGAGAGGGACAGAGGGAGAAAAAGGAGAGAGAAAGAAAGAATGTGTGGATATAAATAAATAACGGATGGGGTACGAGGGGGAGGTGGGGCATTAGCGGAAGTTAGAGAAGTCACCAGCAACTTTGATGCTTGTTGCTTGAATTTCCAGCATCTGCAGAATTCCTCTTGTTAACACTCTTCAGTCTGTGTTTTGGTGTACATGTGACAGGTAAAGCTAATCTGATCTGATCTGAGTGGATCCATTCGCACACTGAATTGTTTATGGGAGTGCTGTATTTGCTGAAGATTGCTCTGGTGATAATTTCCGGGTGAATTTGTGCACTTTGGGAACTTGGCCAGCCCCACAGTGCAGCTGTCGAGCTCGCTGCTGGGGCTGCAGAGCAGTCAGCACCTGTGTCCTCACCCACTCACAGAAACTCCTGGGCTTTGCACACTCGCAGCAGAACAGGAGCCCATCTAGCTCGAGTTTGCAGTAAGGAGCGGGTTAAAGGTGCGACACCACAGCAATCATAGCTCACACAGAACACCAGCCTTCGAAAGCTTGTGTCGGAAACCATCAAGGGCATATATATGCAGAAAGGCGCAATATCATAAAGGATCCCACCCACCCTCACCCTGCTCGTGGACTGTTTCGTCCACTGCCTTCAGGGAGGAGGCCACACCAGGACCACCAGACTCAAAAACAGTTACTTTCCTCATGCGGTACAGCTAATCAACATCTCCACCACGACTTTATTATTTCCCATCAGTCACCTTGTGTACCCTGGCATCACTTTATGGACACACAATTAATCCAGGTCTATAATTATCTGATGTGCTCATATTTACTCTATGCATTTTTTAAAATTATTAATGTGTTCTTTATCTTTTGTGTTCTGTGTGCTGCATCAGGCCCTGAATAACAATTATTTTGTTCTCCTTACACTTGTAACTGGAAATTACATTAAACAATTTTGAATTTTTGAATCCTTAAAACACAAGAGCTTCTGCAGATTCTGGAAATCTGGGGTTACACACACACAAAATACTGCAGGACCTCAGCAAGTCAGGCAGCATCTAAGCAGGGAAATAAACAGTCAACTTCTCGAGCTGAGCCACTTCATCAGGATTGGAAAGGAAGCTGGAATAAGATGGTGGGGGAGAGGGAGGAAATAAAGTACTGGAAATTGGAGAAATCAATATTCAAGTCATCAGGTTGGAGGCTACCTGGACATAATATGAGATCGCTCCTCCAACCTGATGTTGGCCTTATCATAAATCCCCTTGGCCTTAACCACCACCCCACAAGCCTCTGCATCCAGCTCATGATTTTCTGTAACTTCTCACCTTGTCAATGGCATCTTACCACCGAACACATCTTTCCTTTCCTTGCACTGACCACTTTCCATAGGGATTGCTCTCTACGTGATTCCCTTGTCCACTTGTTACTTCCCATTGGTTCCTTCCTGGTACTTATCCTTGCAAGTGTGACAAGTGCTACACCTCCTCCTTCACCACCATTCAGGACACGTAACTGCAAGAGGGACAAATTCTATGCCTTCTCCCTCACTGCCATTTAGGACCCCAAACAGTCCTTCCAAGTGAAACAACACATACCTGCAAGTCTGTCGGGGTTGTCTCCTGCATCCAGTGTTTCCGGTACATCAGTGAGATCTGACACTGCATTGCCATGAAGGGGCAAAACTCAGGATGGAGGAGCAACACCTCATATTCCATCTGGGTAGCCTCCAACCTGATGGCATGAACATCGATTTCTCTCATTTCCGGTCATTTCTCGCTCATCCACCCCCCCCCATCTCTTTTTCCATTCCTCATTCTGTTCCCCTCTCACCCCTTCTCTTCACCTTTGTCCAGTGCCCCTCCTCTTTCTCTTTCTTCCATGGTCCACTCTCTTCTCCTATCAGATTCCTCTTTCTCCAGCCATTTACCTTTTCTGCCAGTCACTTCCCAGCTTCTTACTTCATCCCCCTTCCCCCCCAACCACCTTCCTCCTTACCCGTCTCACCTATCATTGCCAGCTTGTACTACTCCCCCCCTCCACTTATTCTTTCCTCTGCCTCTTCCTTTCTTTAGTCTCTTTAGTCCCTGATTTCACTTCACACTTGCAATAAGGCCTTGGTCTCATCATCTGTTTCCTGAGGGATCAGAGGGCATGCTCCACATTTTACTTTTTCAGTTATCCGTCCATCAACCTCTCTCCCTATCTGCCTACCTCTCCACTCTCTTTATCTCCCTTTCTATCCCCCAGCCCTGACGAAGGATCACAGGACAAAACATCAACTGTTTATTCTTCTCCATAAATGTGTTAGGGCATAATATGGAGTTAGGGTATATAGCAAATATTAATTTCAGCAGCAACCCCAGTCTTCAGATCTGAATGTGGATTGTAGATTGAATTTAAAATGCAACTCAGAACAATGGTCTTCCTGGAGCTGCAGACTGGGGTTGATCACCTGAGATGTCTGCATGTGCATGAATGCAACCAGAGAGATCATAAGGATTAGCATTCTTTTTGGGTGTCTGGAGTGTTGGAGGTGTGTGAAAACTATATGTAATTCAAAGGAAGCACGGTTGATGCATTGTAACAATAGAATTGTCCTGCTGTTTCCTTTGATCTTTAGCATATAAAATGCCATATAATATTGGGTCAGGCAGGCCTCTTCGTCCAAGAGTGTCTCGAATATGATACCTGCTGCTCATTTTACTGAATAAATATCATGTTACTATATCCACCAGTTTCAATGTCTCTCTGGTGACTTTGCTCACAATCACAGCAGATGCTGCCTGACCTGCTGAGTTCCTCCAGCATCTTGAGTGTGTTCCTTCATGTTATTGGAAGCCCCTGCACTTGCTGTACAATGATATATCGTGTCCTTGTGTACGATTCACTCAATCAGTGAGCCGTTGACCACCCCACCCTTCCTGGAGAGGCGCCTCTCTCCTTACTGAATTCCTTGAGGGCAGACAATTGCTTGGTAGACAATCTTGTAGACGGACATAGGTTTTGTGACATCTTGGTTAGTATGGATGTGTTGGGCTGAAGGGTCTGTTTCACTACTACATGACCTTATAACTACTGATCACTTAAAAGCTTTTTGAAACAGGATCAACGGTTTGCTGCCGGTCTTGTTGACCAGTAACTATAACTGAGCAGTGGGTCAGAAATTCTCACCTTTAGGAGATCTCATTGAAACCTCTCGAATATTGAAAGGCCTAGATGGAGTGGATGTGGAGAAGATGTTTCCTATAGGGGGTGACTATATGACCTATATGACTAAATGACCTATTTCCTATATGACCAGAGGGCAGAAGCCTCAGATGAGGAGGGTGGAGAATCTATGGAATTCATTGCCACATATGGCCGAGGAGACCAGACATTAGGTATATCTGAAGTGAAGGTTGATAGATCCTTGATTAGTCAGAACATCAAAGGTTACGGGGAGAAGGCAGGAAAATGCAGTTGAGAGGGATAATAAATCAGCCATGATGGAATGGTGGAGCAGATTCAATGGACCAAATAGCTAAATTCTGCTCCTATGTCTTATGGTAATTAGTCCTTGATTTCACTTCATATTGACAAGAAGGCCTCTTCTTGGTCTCAACATTTGTCTCCCGAGGAATTAGAGGCCATGCCCAACATCTCACTCTCTTTCATCTCTCTGTTCTTATACATCTGTCCCTATCTGCCTACCTCTCCCCACCTCTCTTTATCTCCCTTCCTCCCTCTATCTCCGACCATGGCTTTGCCCAGGAATGTGATGGTCAGTCCAACGCAAATCGATCCTGTACACACCGGCACAGAATGTGCGGGGGAGGTTTCCGAAGTTCATCTGAACAGTGAAAGGTGTCACATTCAGGAACACAACTCTCCAGATGGTAACAAAATTCCTGCAAACTCTAGGTGGGAAATAGGAACCAAATGCTTCAGCAGATTAGCAAAGCAGTTAAAGGTGAGCTTTTGCTTTATTTTATGATTCACAAGCTCTTAGTTTCTGCCCCTCTGTAACCTTGCCAGGACCAACACCACTCCAGGCTGTGCGGGAAGACAACTGCTGAGGTGTTGTGTGTGTTCACAGGCGTGAAGCAACGTTCTCACCTCTTGCCTCCCAGCACCCGCCTACACTTTTCCTGTTTCTTGATATTGCAGAGATTTTTTTCTCTCTGTAGAATTATCTCCCTTCCCCTAAAGCCGAGCTAACAGCCATCTAACTCATCCCAGCAAACCACATCATAATGGTATCCCCCCTTCTCCACCCACCTATCTTCCCTCTCACCTGGTCTCACCTATCACCTGCCAGCTTGCACTCCTCCCCTTCCCTACTTCCTTATTCTGGTTTCTGTCTCCTTCCATTCCAGTCCTGATGAAAGGTTTTGGCCCGAAACATTGACTGTTCATTCCTCTCTGTAGATGCTGCCTGACCTTCTAAGTTCCTCCAGTATTTTGTGTGTTTTGCTCTGGATTTCCACCATCCGCAGAATTTCCGAATTCCCTCTGTTTCAGAACTAGACTCAGTCCTGGGGAGATCTGAAACATTCAAACACAGAATCTCTGATGTAAAGCATTCGGAAATGTATGATACTGAGCAAGAGCCTTGAGAGTGGGAAGGGGTCAGGGAGAGGGGAGGGAGCGGGAAGCACCAGAGAGGCATTCTGTAATGATCAATAAACCGAATGTTTGCAATCAAGTGACCTCGCCTTGTATCTCAGGACTGGGTGTGTGTCTGCACCCATGCCAACCCCCACCCTGCCACCCTAGGCACGCCTTCTCTGCCACCTGTCCCACAATCTTCTGGCGTTGCTCCGTCCTCGCCATTCCCAACATCCTTTGCTCCTACCAGATTTACAAACTCTCTGCTCGCTCTACATTGACAAATACGGTACTGTGCAGAAGTCTTAGGCACCCTTGCTATATATATGTGCCTAAGACTTTTGCATGGTGCCATACAAGGGTCACTTGCTGTGAAGATGTCCTATAGATATGCTGGATGAGACCGGAGTTCAAAAGCCAGGTAGTTATGGCCAAGGTGCTGGGAACCCCAGGGACCTTTGACCCTGTTGGAAGCTCATGTCCGGAAAGGGCAGCTAATGGCACACAACTCGCTGGAGTTCCTCTCTCCAAAAACCTATCCATTCCCCAGTCACTCCTTGCTTGGACAAGCTAATTACTGGTCAACACATTGCTAAGATTCAGATTCAGATTAATTTGTCACAAGTACAGTGAAATGTGTCACTTGCATTAAGAGCCAAAACACCCAACCAGGTGCTGGGGGTGGGGGCCACAGATTCGCCACACATTCCAGCTCCAACATAGTATTCCCACAATGTTCAGCAGAACAGCAGCAACAGTACAAAACAGGCCCCAGTGCCACCCACCCATCCACCCACACACACACACAGACCTCCAGCCCGAGGACGGGCGAGCTCCAAGCCTCCAGCCTTGGCCCAGGACACACAGACTCTGGGCATCTGACCTCTGAAGAAGGGCACTTTCTTCAGCTTTCAGAGGTCTCGTTTCCTCCAGAGCATTGTTCATGGTATAAATGAGTTACAAACGCTTTGCCCTTTGCCAGTGTGCTAGTCCAGTGGTCCCCAACCACCGGGCCGCAAAGCATGCACTACCGGGCCGTGAGGAAACAATATGATTTGGCAATATGAGTCAGCTGCACCTTTCCTCATTCCTTGTCATGCCCACTGTTGAGCCATTACGCATGCGAGGTCCTGACCCCCGCGTCATCCATGTCAGCACGGGAAGGTCAACTCCTCGAGCTTGCAAATGATGGCGGGCTGAAAAGTATGTTTGACATAACATCTCTGCCGGCATTCTGGATCAAAGTCAAGGCTAAAAATCCAGAGATAGCCACAAAAGCACTGAAAACGTTGCTTCCATTTCCAACATATCTCTGCAATGAATGCAACAAAAATTAAATAGTGGAATAGACTGGACATAAGAAACCCCGTTCGAGTATCGGTGTCTCCCGCCACCCCTCGATAGGACCGTCTCGTTGCAGGAAAACAAGCCCAGGGCTCCCACTGATTCAGTGATATTGGTGCGTTGCAATGATTTTATATGTTCATACGGGGAAAATATGTGCTGTGTGTTTAATATCCAAACGTTACTTAAAATGTTATGATGCTATTGACTTATATAACCAGATAACAATTACAGCACGGAAACAGGCCATCTCTCCCCTTCTAGTCCTAGTCCGTGCCGAACGCTACTCTCTCCTAGTCCCACCAACCAGCACTCAGCCCATAACCCTCCATTCTTTTCCTGTCCATATACCTATCCAATTTTTCTTTCAATGATAATATCGAACCTGCCTCTACCACTTCTACTGAAAGTTCTTTCAACACTTACTTCAAGCTCCCCTGATAATTGACTTATCACTATATTCATGCGAGGAAGATATGCGCTGTGTGTTTAATACTAAATTCGTTAGATAAACCCTTTTAGAAACAAAATTAAGTGTATTAGCTACTTATCAACTTATCACCAATATTCAGGTTGTGATTAACCCCCCCCACCCCAACAGAATTGCCAAAACGATTTGTGGAAAAAATATCGTACACGCATGCGCACTGGTGCCCGTGCAAGGCTTCATGGTCATTGTAGTCTTTCTTGGGTAAACCCAGCATATTCGACTGCTTACTCTTGTCCGTTGGCAACCCTACCACCACCCGCCCCCCCTTGGTCGGCCGGTCCGCAAGAATATTGTCAATATGAAACTGGTCCACAGTGCGCGAAAGGTTGGGGACCCCTGTGCTAATCTCTTCACTGTGAATGGATGAAGAGCAGGGATCTGGGACCTGGGATCTGGGACTTGGGACCTGGGACCTGGGCTCCGACAGGTGGGAGCTGCAGCTGTGCTGGAGAGCCACAACGTGCACCCCTGGTGGATGGGTGGTGGGCAAGGACACACACCCAAGCCCAGTACAAGGGGGTTTCCCCACAGAGCTGTGGGTTGCCAGAACTCACTATCCCATCAGAAAGTGCCAGCTGAACACTAGGAGCATATTATGTTGTACTGGAATGTGTGGTCATATTTACGGGAAAGCCTCAGCATCCTCAGATTCTTTACCTCTCTTAGTCAGATCTTCACCTCTGCTCGTCCCCCTGCCCTCTCATTGAGGACAGAAGCTTCTCCTCCCATTGGAAATTGGAGGTTGTGACATTCCTGGGGTGATTGATGCCCTGATCCCCTGGGATTTTGCTATCTCCTGATTCTGTCTTCCATGTTTTTGTGTCGCAGTTGTATTGACCCAAGCAGGTGAGCTGGGCTCAACTGAAGGCATCACAGTCACAAAGCAGTTAGTGTATTGTTTTACAACCCCAGCGACTTAGGTTCAATTCCCATCGCTGTCTGTAAAGACTGCGTGGGTTTCCTCCGGGTGCTCTGGTTGCCTCCTGTATTCTAAAGATGCATGGGTTCGGGTTAGTAAGTTCTGGGTATGCCATTTTGTCCCCAGAATTGTGGTTCCCCAGCACATCTCCGGACTGTGTTGGTCGTTAATGCAAATGGCATCTCTCACTGTATGCTTTGGTGTGTATGTGACAAATAAAGCTAATCTTTGATCTTTGAGAGGTGTGTCGAAGCAGTGATACAAAGTGTGGACTGCTCTCCCACCCATGGCAGTATCTGTGATAACACAACTGTGGCATTGGGTGTCCAGTAATCGCTCACCACTGTCTTCGCCATCTCCTCCAGCTCTCTTACCTTGTCCAGTCTCCCACACATCTCCTTCCCTGTTGACTGGTATTGCTGCCCATTTTCTCAAATTAAAATGTCACTCTGTTCAATGTCTCCAGCCCCTGTCCCCCAACACATGAGCCCTTTGGTTACAATGTGAGCTGGCAACTTCGGTGCCCAGTGCAGAGGAAAGACAGATTCCAATGTAGAGACAGCAACCTGAGTTTATTCATCAGAATTCCAACAGAATATCAATGGCTCAACTGACTGACACCACAAAGTACAAAATTCTCAAAACTAGGACCCTGTGATTAGTGATAATCAGGAATCCACTTAAATACTACAAGTAACACAAAAACCCCAAGCCTATCAAAATAAACTTTTCTGTGATATCACTCCGGAGAAACATTGTACCATTTCTTAATGCATGTATGCATTTCTAAATGACAATAAAAGAGGACTGAGTGTTCTCATAATCTAATCTAATTAAACTAAATTTAATCAGAAAGCAGCAGAAGAGGGCATTACGAAGAATGAGAAAAGCACAAGGAAATCTAAAGGATTAAGACTCCCATTAAACAACAATTATCCAGTTCAAATGCACTTAAAACCTCAAAGCCCAATACCCTCTGGCGCCCCACACAGGCCCAAAGAGCTTATTACACCCTCCTCTGTGCCCCGAGGCCCACCACTCACATTGTGCCTTCAGTTTCTGGTCTCACAGCCAGAAAGTCCCACCAAAACTCTCCCCACTCCACAGCCTGTTGTAATCTCAGCTCTTGGACAACACTCTGCTCCCCCACCCCTCCCGCCCACCCACATTGGTGAATCACCTTTCTCTGCATTAAACCCACTGCAGTTTGTGGGTACGGCATCAGAAGGTCCAATCTTCAAACTGGAAATTTTACACATGAGAGGACATTGCTTTTCCCCTATTGGAGCACGGTAGCTTAGTGGTTAGTGTAACGTTGTACAGTACCAGCAAATAGGGTTCAACTCCCAGCGCTGTCTGTAAGGAGTTTGCATGTTTTTCTGGTGAACGCATGGGTCTCCTCCAGGTGCTCCAATTTCCTCCCACATTCGAAAATTAGTATTATTCAGTTGTGGCCATGCCATGTTGGTGCCAGAAACACAGTGCCACTTGTGGGCTGCCCCGGCACATCCGGAGTGCGTCGGTCATTGATACATACAATGTACTTCACTGAATGTTTCAATGTTCTGATGTACATTCAACAAATAAAGCTAATCTCTTCATCTTTCTCTTACCGCCCTCTCAATGCAGAACCAATGGCGTCCAGCTACAGTCTGAGACACAGGCTTGCTGGGGACATCCTCCTCAAAAGGGAACCAACCCTGGGTTCCTACTGGGTCAGTCACTGGAAGCCATCCACCTGGAGTTCGGCAAACAGGACCTCCCAGAGCCTTTATCTGAGGCTACCCAGATACACAACCAGCTTAGATCTGGAGTCTCTCACGTACCCCAGCTACCAGGACTACAAATACAAGATGTTGTGAGTAGTCTTCCTAGTTAGAAATAATAATATAATGCTGTTTTTGTTGGCATTTGAACGTAAACACTATAACCAGTACAGGTCCCTTGGCTCACCATTTAACCTTCTCTAAGGAGTTTAACCCTTCCCTCCCACACAGCCCCCCATTTTTCTATCATCTATGTGCCTATCTAAGGGTTGCTGAAATGTTCCTAATATATTGAAAGGCTTGTCATATGAGGAGCATTCGATGGTTCAGGTCATCTACTCATTGGAATTCAGAAGGATGAGGGGTGACCTCATTGAAACCTGGCGAATGTTGAAGTGCTCTGACAGAGTGGATGTGAAGAGAATGTTTCCTGTGGTGGAGGAGTCTAAGATTAGAGACACAGCTTCAGAATAGAGGGTTCTCCTTCTAGAGTGGCGATGAGGAGGAACTTCTTTAGCTAGAGTGGTGAATCTGTGGAATTTGTTGTCACAGGCGGCTGTAGAGATCAAGTCATTGGGAATAATCTGAAGGAAGGAAAAGCTGGTATTTGGGATAGTACTGTTCATATAGGAAGATTAATCGATAGCAATTGTGTCACTCAGCTACCAAAGGTGTGTGAACACTTCATGCAAGTAAGCATTAGTTATGAGGTGTACAGACAGAGTAAAGGCAAGAAGTCCTTTTTCACTGACACTGGGTGAGACTAGAACTAGAGGTCAGGGGTTAAGGGTGAAAGGTGAAATATGAAAGGCCTCATTCGAGTGGAAGTGGAGAGGATGTTTCTTTATGGCGGGGGAGTCTAAGACCAGAGGACACAGCCTCAGAACAGAGGTGCATCCTTTTAGAACGGAGATGAGAAGGAATTTCTTTAGCCAGAGAGTGGTGAATCTGTGGAACTTGTTGCCATAGGTGGCTGTGGAGGCCAAGTCATTGGATATATTTAAGACAGAGGTTGATAGATTTTTGATTAGTCAGGGTATGAAGGGGTATGGGGAGAAGCCAGGAGATTGGAGCAGAGAGGAAAAATGGATCTGCCATGATGAAATGGCAGAGAAGACTCGATGGACTAAATGGCTTAATTCTGCTTGTATATCTTATGGCCTTAATATACCTGTCTCCACCACCACCCCAGGAAGGACGTTCCTCTCTCTGATTACTCCCCCCCACCAATACTCTTCTCCAATCACCAAAATTATGCCCCTTGTATCAGCCAATTCTGCCCTGGAAAAAATGTCTCAGGCTTTCCACTTGACCTATGCCCCATATCCTTTTGAATACCTGCAATAAGTCAAGGCTGACTTGGCAATTGGATGGGTGCGGGACTGCAGTATTACCAGTGAAGGGAACTGCTAATGAGCACGAGGAGCGGAGGGAGGCTCATACTTCATAACTAATGCAGTGAAACTGCCTGTGGTCCACTTGTACTTGGATTAACTCCTGGTGTCATCTCCATAAGACATAGGAGCAGAATTAGGCCATTCAGCCCAATAAGTCTGCTCCACCATTCCACCATGGCTGATCCCGGATCCCACTCAACCCCATACATCTGCCCTCTCGCCATATCCTTTGATGCCCTGGTTGGTCAGGAAACAATCAACTTCCGCCTTAAATATATGCACCGACTTGGCCTCCACTGTAGTCTGTGACAAAGTATTCCACAGATTCACTACTCTCTGGCTAAAAAAATTCCTCCTTGCATCTGTTTTAAAGGGTCGCCCCTCAATCTTGAGGGTGTGCCCCCTAGTTCTGGATATCCTCACTACAGGAAACATCCTCTCCATATCCGCCCTTTCTACTCCTTTCAACATTTGGTAGTTCTCAATGAGAACTCAAAGGGAACATTAGTTTCCATGAAAGGCCTATCTGGATTTTGTTTCCCAAATGATCTTGTCTAGTGGTCCTTAACTCAAAATATTAACTCTGGAATTGATAGTCATCGCCATAGAGTCATAGAACACACAGTAGAGAAACAGGCAGTTTGGCCCATCTAGTCTGTACTGAACAGTTATTCTGCTTGTCCCAATGGCCTGCACCTGGACCATAGTCCTCAATACCCCTCAAGCCCATTTACTTACCCAACTTCTCTTACATGTTGAAATTGAACCTGCATCCACCACATCTTCTGACAGCTCATTCCACACTCTCACCACACCCTGAGTGAAGAAGTTCCCCCTCAAGTTCCCCTTAAATATTTCAGCTTTCACCCTTAGGGTCAAAATATTTTGACCTCCAAAATATTTTATGTGGTGCCTCTTGGTCAGAGTGAGCTGTCCTAGAATTCGCTGCTGTGGTCGGGTTTGTGTCAGTTCCACCCACTGTCACAGTTTGATGGGATTATTTGCCTTTCTCTGTCTCTGATTTGGTTTAATCTTTCCCCTCCTATGTTCCTCCACGTATCAACGCTAAAGTAAAATTCAATATTGAAATGCAGATTTATTCCCGGTACTTAACAGTCAAGTGCATCTGGTGCACCATCTCAGTTGTGGAGGCTTTGGAGATGGTGCAGAAGAGGTTTACCAGGATGCTGACTGGATTAGAGGCTGTGTGCTGTAACAAGAGGCTGCACAAACCTGGGTTGTTTTCTCTGGAGTGGTGGAGATTGAGGGGAGATTTGACAGAGGTTTATAAGATTATGAGAGGCATAGATACAGTGCAGTAGAGAGCTGGTATCTTTTCCCCAGGTTGGAAATGTCTAATACCAGTGAAGGTGAGATGGGGCAAGTTCAGAGGAGGTGTCAGGAGCAAGTTTGTTACAGAGAGAGTGCTGAGTGCCCGCGAACTGCTGCCTGGGGTGGTGGGACATGCCGATACATTAGAGATTTTTGAGTGATGTTTAGATAGGCACATGTGGAAGGATATGGACGTTGTGTGGGCAGTGGGGATTAGTTTAGTCGGCCATTTGATTACTGATTTAATTTTTTCAGCACCGCATTGTGCGCTGAAGGGCCTGTTGCTGGATTGTGCTGTTCTATGTTCTAACTACTTACAGTGCATTGAAAGTGCAGTTGCACCAAAAGGGGAGTTTTAGTATCTCACAAAATGTTTACAATTCCTAAGATTTTCTGAGAAGCTGGCTTCAATCTGGGCTCATTTCCTGCAATCACATCACTTGTTGCAGAATCCAGTACCCTGTGTTGAGGAGGACGTGGCGTGCTAGTTTAGGGAAGATCATTCTGGATACGTTCCGTCGAAGTCGCCTCGGGCTCCAGGACTACTGGATCAATCCACAGAGGACCTACCACATCGGGTCTGTCTCACGGGACTCCAGGAAACACCTCCTGATATTACCCGGAAACACTGGAATCTCCGATGTGGACTCCACCATAAAACCCGGCTTCTGCCAATTCAAGCACAAACTGATGTGAGTACTGGAGTTCCCTGGGGTGGCACTGTAATGTGCTAGTTAACTTAACACTATTAGAGTGCCAACAACCAGGAATCAATTCCCGCCACTGTCTGTAAGGGATTTGTATGTTCTTCTCATGACTGTGTGCTCCAGTTTTCTTCCACATTCCAAGGACATATAAGTTAGTGGGATAATTGGTCACATGGGTGTAATTGGGTGACACAGGCACATTGGGCCAGAAGGGCCTGCTACTATACTGTTTCTCTAAAATGTTTGAAAAGGGAAGGAATGCTGACATTCCCCTAACTGAAATGTTGAGTTATGTCATTTCAAAACATTAGGCTAATTACAGTAGAAGGAAAACAAGAGAGTCCGAAAAGCCAGTCTAACTTCATCTTTTACTTTAAGCGAGGCATGCATGTATTACATGAGTCACGTGACTGGCAACAATGAATATAGAATTGAATTGAGTCAGGTTTTATAAAAGCAATCAAACATTTATTAAACTCTGCTCAATATAAAAAAATAAACAAACGTAAATCTTAACCGGAAGTAAACTGCTATGCGGCCATTTAACAAACTGCCACTCAGTACTAGTTCTTAAAGCGATAAATGGGAAAACAGTTCTTAAAGTGGTAAATTCAAACACAGTTCTTAGAAGGGTAAATTTGAAAGTCCAAGAGATTTTTACAGTCAATTAGGAGAGACTTTCCTGAAGTAAAGAACTCCTCGAAGACACGACGTCACGCCAGTCCTGGCCGGATCCTGCCTTGTCTGCAGGATTCACGACGATGGAAATAAAACAGTTTAAAGGCACTGACCTTTCCCTCTGGATACTAGATCCTGCACAGCCTTTTCTACCACTTTTAGCAGAGGCTACCTCATGCAGATCACTCTTTCTTGAACGAATTCAATAACGGTCAATCCTTTCAACTGTCGAATGACTCCTTCAGGTTCCCGTCTTCACTCTCCAATACTACTGAAAAGATACATCAACAAACCTGGCAGAAATTGGTTAAACTGCACTTTTGTGCCTTACAATAGAACGTAAAACTCCGTTTTAAGTCGAAACTGCGTCATAAGGCAAATATGCAGTGGAGTGGAGTCTCTGGCTAATGTTCTAACTGGAAAACTAACTGCGTCACCAGGGGTCTACACTTACATACCTGGTGAGAACAGTTCATCATGTGACCTCACATTGGTGGGCAAATTACATCAGGTGACCTCCAAAAGACCATTACATCATCCTCATAAAACAGTCACAAGATATCCATGAGGTATGTAACACATGGTGGTGTGATGACATATGCCATTCACATACTTTTACATATAACTCATAATGAAGTATTTAAATGAACAAGAATACTTAATCAAACAATATATTTACAATATTATTCCAATATTACTGAAATATTAAATACATAACACCCCTCTCGGCTTAGCTATAAACTCTAACTCAACAGAAAATGCATCTCAACTTTTTTTAAAATTTAAGCATTTACGGGATGTAAGCATCACCAGCTAAATCAGCATCTATTGTGCATCCCTCGTTGCCCTTGAGAAGGTGGTAATGAGTTGCCTTCTCGAACTGCTGCAGTCCCTGAGGTGTAGGTACACCCATAGTGCTGTTAGGGAGGAAATTCCATGATTTTGACCCAGTGACAATGAAGGAATGGTGATATGTTTCCAAGTCAGGATAGTGAGTGACTTGGAGGGGGATTTCCAAGTGGCGGTGTTCCCAGGTATCTGGTCTTGTCATCCATCCAGATGGTTGTGGTCGTGGAAGATGCTGCCTCAGGAACTTCAGTGTGTTGTTGCAGTACATCGTGTTGGTAGTACACACTGTTGCAATTATTTGTAAATAGTGGAGGGATTGGATGCTTGTGGAAGGGGTATACAGCCCAAGAGCTTCCAGATGTTCCTCATATGGTAACCCTTTCATTCCTGGAATCATTCTCATGAATCTTCTCTGAACCCTCTCCAATGTCAGTATATCCTTTCAAAAATAAGGAGCCCAAAGCTGCACACAATAGTCCAAATGTGGTCTCACAAGTGCCTTATAGAGCCTCAACATCACATCCCTGCTCTTATATTCTATACCTCTAGAAACTAATGCCAACATTACATTCGCCTTCTTCACCACCTACTCAACCTGGAGGTTATCCTTTAGGGTATCCTGGACAAGGATTCCCAAGTCCCTTTGCATCCCTGCATTTTGAATTCTCTCCCCATCTAAATAATAGTCTGCCCGTTTTATTCGTTCCACCAAAGTGCATGACCATACACTTTCCAACATTGTATTTCATTTGCCACTTCTTTGTCCATTCCCCTAAACTATCAAAGTCTCTCTACTGGCTCTTTGTTTCCTCAACACTACCCGCTCCTCCACCTATCTTTGTATCATCAGCAAAATTAGCCAAAAATCTATTAATCCCATAGTCCAAATCATTGATATACATTGTAAAAAGCAGCGGTGCCAACACCAACCCCTGTGGAACTCCGCTGGTATCTGGCAGCCATCCAGAATAGGATCCCTTTACTCCCACTCTCTGTTTTCTGCTGATCAACCAATGCTCCACCCATGCTAGTAACTTCCCTGTAATTCCATGGGTTCTTACCTTACTAAGCAGCCTCATGTGCGGCACCTTGTCAAAGGACTTCTGAAAATCCAAGTACACCAGATCTACTACATCTCCTTTATCTACCCTGCTTGTAATTTCCTCAAAGAATTGCAGTAGGTTTGTCAGGCAGGATTTTCCTTTCAGGAAACCATGCTGGCTTTGGCCTATCTTGTCATGTGCCTCCAGGTACTCTGTAATCTCATCCCTAACAGTTGATTCCAACAACTTCCCAACCACTGATAACAGGTCTGTAGTTTTCTTTCTGCTGACTCCCACCCATCTTAAATAGTGAAGTGACATTTGCAATTTTCTAGTCATCAGGTACAATGCCAGAATCTATTGATTCTTTAAAGATTATTGTTAATGCCTCAGCAATCTCTCCAGCTACTTCCTTCAGAACCCACGGGTGCATTCCATCAGGCCCAGGAGATTTATCTACCCTCAGACCATTAAGCTTCCTGAGCACTTTCTCAGTCGTAATTTTCACTGCACATACTTCACTTCCCTGACACTCTTGAATGTAAAACATTCACAACATAGTAAATCTTAGATTGTCCCATTCAGGCCTAAAGATTTAATCACTGTGGAGGATGTCTTACTCTTGTGGGATAACATCTTTCTTGACAAGGGAGGTCACTCTACTTGGCAGGTGAGACTTGCGGCTGTGAAATAATCTCAGGTTCAGGCACCTTCTCCATGGTGGTTGTAGGGGTTGACTCTGAGACTGCAGGAAGTGGTCCATGGTGGTTGTAGGGGTTGACTCTGAGACTGCAGGAAGTGGTCCATGGTGGTTGTAGGGGTTGACTCTGAGACTGCAGGAAGTGGTTTTGGCTGTTCCAGACACCTTTTCCTCCTTCCTTTTCCTTCTTCTGGTTTGATCTTGGGAAGATGCATTTTGTTCTCCGCAGTCTTCTCCTATTAATCCTTCTGTTGCTCCCTTCATGATCTGATTTCTCCCTTGGTTTCCTCATCATCTGACAAATCCTCTGTTTTCGTATCTCCATTGATCTAGCTGGGCTTTGGTTGTTACATCTACTTTAACAAGCAGCTTTTTGTTTCTCATTTCAAGTTTATGCAATAACTTTAATGCATGTCTAGTAGTTTCTGGTTCGTTATACTCATAAAAGCTGAATGCTCGAAACTTTCCTGAAACCTCTTGAACATTCTTCCAGCTTAAAACCAAACCCCATTTCACAACTAACTGCCTGATTAGCAGATCAGAGGTTTTCTCGGATATCATACTTGCAAAACCTGTTGAACTAGGACCACTTTCATGCTTCCTCTGAGCAGAATGTTCAAACAGAGGCACAGAGGTTGGCATCAACACCTGTTTGCCCTCTATTGAGCAACGGTTCATGGTGTACAGCATGGAGTCGGTTGTGGCATCATCTAGTACCTTTCTTAATTTGCTGAGGATTTGGCATGCAAATGGTGGATGGACCTTCAGTCAAGCTGTAGTTGTCTCAGCCACTCTTGACCCCACAATGCTGGACCTCCTATTTTAGCCACATACAAGCCCAATGTGGCTTGGTGGCTGTTGTATTCCACTGTTATAAATGTCATTTCCACAGGAGTTATCTTTTCTCCAGTGTAAGTTCTTAGTTGGATATCTGCAGGCTTCAGTTTAATATCTTTGAAATGTCATTCAAACTCATTTTGTGGAATGACTGAAACAGCCAAGGCAGAGTCCAATTCCATTTTAATTAATTTGCCTTTCATTTCTGGTGTAAGCCATATTGCTTGTCTCTTGTTAATTTTCACTCTGTACATCTCAAGGCTAATCAGTCCTGTGTTACTCTCACCATTATCAGATTTTTCATCAACTGTGTATAGATGAGTGCTCTTTTTGAAAACATAACTTGGCTTTTTATCTCTTCCTCTTCTCTGTGCATTCCATTTCTTTTTGTCTGCCTGACATGCACTTCGTATGTGTCCTACATTGTTACATTTTCTGCAAGTTTCACCTTTAAACCTGCATTGGTCTGGTGTATGTGAGTCTCTGCCACAATAGTCACGCAATTTGTTCAGCCAGGTGGGTTTCTGTTTAGACATTGCAATTTTGTTCAAGCTCACTTTCATTCCTGACTGCAACTCAATTGAATCTCTGTCTGCTGTTTCCATTGATACAGCTATTTCAACTTCTCTTTCAAATGAAAGTTGTGCTTCAGTTATGAGCTGTTTTTGAATGCTTTCTGGTAAGATTCTACAAACTAAACAATCTCTCAGTGCATCATTAAGCCTACCATTGAACTGATAATGCTCAGACAATCTCTTCAATTCAGCTACATATATTGAAATGGACTCCCCTTCTTTTTGGTACCACTTTTGAAACCTAAAGCATTCTGCAATCAACAATGGTTTTGGTTCTGAATATTCTAGCATTACTTTTATGATAGCAGCAAAACTCATTTCAACCAGTTTGGTTGGAGAAGTTAAACTTTGAAACAGACTGTATGCCTTAAAATCCAATGCACTCAGCAAAACTGGTACTTCTCACTGGCTATTTCTGTCACAATGGGGGAGCGGGGCATTGGGAGCAGACCCAAATGCAAGACACAGACACAGAAGTACTAGGAACAGGAATGGACAAAACTAAATGATGGGACAGGACGCAGACTAGGCTCAGGAAGCAGGACCAGGACAAGCGACTGGGAACAAGGAGCCTGGGCATGGACCCTGAGCCAGAGACTGGACAAGGACACAGAACCTGGGTCTTGACTCGGGCTGGGACCCCAAAACCAGGCTTGGGTCCTTGCAGACTGGGGTTCATGGAGACGAGACGAGGACATGATGGGGCAAGGGTACTTCGAGGCAACTCCTGGGCAGGACGCAGGACTCCACACCACGGAGGCAAGGATAGGGAGGGATGGACCCAACTGCAGGGTAACGGCAAATGATCTGGCTTACCTGATGGAGACACGGGACAGGAAGGAATAGACCCAACCACAGGGTAACGGCAATCGGCCTGGATTACCCGACGGAGGCAAGGGACAAGAAGGGACAAAACACACTGCAGGGTAACGGCAATCTGGCCTTGCTTACCCGACGGAGGCAAGGGACAGGAAAGAAGCTAGGTTGAGGGTGGCTCCAAGACTCAAGGCAGCTGGTAACCTCGGCAGGCTACGGAACAGCCAAATCCATATCTTGAGACTGCACTAGCCTTCCACCAGTGGGTTGCTCGAAGGGGAGACTGACAAGGCAACCCAGCAACCACACTCGATCCCAGGGCCACTTACATTCCCAACCCCAAGATGAGCATCAGGTGTTAATGGTTAAGTCCAGCCAAAACCAGGAACAGCCGGAAGACCCGGAGTCCGGAGTCTGCGGACTGGACTGTGAACCGGAATGCGGTCTTCGGACCAGACCATGACAATTTCATTGCTTCAAAATACTGTGCAATCTATTCAGTATACGAAATCCTGTTATCAGTTGTGTAATGGAATTTGTCAATCTTTCTGATGTAGCAGCCATTTCAGCTTTATTATCATTATTTTTATTATTACCCTGTTTATGAACCCGTCAATTCTTTTGTTTCCTGCCTTTTTTTAAACTCGATTTTGTCTTTCCTTCTGAAGCTCACAAGCTGCTCCAAAGAAAAAAAAATCATGCTGTGCTGTTTTTTCTTACTTGACCATTTCTGTCAGGGATTTTTTTTTAACTTGAACATCCTGCTGCGTTTAAACATGTAGAAAGCACTCTGATCACTTAAGTCTCCAACTTTACTGACTTCTAGCTTTCCTCCACTATCCTCACTACACTTCAAAATTGTTTCAGCTCTTTGATAGAATCTTCCAGTAGTTTCAAATCAGTCTGTGGCTGATCAAAACATCTCCACAGTAGCTGGATTGCTGTGTTGACTGCAATGTTGGTGTGAATGCAGAGAGAGCGGTCTTTGGCCCATTGGCTCCACTGTTCCCACACCTCAGCAAGGAATCTACTCACTCTGCTTCACCACTGTGAACAGCTGAAGGGTCAAATGTGTGAGCAGACACTTCCTTTCCCCACTTTCTCCAAATTCACCACCCTGTCCTGCGCTGGAAGATTTTTTTGGCTACTTGGATACCCAGGAACAGGATGCACAAGGATTTATTCAAGTAGAACGGAAACATAGTCCATAGAACAGAATTAGACCCAGGGTTAATGTCACTGGCATATGTCTTGAATTTTTTTTTTGTTTTTGCAGCAGCAGTTCATTGCAATATATAATAATAAAAACTGTGAATTACAGTAATTAAATAGGTAGCACAAAAAAAAAGTAGTGAGGTAGTGTTCATGGGTTCAATGTCTATTCAGAAATCGAATGGCAGAGGGGAAGAACCTATTTCTGAATCATTGAGTGTGTGTCTTCAGGCTCCTGTACCTCTTCCCTGACGGTAGCAATGAGAAGAGGGCATGTTCTGGGTGATGGGAGTCCTTAACGATGTACGCCTCCTTTTTGAGGCATCACTCCTTGACGATGTCCTGAACACTACGGAGGCTAGTGCCCATGATAGAGCTGACTGAGTTTATGACTTCCTGTAGCTTATTTCGAACCTGTGCAGTACCACCCCACTACCAGACAGTGATGCAGACAGTCAGAATGCTTTCCATGGTACAGCTGTAGAAATTTGCGAGTGTCTTTGGTGACACACCAAATCTTCTCAAACTCCAAATGAAATATAGCCCTATTGTGCCTCCTTTGTAACTGCATCGATATGTTGAGCACTAGAGCACAGTACAGGCCCTTCAGCCCACAATGCTGTGCCAAAATTTTAGCTTATTCTAAGATCAACCTAACCCTTCCCTGCTACACAGCCCTTCATTTTTTCCATCATCCATGTGTCCATCTAAGAGTCTCTTCGACTCCCTAATGTACCTGCCTCCACCATACTACACCACCATATCAACTCCCATACAAATGCCATATTAAGGGGTGTATTCTGTGGTGTGTCCGATAAAAATTGGTGAGGGTCAAAAGGGACATGTTGAATGTCTTCATCCTCCTGAGGAAGTGAAAACTGTGGTGTCTAATTGGTAAATTATTTATTAATGTCACATGTGCCAAGATGCAGTGAAAACTCTGTTTTGCAAATCATTTCATTATCCAGTGCACTGAGATGGTACAAGGTAAAACAGTACAGAATGCAGAATAAAGTTTGGGAACAGTGATTACAACTGAAGTTTTAAGATAGCTGTAGATAAGAATAATAAGTATCACCTTGCAGGAGAGTATTAAATTGGAGCGGGGCAAATTACAAGAGCATTAGTCAGGAGCTAGAAAGAGTTAATTGGGAGCAGCAGTTTATGGACAAATCCTCATGTGACATGCGGAGAGTGTTTAAAGGCCAACTCTACAGAGTCTAGGACAGCAGAAGGAAGGACAGGAATGGCAAGGTAAGAGAAACCTGGATGTCCAGAGAGGTGATGAATTTAGTCAAAAAGAAAAAGGGGAACTATGTAAAGCTTAGGAAGCTAGAATTAAACAGAGTATCTGAGGATTGTAAAGAAACCAGAAGTGAACTCAGGAAGGGAATTCCAAAAGCTAGGAGGGATCATGTAAAGTCCTTGGCAAGTAGGATTAAGGGTCTGGGGGGTATACCCCAGGTTATTGAAAGAAGCAAGAAAGGAGATTGCTGGGGCCTTGACCAATGTCTTTGTGTCCTCTCTGGCCACAGGCAATGTCCTAGTGGACTGGTGATTTGCTAATGTTGTTCCATAGTTCAAGAAGGGAAGCAGGGATAATTCTGGAAACTATAGACTGGTGAGTTTCACGTCAGTGGTAGGGAAGTTACTGGAGAGAATTTTTAGGGGTAGGATTTATGAGCTTTTGGAAAACCATGGCCTAATTAGGGAGTAACAGCATGACTTGATTGAGTTTTTTGACGAGCTGATGACAGAGATTGATGAAGGTAGAGCTGTGGATGTTGTCCACAAAGAGTTTAGTAAGGCATTTGAGAAAGTTCCTCATGGGAGCCTCTTCCAGAAGATTAAGATGCACGGGATGTGTGGTGAATTGGTTGTTTAGATTCAGGACTTGCTTGCCCATAGACGTCAGAGGGTAGTAACCAAAAGGACACTCGTGCTGGAGGTCTGTGATTAGTGGTGTCTGCAGAGATCTGTGGTGGGACCGCTGCTGTTTATGATGTATAGAAATGACCTGGATGAACCTGTAAATGGGTAGCTTAGTAAGTTTGCAGATGAAGTGAAAATTGCTAGTGTTGTGGGTAGTGTGGAAGACTGGCAAAGAATACAGTGCGACCTAGATCAGATCGGGTGGAGAAAAGGCAGATTGAGTTTAACCCAGTCAAATGTGAAGTGTTGCACCGCAGCAGGGCAAATCCAAGGAGACGGTACACTGTTAAGGGCAAGACCCTTAAGAGAGTTGATGATCAGAGGGATCCTGGTGTCCAAGTTCATAGCTTCATGAAAGTGGCTACACAGGTTGATAGGATGGTTAAAAGGCAAATGCCATACTTCCTTTCATTACTCGAGGTATTGAATTCAAAAGTCTCCTAGGAACCTAAATTGCATCTTTATAAAACTGTGGTTAGGCCGCATCTGGAGTATTGGTTGCCCACTATAGGAAGGATATGGAGGCTTTGGAGAGTTTGCAGAAGAAATTTACCAGGATGCTGCCTGATTTAGAGGGCATGTGCTGTCATGAGAGGTTGGACAAACTTGGGTTTTTTTATCTCGAGTGGTAGAGGCTGAGGGGAGAAGTAATAGAGGTTTATGAGAGGCATAAATAGAGTAGACAGGGAGTATCTATTTCCCAGGGTTGAAATGTCTAATGTCAGAGAGCATGCATTGAAGGTGAGAGGGGGTAATTTCAAAAGAGATGTGAGGGGCAAGTTTTTTACACACAGAGTGGTGGGTGTCTGGAATACGCAGCCTGGGCTGGTGGTAGAGGCAGGTACGCTCGGAATTTTTAAGAGACGTTTAGATGAGCACATGAATGTGAGGAAAAGGGAAGGATATTGACATTGTATAGGCAGAAGCGATGAGGTTAGTTAGCCAATCGATTACTAACTTCATTGGTTCAGTACAGCATTGAGGGCCAAAGGACCTGTTTCTGTGGTGTACTGGTCTATGTTCTGTGTTACAGTTACAGTACAGTGCTGGCAGGCAGGTGACAAGGTGTAAAGCCATAATTACACGTTTCTTGTTACATACACCTGTTAGGGTGCATTCTCCAGTTACCTTATAAGGTAACCGTAGCCTTCAGCCAGGAGCAGATGTCATCAGGTGGTTCCCAACCTTCACCGAGTGTTTTGACCCTTAACCACGACACTCTCCAGTTGGTGGGCCGGCAGTGGTGGCCAAATCACTGCCCGTCTGCTCCTGGCTTCCAGCTCCCCTCCTCTCACCTACTCCAAATCTAACAAGGAGCTCATTTTAGCAACACACATCAAAGTTGCTGATGAACGCAGCAGGCCGGGCAGCATCTCTAGGAAGAGGTGCAGTCGATGTTTCAGGCCGAGACCTTTCATCAGGACTAACTGAAGGAAGAGTTAGTAAGAGATTTGAAAGTGGGAGGAGGAGGGGGAGATCCAAAATGATAGGAGAAGACAGGAGCGGGAGGGATGGAGCCAAGAGCTGGACAGGTGATTGGCAAAAGGGATACGAGAGGATCATGGGACAGGAGGTCCAGGAAGAAAGACAAGGGGGGGCAGGGGAACCCAGAGGATGGGCAAGGGGTATATTCAGAGGGACAGAGGGAGAAAAAGAAGAGTGAGAGAAAGAATGTGTGTATAAAAGTAAGTAACAGATGGGGTACGAGGAGGAGGTGGGGCATTAGCGGAAGTTAGAGAAGTCGATGCTCGTTCTGCCTCTTCCCGCATCCCACGAGCTGCTTGTTTTTTGCTCCTTTCGTCCAGGCCCAGATCTGACAACAACCGCCATGCTGATTTGGCTGGGAAACCTCTGCAGCCGATCTCCACAGGGAACAACCATGCCTGCCATCCCTTGTCTTTACAGTCCTGCAGTAAGGGCTGGTACTTCAAGGCCTTTCTCTCGTGGGCCTCTTCCCATCCCTCCTCCCATGGCACAGTCAACTCGATTATAGAGTCAAGAGCCCATTGAATAGTACAAGGGACATTTAATGGTGGGGTAGAAGCTGGTGGTACATGCCTTCAGGCTTCTGTATCTCCTGCCTGATGGGAGGGGTGGGTGAGGAAGTAGAAAGTCCAGGGTCGGAGGGGTCTCTGATGATGCTGGCTGCTTTCCTGAGGCAGCGAGAAGTATAGACAGATTCCATGGAGGGGAGGCTGGCTTCTGTCATGTGCTGTGCTCTGTCCACGGCTCTCTGCAGTCTTTTGCAGTCGTGTACAGAGCAGCTGTCGTACCAAACAGGGGTCCATCTGGGTAGGGTGCATGGATAGAAACTGGTGAGGGTCAGGAGGGACATATCGAACTTCCTCAGTCTCCTGAGAACGAAGAGGCTGTGGTGTTGGTGTGGTCAGACCAGGACAAGCTATCAGTGATAAACACAAGAGATTCTGCAGATGATGGAAGTCCAGAGCCACGCACACAAAATGCTGGAGGAACTCAGCAGCATCTATGGAGGTGAATAAACAGTCGGAGCTTCGGGCCAAGACCCTCCTTCAGGCTGTTAGTGATGTTCATACCTCGGATCTCAACCTCAAAACCATTGATGGATGCAGACGCATTTCTCCCCACCTCCTGAAGTCAATGACCAGCTCTTTTGTTTTACCAACACTAAGGGAGATGCTGTTAGCATGACACCATGTCACTAGGCTCTCGGCTTCCTTCCTGTACTTTCAATCTGGATTTGGAACGGGTCAAGAATCATAGCTGTAGCTAATATTTGTCCACCTTACACAAGGTGTAGGGGAGAGGGTAACTGTCCAGCTGTAGCTCCAGTGACCGGTGCTCTATAATGAGCTCTACCCCCAGTGAAACTATTCCACTACGGTTACATAGAACATAAAATACTACAGCACAGTACAGGCCCTTTGGCCCACTACATTGTGCCAGCCTTTTAATCTAGTCTAACACAACCTAACCCCCTACATAGACCTCCATTTTTCTATCACCCATCTGTCTATCTAAGAGCCTCCTAATGTATCTGCCTTATCACCTGCAACACTGGCATCTTCCCAGCGCTGGAACATTGCCCAGGTACGGCCCTGTTCGTTAGCAGCAAGGCTCATCAATCCAGCTAATTACTGCTCTGTCAGTTTACTGAAGAAAGTGATGGAAGTGACTATCCACAGAGCGATTAAACAGCTCGAACACACAATTACCTGCACCGCGCTGGCCACATCCATCCGATGGGATGACTGGAGGCAGAGTCCGGCTTACTGGCGTGACCGTAAGCACGCTTAGCGCTATTGATCAGAGGTAAATTGTCCCAGGAGTGAACAGGCAAAGGCTACTCTCACATGGTGCAGGAGTGCAGAGTTGTAAAATTCGCAGGTACTGACATCAGGCATTTTCATTATGTAGGAAATTAATTCAAGGCTCAGCCAAATGGCGCACTGTTAATAATTTCCAGCTTCAGGCAAGTTCACTGTGCATTGGAATAACCGTCACAAATTCATTAACACATATTTATACAGCAGAGTTGGCCATTCAGCCCATCGCATATATGCTAGCCCCCTGCAAGGAGTAATGGATCCAGCAGCTCCGGCCTCGTTCTCTCCCCAACCTACTTTAAAGAGTCATTTACAATATCCAACAAGCAGCACCTCTGTGGCAACACGGTAGTGTAAGGGTTAGCATCACACTATTACAGCACCCCCAACTCGGTCCAGTTCTTGCTGCTGTCTGTAAGGTGTGTGCTGTTTGTATGTTTCTGCTGTGATCAGGTGGGTTTCCTCCAAGTGCTCTGGCTTCCTCCCACGTTCCAAAGACGTACGGGTTAGGGTTGGTGAGTTGTGGGCATGCCATGTTGGCATCGGAAATGTGCCAGCACTTGTGGGCTCCCCCAGAACATCCTCAGAATGCGTTGGTTGTTGACACAGATTACCTTACGTATTTCGCTGAGTGTTTTGATGTAAAAGTGGCAAATCAAGCTAATCTTTCATCTTTAATCTTTAAAGCCATATTAATGTTGTTAGTTTATGTTGCAGCCTTCAACCCCGTTCTCAAATGCTCACATATTCAGAGTGATCCTCTGGTAACTGTTGAGTTTGTCTTCAAAACTGTTTGCTGCAGCTGACTGCTGACGTTCTGAGATTCACGTACAAGAGCGCCTGGATCCCTGCTGGCTCCTCAGGGCTTCAGTCTGCTTTTCTGAGGAGGACTCAGGGGATATGGGGAAAAGCTGGAAATTGGAACTAGATGGGTGAATAGTTTAGCTCATGGGGGAGCTGCGGAGCAGACTCGATGGGCCGAATGGCCTACTTCAGCTCCTTTGTCTTGTGATCTTGTGATCTTGTGACTTAGCCCAGATAGTCAAAGGTCTGGGTTCGCCAAGGACCTGCTGGGTATAACTGAAACCTGGAGTGTTGGTGATCACTGTCTGGTATTGCCGGGGCTACTGCACAAAATTGAAATAAGCTGCAGAAAGTTGTAAATTTAGTCAGCAGCATCATGGGTACCAGCCTCCATAGTGTCCAAGACATCTTCAAGGAGTGGTGCTTCAGAAAGGCGGAAAGATTTCTGAATGGACATTGAACCCTTGGACACTACTCAATACTTTTTTTAAAATTTCTGTTTTTGCACTACTTATCTTGATTTAACTATTTTATATACATATATATACTTTCTGTAATTCAGTTTTTTTCTATATTTAGAAAGTACTGTTTTGTTGTTCCTCTCTGTGCCTTGTGGCGCATTGGGTGGCACCCTGGCCATTTCGTCAGCCTTTTACGAGGCCGAGTTGCTAGCTCGATGCTCAGCCCAGCACGGATGGAAAGCGTGCAAGGAGCCGGCCGGATTCAAAACTGAGACCATTCACTTCAAAGTTCCGTGCGGAGGCCACTGCACGGCCGGACGGCTTATTGCATTGTACTGCTGCCGCAAGGTTAGCAAATTTCACAACATACGCCGGTGATGTTAAAACTGACTGTACAACCCAGGACCGTTTCTGTACACCCAGGGGAGGAACAGACAGAGAAACAAATTTCTCCACCAAAGAAATTTGTAAAATCACATTTACATTTCTCAAATGTGAACATGTAGAATTGTAAAGGACAGATAGATTGTGCAGGGGATAGGTTCTTTCCTGACTGGCCACAGGGCTTAAGGCTACAAACTTACAGAAATATTATGGGCTCTTTCTGCAACAAAGTCAAGAAGCAAGTAAGGGTGCCAATAATGGAAATCTGAAATCTGGACAGGAAATGCTGGAAATTCTCAGCAGATAAAATTATCAACTTTAGTATGGCTTTAAAGATTAAGGACGAGATTTATTTGTTACGTGTGCATCAAAACATACAGTGAAATGCACCCATTTGCGTCAACGACCAACACAGTCCGAATGTAGCCACACATTTTAATTCCACATCCCATTCCCATTCTGACATGTCTATTCACGGCCTCCTCTACTGTAAAGATGAAGCCACACTCAGGTTGGAGGAACAACACCTTATATTCCGTCTGGGTAGCCTCCAACCTGATGGCATGAACATTGACTTCTCAAACTTCTGCTAGGCCCCACCTCCCCCTCGTACCCCATCTGTTATTTATTTATACACACATTCTTTCTCTCTCTCTCCTTTTTCTCCCTCTGTTCCTCTCACTATATCCCTTGCCCATCCTCTGGGTTTTCCCCCCTCCCCCTTTTCCTTCTCCCTGGGCCTCCTGTCCCATGATCCTCTCATATCCCTTTTGCCAATCACCTGTCCAGCTCTCGGCTCCATCCCTCCCCCTCCTGTCTTCTTCTATCATTTTGGATCTCCCCCTCCCCCTCCCACTTTCAAATCTCTTACTAGCCCTTCCTTCAGTTAGTCCTGACGAAGGGTCTCGGCCTGAAACATCGACTGTACCTCTTCCTAGAGATGCTGCCTGGCCTGCTGCATTCACCAGCAACTTTGATGTGTGTTGCAGTCTGAAGACTTGCTGGGGGCAGCCTGCAAGTGTTGCCGTGCGTCCATATTCAACCTGCCAGGG
Organism: Mobula hypostoma; assembly: GCF_963921235.1. Classification (NCBI taxonomy): domain Eukaryota; kingdom Metazoa; phylum Chordata; class Chondrichthyes; order Myliobatiformes; family Myliobatidae; genus Mobula; species Mobula hypostoma. The sequence continues at coordinate 1,110,550 of NC_086124.1, forward strand.
GTGTGAGTACTCAGCCCAAAGGACCTCACGGGCTACCCCGACTCTCCTGGCCCACTCTCTAACTGCTCGGAGCCTTGTCATCATCTACGCAGCATGGTTGGAATGTGCTGGAATATATGCCCACAGTTTACTAACCCTAACCCGTACACCTTTGGGATGTGCGAGGAAACCAGAACACTCACGCGGTCACAGGGAGAAGGTACAAACTCCTTCAGACAGCAGCGGGAACTGAACACCGATCTCTGGCACTGTAAAACAGTGTGCTGACCACCATACTACCATGCCTTTAAAGACTGGATCCCATCATTACTGTGCAGAGTGGGTTTGCTGTTTGGTATCTGACTACCTTCAGTCATCAGTAATGTGATGGAAGATGTCACAGGTAAGAATTTCCTGTCCATTAAAACCTGTTGTGAGAAGATGTGAAAGTGACTACCCTTCACACCAAAGTAGTGTTTGACTGCGGTGGAGGCAATGACGTCTACTGTGGTGGAATGGGAGCCAATCAATGTTCCTGCTGTATCCTGGAAGCTCCTTGAGTGATTTGGACAAGAGAATGATATTCTAGCACATTGTTACAATCCCTTTGCAGATGGCGGAAAGGCTCTGAGCTTTTAGGGAAGTCAGGAGAGTCAGGATAGCCTGTCAGCCCAGGTGAAGTTCTTCTGGGCTGAGCCATCACAGCCCTGGTCTGCTGAAGACGGGAACCTGGATAAACTGTATAACTTAACATGCGAGAATCTGGGTGAGCTTTGTAAATTTCCATGCGGATGGGTAGGTTCCCTTTTAGCTGACATTATTGTGACACAACTGCTTCTTGCTGCTTCTCAGCCCGTGCCAGAACATTGATTGGAGCTTTCAGCAAGGGGACATGGGCGGCGGGGGGGTGACAAATTGTGCAGTCAGCAGCAAAGTGCCAACATTTAACCCCGTGGAGATGGTTCTGCCGATGGCGCTGGGACTGGGGTGGCTGACTATTCCCAATGTTTAACCCAGCTGAAGATGGTTCTGCTGATGACACTGGTGTCTTCGAAATGGGATGGCTGACATTACCAAAGTTTAAGCCAGCAGGAGACGGTCCTGCCGACGACACTAATGTCCTGGGACTGGGATGACTGAATATTACCAAAGTTTAACCCGGTGGTGGTGGTTCTACCGACAACACTGATGTCCTGGGACTGGGATGGCTGACTGTTACCATGTTACTTTGTGTAACGTTTGATTCCAGCCATTGGATGTTTACTCTTTGACTGCATTTTGAAACAGGTCTTTGCTGCCCAGCACTTCAGGAAGGAGTCCTCTCCCCTCCTCCTTACACCAAACCTGTTTGCTAGCTGAGTTTATCGAGCAGTCCCCATGGTCAGGAGAACGTTCACAAGTTAATGGTGCAGCACTTACACCAAGTAACCGAAGAGCTGGAGCTCGGAGTGACAGACTGTGACAGGGCCAATGAACTGAACAGGAAGTATAGATTGAAATTTTAAGATTAAGATTAAGATTAGCTTTATTTGTCACATGTACATGGAACCATACAGTGAAATGTGTGTTGTTTGTGTCAATGACCAACACGGTCACAGGATGAGCTGAGGGCAGCCCACAATCATCACCATGTTTCTGGCATTAACATAGGATGCCCACAACTCACTAACCCTGACCACAGGAGGAAACCAGAGAACCTGGAGGAAACTCATGAGGTTACAGGGAGAACATCCTGACTCCTGACAGACACCAGCAGGAACTGATCCCCAGTCACTGGCACTACAAAGCAAAACTAACCACTATGTTACTGTACTGCTCCACAGATAGAGGGAATTTGGGGAGACGTTGCATCTGATGACTCTAAGAGGAAGAATTAAACAATCTTCGGGACACCAGACATTGCCGCATACTGCTACTTACCGGTCTCTATTCCAAAAAATAACCTTGATCCACCACCTTCTGTTTCCGATCTCCAAGACAATCCATCTAAACTCACTGTCCTAACCTACCAGACAAACAGTGTTCCCTCTAACTTGTAATGACCAGTGTGCGCAAAAATCTTGTGCTGTGCAATTTTTTTGTCTGGTGACAACAACATGTGCATTCTGAATTCACGCCCTTTGCTTCTTTGGAATTTGACATAGTGAATCAATAATTTTTTCAACAGAAACAATATAAGTAAGCCAATTCAAAAATCTGCAGACAAATCATCACAAATTCCACGTTGTCCACACCGTCTGCATCAGAAATTGAAAAAGGAAATGTGATTGTGTATGATCGAGAAATATACTTAACGTGCCAACGAGGTAGAGGGTGACAAACTTTTGTGTGCAGTTTAAACTCCTCTGTGCGCTAGCAGCAAAAGATGTGAGTAAGCACACTTTAGAGGCAACATTGCAGCCCAGCCTACGATGTGGGAGCTTGTCAAAGGCCTTGCTAAAGTCCAAATAGACTACAACTGCAGCCCTACCCGCTTCTACTTCTTCACAAAACTGTAGAAGTTTGTTAAGCACAACTTTCCTTGCATTAAACCATGCTGGCTCCTGGTCCCACTCTATCTGTCCAAATAAAACCTGGTTCTCTCCCACCTTGGCTCCTTTCCCTCTGAGCAGGAAGTATGATGACAAACAGGAACCTGGAATTTTCCTGCTTCCCTGATACTTCCAGCCCTGTTACTCAGACTGGCGATTAAACCTAAAATTTTCCTTGTATGATTTGGGCAGTTAGAAAACTGATCATAAGCGCCAGTATTAAATTACACCTGGTGTTGCCATAGTGGAAGCAAGCTGCAATCTGATCTAATTTATCATTACCAGACATCCTCTGATGGGGCTAATGGTGCTGCCTCTTACGTCAAGCTCCAGCCAGCAATGATTCCTGTCACTGCGTGTAACCATCCAGACTGACACAACAATTTTGGTCTTGGACTTTGCACCACACTTAGAGCTCAGACTCGCCTCAGCCCTGTACACATCAACAGGGCTCTGCTTAGTGAGGTCCAGCCTTGTAATGAAACGATAAGCCCCCTGATATTGGCATGTTTTAAAAGCAGCATCGAATTAACTATAAATCTCTCTAATTTTCATTACGTCATAAATGATGAAGTTTATGTGTGACTCTGAGGCACAGTGGCAGCTCGAGCCTCACACACTCAGTAAGCTGCCCAACCCTAAACCTTTAATGGTAAGCAATACCCCGCCAAATCACAGCCTCCATTCTGGAGAGGCCGGCAAGACTAGGCAATTATTTTAACACTCAATAAACCAAATGTACTGACACAATAACGATAATGAATTGGTACTGGGCTGGACTATTGTCTGCTAGACGCATCGATGGAGATATCCAAGGATTCTTTGTGATGTGCTGTCTTTCTCAGTAATTGATTTGTTTTTTAAAGGAAAGGACATTAATCATGACAGGGACTCGAATCTTCAACAGGCATTTTCCAGACGTGCCTTCAGGCAGTTTTTATTGAGGGGCTTGGTGTGCGGGAGTGGATAAGTACACCAAGCCACCTCTGACCCTTGCCCCTGGACTGGGTCCCACAGCTGTAGAAGTCATCATTGTACAAGTCCAATCTCTGCCTGCATGCTCGGTCCGATCCTCCACATGCTGCAGCAATGAGATTCACAGGGGCGTCAATAGCATTAGGCCAGAGGCTTAAGGTGAGAGGGGCTTCAGGGGACCTGAAAGAGTGGGTGAAATGTGGAATCCGCTGGCGGAGTCAGATACAGTCACTGTGTTTCAGATGCATTCAGACTCCCTCCCAGGCATGGCAGAGAGGGATATGGACCTCATGTGGGCAAGTGACAGAAAGGTCAGCATGGATACGATGGACTGAAGGGCCAGCTTCTCTGCTGTACAACTCAAGGACTCAATGACCGTATCGTTCTATGTCAGAATCAGGTTTATTTTCACCAGCATGTCTGTGAAATTTATTCAGTTAACAGCAGCAGCAATCAATGTATAATAATAGAGAAAAAGTCAATTACAGTAAGTATATTAAATAGTTGAGGGAGTGTTCACAGGTTCAATATCCATTTAGGAATCATACAGCAGAGGGGAAGAAGCTGTTCCTGAATCACTGAGAGTGTGCCTTCAGGCTCCTGTACCTCCTCCCTGTGGGGCTCTTAGATAATGGATGTTGCCTTTCGGTGGCACTGCTCCTATGCAGGCTAGTACCCAGGATGGTGCTGACTAAGTTTATAACTTTCTGCAGCTTCTTTCGGTCCTGAGCAGTTGCCCCCCCACCCTCCCATACCAGACAGTGATGCTGCCAGTCAGAATGCTCTCCATGGTACGTCTGTAGAGGTTTTCCAGGGTCTTAGATAACAAGCCAAATCACCTCAAACTCCCAATGAAATATAGCCGTGGTTTTGCCTCCTCTCTAGCTGCTTCAATATGCTGGGACCAGGATAGATCCTCAGAGATCTTGACACCCAGGAACTTGAAACTGCTCACTCTCTCCACTTCTGATCCCTTGATGAGTACTGGTGTCTGCTCCCTCATCTTACCCTTTCAGAAGTCCACAATCAGCTCTTTGGTCTTACTGATATTGAGTGCCAGGTTGTTGCTGTGACACCACTCCACTAGTTGGTATATCTCACTCCTGTATGCCCGCTCGTCACCACCTGAGATTCTACCAACAATGGTGGTATTGCCAGCAAATTTATAGATGGTATTTGAGCTATACCTAGTCACACAGTCATGGGCATAGAGAGAGTAGAGCAGTGGGCTAAGCACACACCCCTGAGGTGCGCCAGTGTTGGTCGTCAGCGAGGAGGAGATGTTATCACCAATCCGCACAGACTGTGGTCTTCCAGTTAGGTAGTTGAGGATCTAATTGCAGATGAAGGTACAGAGGCCCAGGTGTTGTAGCTTATCGATCGGGACTGTGGGAATGTGGGTGTTTCTGTTGTCTAGGTGACCGTGTGAAGAGCCATTGAGGTCACGTCTGCCGAAGACCTATTGTGGCGATAGGCGAAGTGCAGTGGGTCCAGGTCTTTGCTGAGGCAGCAGTTAATTTTAGTCACGACCAACTTCTCAAAGCATTTCATCACTGTCGATGTGAGTGTTGCTGGGCGGTAGTCATTAAGGCAACAAAGATTATTGAAGAGAAGATGATGTAAGAGTGGGGGCAGTGGGTGAGGGAGAGGAAAAGAGATGAGGGAAGGGGAAGGGTGAGGGAGAGGGAAGGGTCGAGGGAGAAGGAGAGGGAGAGGGGAGGGAGACGGAGGCGGAGTGGCGGAGGGGGAGGGAGATGTTTATTCCTGAGAGTCTCAGCGAAATGTATCCATGTGCATCAGTCAGCTTTTCACTTGCACAGCCCCAGATGGACACGAAATTCGTTGTTGTGGGTTCAGAGACTCATGCCCTATAGCCCACTGTTTACATGATGCCCACCGGGTATCCAGCTATTCTAACCTCTTAGCCCACACCTTCCATGCCTGCTCATTCAGATACATGTTAAACCCTGTGAGAGCCCTGGCTCCAAATAGCATCTTGGGGCGAAATGTTCTTCCTTAGACCCTGTTGTCCTTTATCGTAAGACTGTGCCCTCTGCTTTCACGTCCCACCGATGGAAGAGTTTCCTATGATCCACCTCGTTTGTAATGTGGTCATTTTACTTCTCTGTCCGATTCCCTGGACAAAGCCATTCTGCCTGGCCTCTCGTCATCACTGAAGGGTCCCGTCCTGTCCCGCCCCGTCCAGCTTTTTGGCGGATTTCCTCTGCCCCCTGTCCAGATGTGAGGACGGAGCAGCTGCCGGCCACATCTGGATTGATGGCTGCGTCTTTCTCCTCTTTCAGTAGCGGGGCGTTTCCTGTGCTAATGTTTACGATGCAGCTGGGAACCCCATCCCCCCTGTCTCCGCACCCCACCCCCACTGCTGCCCACAGCCCCTGTCTCCTTTCGCAGCTCCATCTGTCATCTGTTGGTCTGTAAAATGTCATCCATTGTCAGATGCCATCGGCAACATGAGGCCGGCTGAGAGAGGGCAACTTACCGAGTATACAGTCTGCGTAGCAAACAGATGAGGGGTTGCAGAGGCAGCCCTCAAAGCAGGCCAGTGATATTCAGGCGAGCCAGATCCGTGTCAAGACAGATGGGGCTTGCATTATTAAATTAAAATCTGAAATGTCGCTGCCAGTGCTCCCTGACAGCTTCTGAATGAGAAAGAAAAATGAAATGTCAGCACTTTGCTCATGGCGAACAAGTCAAAACTGACATGAGGTCACACTCCGTCTCAGCACATTAACCCTTTGTTGTTCTGGACTATTTTCCACTGAGTTCGAACTTCTGAAATTAATTCCTCAAAGAGGAGCCTCATTGTCAGAGTGACAGTTGCCCAGGCAAAGAGAAAAAATCTCAGAAAGCTCATTTTTAAAATGTTGCTGTTATTTAAGGAAGTGCACCTCATCCATTGTGCTCAAAGCAAAGAAGGATCGCACTGTAGGTGAATTGTTGTGTATAAAGTAATGAGGTGCATGAAAAATAATTAGGAAGGATTGATTTTCCTTGGCAGGAGGTCAACCCCAAGGATATGGATATCATTTGTCACAGGAGTGGAGGGGAGATGAGGTTTTCACCCAGAAAGGAGGGGGAAGCTCGAATGCAGTACCTGAGAGAGTCAGAAAAATCATGATGGGCTGAATAGCTGTCTGTGTGTTAGGTTTCAATGCCTCTCTCCTGTGTTTTGGCACACAGCAGTGGGCTGGAGATTAAACTTCAAGTCCCTGGGACATCGGCAGAATCCCGGCCGACCGGCAATACCAGTTGCTCCTGAATCCCAACATTCCCACTAGCTCAGCCACGTCAGGAATAGATTCAGCCGAAAATATCCTTACAGTTCCCCTGTTCCTCTGCTCCTATCATCCTCGGCAGCCAGCCCTGTGCCAACCAACTGATCGCTGCCCCTGGAGGAGAAAGTGTTCGCAATCCTGCCGCTGAGTCCACTCCACACTGATCTTCCCCCTTCTTGCTCACTGTCTCCATATCTCCTGATGCCCATAAATCTACTGGTCCATGTTTTCAGGGAATGCATTGACAAAGACCCTGGGTGGGGAACACCAAAGGTCACGCCCCTCAGACTGAAGAAACTTCTCCTCACCTTAGTCCTAGATGTATATATATAGCCATCTGTTAGTCTCATGAGACTATGGATTTGCACCTTGGAAGGTTTCCAGGGCGCAGGCCTGGGCAAGGTTGTATGGAAGACCAGTAGTTACCCATGCTGCAAGTCTCCCCTCTCCACGACACCAATGTTGTCCAAGGGAAGGGCATTAGGACCCATACAGCTTGGCACCGGTGTCGTCGCAGAGCAATGTGTGGTTAAGTGCCTTGCTCAAGGACACAACATGCTGCCTCAGCTGAGGCTCGAACTCACGACCTTCAGATCACTAGACAAACACCTTAACCACTTGGCCGTGCGCCTACATCCTAGATACTGTAACCCTAATTCTCAACCTACAGTATATCACCTGCTTCTAAACTCCTCTGTCAGGGCAAACAGCCTGTAAGGTGGTAGAGACATAGAAATGTAAAACACGGTAACAGGCCCTTTGGCCCATCTAGTCTGTGGTGAACCATTTAAGCCGCCTACTCCCATCGACCTGCATGGGGGTCATTGCTGTCCATACCCCTACCAACCATGTACCTATACAAACTTCTCTTAAACATTGAAATTGAGCTTGCATGCACCACTTGCGCTGTCAGTTTAAATAGTTTCAGCACGGACTAGATAGGCCGAAGGGCCTGTTTTTGTGCTGTACTTTATGACTCTAATGTTCTCTCAATGCAGATTCACAGTAACTTGGAATCAGAGATCAAAATTCCTTCAAAGCCCAATCTCTCAATCACTGAGGTCAGGGCTCTTCTGTGACCAATCGGCAGTTTTTTTCCAATTTCTGCCGTGAATGAACTTTACCTTCCCTCTACGTCAGGTGATCCCAATCGTTATTATGCCATGGGCCCCGACCAGTAACTGAGGGGACAGTGGGCCCCAAGCTGGGAACCCCTGATCTACATCTCCAACTCCTTGTCTCTTATCCAATGTTTGAACAAACTACGCCCATTGTCTGTACTGAACAAACCTGTCAGTCTGAGATTTCCATCATTCATTCCTGTGTTCCTCTGGACTGGTCAGACTGACCAAACCGGCAGACGTAGATTCTTAAGATCCACCCACCCGTTCCACTCGATGTTGACAATCAGGTCACCGCATTGACTTCGGGTTCCACAGAATAAAACCCTCGTGTATCTCGTTGTGATGTGATGTTTCAGGCTCAGCTCTGCTTCTGGTGAACTATCTGCACTCTCTCCCAGTCCAACACTTTACATTGTAAAGAGCTACAACACCTTCCAGCAGTGATACGTCTGGTCAGCTACGTGAACATTGCGTAGCGCGGACAACGTCATACATGACCAATCAATGTGCAGCCAGAGATCGTTCCGGCTAACGGAGAGATGATCAGGTGAGGTGGCTGTAATGTAGGGCGGCATGTCAGCATGGCAGCTTCACCATGGACGGTCCCAAGCCCAGCTGCAAACGGAGGAGGGTTGGCCCTGGAGCTAGCAAACCCAAACTGTCAAAGCCCAAAGCTACAGAAACACCACAGTATTTCCAAAAACCTCATCCCTGGGAGAAGATGGGCTACACATGGGGACAAAGCTTGGTCCAGGACAGAGGACTCTGGTGAGCTACTATGCCCTGATTGTGATGATGGGCTTAAGAAAAAGAAGACAATGGTGTAGCGATTGGCGTAATGCTGTGACTGCGCCAGTGACTATAGGACTTAGGAGCAGAATTCGGCCATTTGGTTCGGTTCAGTGTTGTCTGTATGGGTTGGTATGTTCTCCGTGTGACCACACGGGTTTCCTCCGGGTGCTCTAGTTTCCTCCCACAGTCTAAAGATGCACCAGTCAGCAGATTAATTGGTTATTGTAAATTGTCCTGTGGTCAGGCGAGGGTTAAATTGGTGGCTTGCTCGATGGGCTGGAAGGACCTGTTACTATGTTGTATCTCCAAATGCAATTTTTTTAAAAAGTTGACTTTAGGATGAAGGCTCATTCAGAAGTGGAAGGGGATTCTGAGCGTGAGTCCTCGCCAGCTGAGACACAGAGAGGAGGTGCCTGGGGATAGGGGTGAGAGTCACACAGCACAGAGGCAGACGACAGCCTGAGGGTTGTGATACAGGAACGAGCAGAGGTGGGCTAGCTGGGCGACGACAAGGGTGGAACCAGTGTATCCAGTGTCCATCTAGAAACAGAGTGTGCAGCTTCAGAGCAGCCGAGAAACAACCAAGACTTGAACTAACTTGCCTCTGATCCCTGTGCGTGAGAACGATCCTGGTTCACATCCTCTCAGAGAGCTGGCCACCAGGATTTGAATACAGCCACCCTCCACCCACTCTGTGGTCAGGAGCCACACTCAGAATTCCCTTCCTCTTCTGAAATAAGGAGGGAGGAGAAGATGCCGGCATGACGCAGGGCGTGCGGCCTCTCCGGTGAATGATATCGTATTTGTAAGCAGGATGCCGTGCATAATTCTGATTTGATGGAGGCAGACGTGAGAAGCACAGAGGAACATCTGGAGAAACTTCTTAAATGCCTGCTTCGCTGTCGCTGCTACTGTGAGATCGAGAATCTCTGGAGGGGAAGGCCCCAAATCCTCGGCTTTGCCTGTTACTGGTGGCCGGGGCTGGGGTCGAAGCGCTCAGCAGAGATGGTGCTCGGCGCTCGGTGTCAGAGGGCTGGTCGGAGGCTCGAAGTTTTCGGACGGACTCAAGAGCCGGCTATGGTCGGGTACTTCCAGGGTGCTGCATCAGCAAGTTTGCAGCGCTGGAAGTTCACGGCAAGAAGAGAGTTTCTCTTCCTTCTGCCGTCTGTGTGAGATGATGGGACTTTCGAGAGACTTTGAGACTTTTTTTTACCGTGCCCATGGTCTGTTTTTCTATCAAATTACAGTATTGCTTTGCACTGTTGTAACTATATGTTATAATTATGTGGTTTTTGTCAGTTTTTCAGTCTTGGTCTGTATTGTGTTTCTGTGATATCACACTGGAGGAACATTGTATCATTTCTTAATGCATGCATTACTAAATGACAATAAAAGAGGACTGCATGTCCTCATAATCTAAAATAGCCTTCAGTTTAAAGCAAATTTACAACTGCCCCTCTGAGCATCTCCTCACCAGAGGATGGAAGTTCCAACAGCTGCCAAGTTCTGTAGAACTGGGTCCTAATCCTATCTTGTTCTTTCCTCACCACAGCTGGAAGTATCGCTGGCAGAAGCTCAGAGGAGATTACCAGGCAAAGAAACTCTCCCTCAGGAGCACAGGTAAGTGCTGAAAGTTCTGGTGTGTGGGGATTTGTGAGTTCAAGTCCTGGGTCCGAGCTTGCACGAGGCATCCTTGCTGTGTTATTTGGATCAGATCTGCTTATGGGCATCGGACACCATCATGTGTAATGCCCGTTCAGTTTCTCACTTAAATTGAATTGAGATAGACAATAGACAATAGGTGCAGGAGTAGGCCATTGCTAAGATAAACTGGCTGGAGCAAGTCTGCGGACATCTGCAGCGCTGTGTAACAAGTCGATATCATGATGGAGGTTGGTAAGTCAATTCTTGGAGATCTTCACCTGGCTTTGCTCCCTTGGTGATGGACATAGTGTATGATCCTGGTCTGGGGAGCGTTCCAGTTTAGGTCCGTAGAGAGTGAGAAGTGAATGCTGGAAATGTGACATCTTTGCCACACATATCTGTCATCGTGAACGAACAGACACACCGGGGAGAATCCCAACAGGAAACGCTCAGCTGGCCAAGCAGCATCCGTGGTGAGAAAAACCAGGTTAACACGTCAGGTTAACACGTCAGGTTAAACACTGAGAAAGACTGGGGCACCACAGGCCATGACAGCGTGGCAGCCAGCATGATGCTATTACAGCTCGGGGCATCAGAATTCAAAGTTCAGTTCTGGCGCAGTCTGCAAGGAGTTTGTATGTTCTCCCCATGACGATGTGAGATTCCTCTGGGCATGCTGGTTCCCTCCCACAGTCCAAAAACAGACTGGTTAGTAGATTCATTGGTCATTGTAAACGGTCCTGTGATTAGGGTAGTGTTAGATAGGTGGATTGCAGGGTGGTCTGGCTCATTAGGCCAGAAGTAAATAAATAAACTAACATAAATAAAAACAAAAGGGAGACCATCGTCATCATCGTTACGTGCCATGTCGGATTGCATCATCATTATGTACCATGTTGTATGACATCGTCGTTACGTGCATGTCATATGACATCATCATTATGCGCCATGTTATATGACGTGGGTGATCACGGTCTTTGACCATGATTGTTCTTGGCAAATTTTTCTACAGAAGTGGCTTGCCATTGCCTTCTTCTGGGCAGTGTCTTTACAAGACGGGTGACACCAGCCATTGTCAATACTCTTCAGAGATTGTCTGCCTGGCGTCAGTGGTCACATAACCAGGACTTGTGATGTGCACCAGCTGCTCGTACGACCATCCACCACCTGCTCCCATGGCTTCACGTGACCCTGATCGGTGGGCTAAGCAGGTGCTACACCTTGCCCATGGGTGACCTGCAGGTTAGCAGAGGGAAGGAGCGCCTTACACCTCCTTTGGTAAAGATGTGTTAGCTCCCTGCCAACCAAAAAGAGAGAACACAGGATGGCTTTATGTTGAAGAGAGGGCAGCGCATGAGAGTAGGACAAAAAGAATATTCCTGGCATTAACAGGGCAAACTGTGAATGAGATGATCCAGTCATTGGAATAATGGTGGGGTCAGTAGGAGAGGAAAGCCATGGGGTGGGTCAGTAGGAGAGAGGAAAGCCATGGGGTGCGTCAGTAGGAGAGAGGAAAGCCATGGGGTGGGTCAGTAGGAGAGCGGAAAACCATGGGGTGGGTCAGTAGGAGAGAGGAAAGCCATGGGGTGGGTCAGTAGGAGAGAAGAAAGCCATGGGGTGGGTCAGTAGGGGAGGAAAGCCATGGGGTGGGTCAGTAGGGGAGGAAAGCCATGGGGTGGGTCAGTAGGAGAGAGGAAAGCCATGGGGTGGGTCAGTAGGGGAGGAAAGCCATGGGGTGGGTCAGTAGTGGAGGAAAGCCATGGGGTGGGTCAGTAGGAGAGAGGAAAGCCATGGGGTGCGTCAGTAGGAGAGAGGAAAACCATGGGGTGGGTCAGTAGGAGAGCGGAAAGCCATGGGGTGGGTCAGTAGGAGAGAGGAAAGCCATGGGGTGGGTCAGTAGGAGAGAGGAAAGCCATGGGGTGGGTCAGTAGGGGAGGAAAGCCATGGGGTGGGTCAGTAGTGGAGGAAAGCCATGGGGTGGGTCAGTAGGAGAGAGGAAAGCCATGGGGTGGGTCAGTAGGGGAGGAAAGCCATGGGGTGGGTCAGTAGTGGAGGAAAACCATGGGGTGGGTCAGTAGGAGAGCGGAAAGCCATGGGGTGGGTCAGTAGGAGAGAGGAAAGCCATGGGGTGGGTCAGTAGGGGAGGAAAGCCATGGGGTGGGTCAGTAGGAGAGGAAAGCCATGGGGTGGGTCAGTAGGAGAGAGGAAAGCCATGGGGTGGGTCAGTAGGGGAGGAAAGCCATGGGGTGGGTCAGTAGTGGAGGAAAGCCATGGGGTGGGTCAGTAGGAGAGAGGAAAGCCATGGGGTGGGTCAGTAGGAGAGAGGAAAGCCATGGGTAGGTCAGTAGGAGAGAGGAAAGCCATGGGGTGGGTCAGTAGGGGAGGAAAGCCATGGGGTGGGTCAGTAGGAGAGAGGAAAGCCATGGGGTGGGTCAGTAGGGGAGGAAAGCCATGGGGTGCGTCAATAGGAGAGAGGAAAGCCATGGGGTGGGTCAGTAGGGGAGAGGAAAGCCATGGGGTGGGTCAGTAGGGGAGGAAAGCCATGGGGTGGGTCAGTGGGGAGAAGAAAGCCATGGGGTGGGTCAGTAGGGGAGGAAAGCCATAGGGTGGGTCAGTAGGAGAGAGGAAAGCCATGGGGTGGGTCAGTAGGGGAGGAAAGCCATGGGGTGGGTCAGTAGGGGAGAGGAAAGCCATGGGGTGGGTCAGTGGGGAGAAGAAAGCCATGGGGTGGGTCAGTAGGGGAGGAAAGCCATAGGGTGGGTCAGTAGGAGAGAGGAAAGCCATGGGGTGGGTCAGTAGGGGAGGAAAGCCATGGGGTGGGTCAGTAGGGGAGAGGAAAGCCATGGGGTGGGTCAGTAGGAGAGAGGAAAGCCATGGGATGGGTCAGTAGGAGAGAGGAAAGCCATGGGGTGGGTCAGTAGGGGAGGAAAGCCATGGGGTGGGTCAGTAGGGGAGGAAAGCCATGGGGTGGGTCAGTAGGAGAGAGGAAAGCCATGGGGTGGGTCAGTAGGGGAGGAAAGCCATGGGGTGGGTCAGTAGGAGAGAGGAAAGCCATGGGGTGGGTCAGTAGGGGAGGAAAGCCATGGGGTGGGTCAGTAGGAGAGAAGAAAGCCATGGGGTGGGTCAGTAGGGGAGGAAAGCCATGGGGTGGGACAGTAGGAGAGAGGAAAGCCATGGGGTGGGTCAGTAGGGGAGAGGAAAACCATGGGGTGGGTCAGTAGGAGAGAGGAAAGCCATGGGGTGGGTCAGTAGGGGAGGAAAGCCATGGGGTGGGTCAGTAGGGGAGGAAAGCCATGGGGTGGGTCAGTAGGAGAGAGGAAAGCCATGGGGTGGGTCAGTAGGAGAGAGGAAAGCCATGGGGTGGGTCAGTAGGGGAGGAAAGCCATGGGGTGGGTCAGTAGGAGAGAGGAAAGCCATGGGGTGGGTCAGTAGGAGAGAGGAAAGCCATGGGGTGGGTCAGTAGGAGAGGAAACCCATGGGGTGGGTCAGTAGAGGAGAAGAAAGCCATGGGGTGGGTCAGTAGGAGAGAGGAAAGCCATGGGGTGGGTCAGTAGGGGAGGAAAGCCATGGGGTGGGTCAGTAGGAGAGAGGAAAGCCATGGGGTGGGTCAGTAGGAGAGAGGAAAGCCATGGGGTGGATCAGTAGGGGAGGAAAGCCATGGGGTGGGTCAGTAGGACAGGAAAGCCATGGGGTGGGTCAGTAGGACAGGAAAGCTATGGGATGATGGGCGAGAATAAAAATTATATTGAAAGTTATGAAGTGCAGAGTTGTGTGACTGACTGTGTTAGATGATCACTGTGTTACTCCAGGTTAAGCTAATCTTTGTACATTCACCACCCGAAAAGCAGGTATTTGTTGGTCAAATTTCTGGGCGTTAGAATTGTACTGAGGGAAAACATGACATGATTTTGTGCTGCTTAATTGTTTGTGTTTAGTGATGAACAAGATGATAATTATGCCAAATATTCACTAACTGGGCTTCCAAAATCTTGGCATAGTAGTGCACTGGTTCGCATAACACTATTACAACACCAGACCCCATGCTCTATTCCTGCTGTCATCTGTCAGGGAAGTGTACGTTTCGTTTGGCTGCTCCAGTGTCCTTCCACAGTCCAAAGCTGTATGGGTTGGTAGGTGAATTGGTGACGTGGTACAGGCACATTGGGCCAGGAGGGGCCTGCTACTCTTGGTATCTCCAAATACAATAAATACAAACGTAGGAAGTAACCTCCAAATGTCTAATAATTCACTGTTACTGCAGTGAAGTAACCGATGGAAAAGCTTTTTATTGACTAAGATTGAAGACAATCAGTTCCATGAATGGACATTGTACATGAATGTCCATCTGTGGGGAATGAAACGTGAAGTGTTGGGCTCGAAAGTGCTCTGTGCTTTCAATACTGGACAAAGCCTGCGTGGGAGTTTGATTCACTTACTGCGAGATGTCCAGTGCACGAGCTATAATACACTAGTGATGTTAGAATTATCATCCCAACCTATACGATGATTTGCTGAATTCAGGGACAGCCCCTTTAACAAACATGCATTCAGCTCCACCCCCGGTGAGGACTTGCTGCTGAGGTCAAAGATCTGCAGGTTTGGATCTCAAGAGTGAATTTGTTGAATGTCTACGAGATGGCTTTTTAAAGCAGATTGTTGTTGAGCCTACTAGGAGATCAGCTATACTGGATTGGGTGTCATGTAATGAACCAGAGGCGATTAGGGAGCTTAAGGTAAAGGAACCCCCAGGAGGCAGTGATCACAATATGTTTGAGTTCAACTTGAAATTTGATAGGGAGATAGTAAAGTCTGACATAGCAGTATTTTAGTGAAGTAAAGGGAATTACAGTGGTATGAGAGAGGAGTTGGCCAAAGTAAATTGGAAGGAGATGCTGGCAGGGATGACAGCAGAGCAGTAAATGGCATGAAGTTTTGGGGATAATGAGGAAGGTGCGGAATAGATTTATTCCAAAAGCAAAGAAACACTCAAATAGCAAAATAGTACAACCATGACTGACACGGGAAGACAAAGCTAATGTAAAAGCAAAAGAGAGGGCATACAACAAAGCAAAATTTAGAAGGAAGGTAGAGGATTGGTAGGCTTTTAAAAATCTACAGAAAACAAATAAAAGAATCATTAGGAGGGAAAAGATGAAATATGAAAGCAAGGTAGCAATCAATATCAAGGTGGATAGAAAAAGTTTTTTCAGGTATATAAAAAATAAAAGAGGGATGAGAGTGAACGTAGGACCAATAGAAAATAGTGAGGGACAAGGAGATGGCAGATGAATTAAATGAGTATTCTTTGAGGAGATTACACGTAGGATAGATAAGGGGGATGCAGTGGGTGTAGTATATTTGGATTTTCAGAAGGCCTTTGACAAAGTGCCACACATGGGGCTGCTTACCAAATTAAGAGCCCGTGGTATTACAGGAAAGTTACTATCTTAGTTGAAGCATTGGCTGATTGGTAGAAGGCAGCAAGTGGGAATAAAAGGATCCTTTTCTGGTTGACTGCCAGTGACTAGTGGGGTTCTTCAGGGGCTGTAGTTGGGAACGTTACTTTTTATGCTGTATATCAATGATTTAAATGATGGAATAGGTAGCTTTGTTGCCAAGTTTGCAGATGATACAAAGATTGGTGGAGGGGCAGATTGGTTCAAGAAACAGGGAGGCTGCAGAAGGGCTTAGACAGATTAGGAGAATGGGAAAGAAAGTGGAAAATGCATGATTATGCACTTTGGTAGTAGAAATAACTGCAGATTATTTTCTACACGGGGAAAACAATCCAAAAATCTTTGATGCAAAGTGAGTCCTTGAGTAGAACACGCTAAAGGTTAACTTTCAGGTAGAGTCGGTGGTGAGGAAGGCAAATGCAATGTTAGCATTCATTTCAAGAGGTCTAGAATACTACAGCAGGGATGTGATGCTGAGGCTTTATAAGGCACTGGTGAGGCCTCACCTTGAGTATTGTGAACAGTTTTTAGCTCCTTATCTATGAAAAGGTACTGGCATTGAAGAAGGTTCACAAGGATGATTCCAAGAATGAAAGGGTAATCATACAAAGAATGTTTGATGGCTCTGGGTCTGTACTCGCTGGAATTCCGAAGGATGAGAAGTGATTTCATCGAAACTTTTCAAATGTTGAAAGGCTTAGACAGTGTAGATGTGGAAAGGATGTTTCCCATGGTGGGAGAATCTATGACAAGAGGGCACAGCCTCAGGATAGAGGAGCTTCTATTTAAAAGAGAGATGCAGAGAAATTTCTTTAGCCCAATGGTGGTGATTTTGTGGAATTTCTTACCCCAGGCAGTTGTGGAGGCCAGATTGTATTTCAGGCAGAGATTGATAAGTTCTTGATTGGCCACGGCATCAAAGGTTACGGGGAAAAGGCCAGGAAATAGGGCTGAGGAGGGGAAAAAAGGATCAGTTATGATGAAATAGTGGAGCAGACTCAATGGGCCAAATGGCCTAATTCTGCTCCTATATCTTATTGGGTTATGGTCTTATGGTTTAAGCAAACATACTGCAATGATTGCATGCCCAGCAACATCTCTGCTGCAAGATGAGTGACCTCTGTCGTATGCATGCATACAGGAAATTGTTGCATTTGGCAACATCTGCAGAGATGCATAGTTGCTTAGGACTTCTTGCAAAAACTTTTGAGTTAAATATTATATCAGCCAACACGATATTGTTATGGTCAGTGAGAGGACCTCTAAGTCTGACCATACTTCCTAGCAGAGGAGTGGAGATTGATAAAGGCTGCATTTGCTTTAATAGTACTGCCATTGGAGAGCCTGTTTCTGAGTGTTGAAAGATCAGACTTTTGAGAATTCCTCAGCCAAAGGTGCATGCACACACACACACATGCACACACACACACACACCCATACACACGCACACACAAACACACACACACACCCCCATACACACGCACACACAAACACACACACACACCCCCATACACACGCACACACACGCACACACACACACACCCCATACACACACACACACAAACACACACACACACCCCCATACACACGCACACACAAACACATGCACACACACACACACACACACACACACACACAAACACACACACGCGCGCGCACACACAAACACACACACACACACACACACACACACACGCACACACACACACCCCCATACACACGCACACACAAACACACACACGCACACACACACACACACAGAGGGTATACTTAAAACAGAGGTTGACGGGTTCTTGATTAGTCAGGGCCTCAGAGGTTACAGGGAGAAGGAAAGAGAATGGGGTTGAGAGGCACCTGGCCAAATACTGAAGCCCTGCGCTGATCAACTGGCTGGAGTGTTCACTGAGATCGCTAACCTCTCACTTCGACCGTCTGAGGTACCCTCCTGCTTCAAGCAGGCTCCAATTATACCAGTTCCCAAGAAGACTGTAGTAATCTGCCTGAATGATTACTGTCCAGCAGCACTTCCGTCCCCTGTGATGAGGTGCTGTGAGAGGCTGCTGATGAAACTTAGCAATACCTGCCTGAGAAGCCACTTGGATGCACTCCAGGTCCACAGTAGATGTCATTACGTTGGTTCTTCACTCAATCCTGCCCTGCTGCCACAGAACAACAAATTTCATGGTATACGGTACATCAGTGATGGTAAACCTGATTCTGATTTGGGTACCCTGGATCAATACTGACTGTAAATGACCAGTCTTTCCCTGTGGTCATCATTGGTCCAGGTCTGGGGTGAGGGCATCAATAATCTCAGGTCAGGAGGTAACAGGTTGACCCTTAGCAAAGAGATCACTTCTAGAGAGTCTTCAAAGACAACACAATGCTGAGAGGCTTTTTAAGATATTTGTCACACCACATTTGGAGTATTGTGAGCAGTTTGGACCCCATTTCTAAGAATGGATGTGATGGAACTGGGGATGTTCCACAGGATGTTTATGAGAATGATCCCAGGAGTGAAAGGGTTAAAATATTAAGAGTGTTTGATGGCTCTGGGCCTGTACTGGCTGGAATTTAGAAGAATGAGGGGGGAATCTCATTGAAACCAACTGAATATTGAAAGGCCTATGTGGAGAGGATGTTTTCTATAGTGGAGGAGTCTAGGGCCAGAGGACGCAGCCTCGGAATAGGGGGATCTCCGTTTAGAGCAGAGATGAGGAGGAGTTTCTTTATCCAGAGGGTGGTGAGTCTGTGGAATTCATTGCCACATGTGGCTGTGGAGGCCAGGTCATAGGATATACTTCAAGCAGAGGTTGATAGGTTCTTGATTAGTCAGGGCATCAAAGGCTACAGGGAGAGGGAAAGAGAATGACGTTCAGGAGAGTAATAACATTCCACTGGATGGAATGATGGAGCAGACTTGATGGGCCAAATGGCCTGTTTCCATTCCTATATCTGTGGCTTTGTTGTCTGTACCCAACTGCCCTTGAACCATGGAGCTCATGACTGAAAGAAAATCAGATGAAAGTATGTCTACAATAAGATTAAGATTCTTTATTTGTCACGTGTCCATCAAACATACAGTGAAATACATCTGCATTGAATCAAATCAGGAAGGATTGCGCTGAGGGCAGCCCGCAGTTGTTGCCTCACTGTCAGCGCAGCTGTGTGGAGCTCCCTTTTCCGAGAGGGTTTCCCTCCGCTTCCATTCCCCACAACGTGCATCCTCCTTCCCCGTGCCCCACCAGGTCTCCGAAATCCTTTCCCCCCGACACTGTGGAGCCCCGATCTCTGAGGGGGCTCACTGGGGAACAGTACAGTTCGAGGAAGTAGAGCCGCTGCCTGTCAGAGCCAGAGACCTGTCTTCGACCCCGACCTCGGGCAGCTGTCTATGTGGAGTTCGCGTGATCGCCCCGCGATTGTGCAGGCCTCCCGTGGGTTGTCCGGCTTTCTCTCACATCCCAGTGGCATGTGGGTCAGTGGGTTAATGGGCAGCTGCGTACTGCCCTGAGAGCGTGAGTGAGGGGTGGAATCTAGGATGTGATCAGTTAAATGTGTGGTTGCCGTGACCAGATGGGCTGAAGGGCCTTTCTCTCTGCAGTATCTCTCTGTATAGAACTAGGTATGAGCCTGTGGGAAACACGGAAGTGTTTGAAGGATCAGGGGATTAGGGGCTGTGGGAACTAGCACAGAAGATCACCCATGATGATAATTGAGAGGTGGGGCAGCAGCTTTTAGGGGCGAACCAGCTACTCGCGTGTTTATTGCTCAAGAATGATATCACCCAGTGACACAGGAATTATCCCCGAAGGTCAGGGTGAGTCACCACGGTAGCTGTCTGGCTGAGTCCCTGCAGGGTGTACGGTTCCCTGGGAATGTTCCTCACTGCAGAAAGAAATAGACTTCCACTTATATTAGACAGAACAACTATTATACAACTGAACTTCAAAGCAACTGGTTTTTAATTCCAGATTTATTTAACTCTCTGAGTTTAAACTCGCCTCCCCGGCAAGGGAATTTGAATGCATTTTCCCAGCTACCACTCATCCCCTAAACACTATCACTTTATTCACTGCTAAGTGTATAAAGCCACAGGTTTGGAAAGTTTGGATCTGTGCCCTGGTAGCAGAAAAACTCACTTCCAAGCGTGTCATAAAACCTCTCTGCCAGATTCCGAAGTGCTTGCTCGCTGCCCATGTGCAGCCAAGGGTCATTTCGTCTCTCCTCACTGCTGTTGGAGAGCCTAGCAATAAACCTGTTCTTTACAACAATATCAAACTGGTAAAGGGAAATCACTGGTATAAATTAGAAATTAGCTCATGAGAGTGAGCGTCTTGTTGGTCCTGTCAGGCACTTTAATGAGTAAAATGTTTAATTTGAAACAACGCCGGTGATTACACCCTCTGATCGTTAACTGAACAATGAGAAGATGCTTCTCCCTAAGGTGGTGCTGGTGAAGATCAGTGACTACTTGTTGGTGGCAAACAACACTAAGGAAACAACTAAGTGCTTTATCAATAACACTTCTTCTGGTAAACGATCACTGCAAACAATAGGCTGCAGCTTCCCTTTGGACTTGGAGGCGATTCAAAGCAGCAGACCGAGGCGAGGCGAGGCGAGGCTGTGGGCCCGTCACTAACAGCGAGGAAAGACCCATGGTTCGATCGATTTAAGCGCTGAGCCGACCTGGAAAGGTCAGGGACAGGCTGAATCAAAGCGCCAGGGTCCAGGCCTCAGAGTGAGTTGTGGGCATGTTACATTGGCACTGGAAGCACAGCAACTCTTGCAGGAGGCCCCCAGCCCATCCTCGGACTGTGTTGGTTGTCAGTGTAAGTGATGCCTCTCGCTGTGTGTTTCAATGTCTCGATGTACATGTGACAGAAAAAGCAAATCTATAGCAACAGACGCCAAACACTGCAGGAACTCAGCAGGTCAGACAGCAGCTATGGAAATGCATAAACAGTTGACGTTTCGACGTTTCGGGCCGAGACACTTCTTCAGGACTGAGAAGGAAGAGGGAAGACACTAGAATAAAAAGGTGGGGGGAGGGGGGAGGAGGATCATTGGAAGGTGATGGGTGAAGCCAGCTGGTAGGGAAAGATCCAGGGCTGGGCATGAAGGAACCTGAGAGGAGAGGAGAGTGGACCACAGGAGAAAGGGAAGGAGGAAAGGACTCAGGGGTACCTGGGAGGCAGGTAAGAAGAGGTAAAAGGTCAGAGTGGGGAATAGAGGTAGAGGGGCAGAGGGAGAGTTCTTTACTGGAAGGGGAAATCGATATCATGCCATCTGGTTGGAGGCTACCCAGATAGACTATAAGTTGTTGCTCCTCCACCCTGAGGGTGGCCTCATCTTGGCACGAGGAGACCATGGACCGACATGTTGGAATGGGAATGGGAATGGGATTTAAAATGTTTGGCCACCGGGAAGTCCTGCTTGTGGCAGATGGGGTGGAGGGACTCGACAAAGCAGTCCCTGATTTACATCGGGTCTCACCAGTGTAGAGGAGGCCGCATTGGGAGCACCGGACACGATAGACGACCCCAGCAGATTCACAGGTGAAGTGTTGCCTCACCTGGAAGGACTGTTTGGGGCCCTGAATGGAGGTGCGGGAGGAGATGCAGGGGCAGGGGCAGGTGGAGGTGTTGTTTAGGCCGCTTTCAGGGATAGGTGCCAGGAGGGAGATTATTGGGGGAGGATGAATGGATAAGGGAATTGTAGAGGGGTTCTAATCTAACTTTCCATCTACCTGGAGTTAGCTTTGAATTGGGTTCTAGACTGTGGACATTCTTTTGGCTCCCACCCTCCCTTCCTCACTCAGTGTCAGCTAGACAATGGCAGTAGAGCAAACTCTGATGGAGGAACGATCGTCCAGACGGTGGATCACAACCTGACGTAGTTAATGCTTGAAATCTTCATTGTGTTTTGTGCTAAACCTCACTGGGTTCCCATCAAATAAATGGTTAATATTCTTCGGAGTGGACAATACTGTTCAATACTGTTTCTACCTGGAAACACAGCCCAACCAGAAGCCGCATGACTGCCGTGGGATTTCACTCGAAGTTCATCTCCCGACCTTGCTGCAGAGCAGAGAAGCCACGTGGTCCCTCCCCATCCTGGGTGAGATGGGCAAAGCAGATGGCATCTGCAGTGCAGAGGAAGACTGATCTCTGGTTTGGGGGGCGGGGGAATGGAGAGAAACTAATTTAAAGTGGAGACGTCTAAAACCAGAGGTATTTGTACAAGCTGGTTACACCTTCTCACAGCTACCATCAGGCAGGAGATATAGAAGCCTGAGGTCCCACAACAGCAGGTTGAGAAACAGCAACTTCCTTTCAACCATTCGGTTCTTGAACGAACTGACACAATCCTAAACACAACCTCAGCAGGGCAATATTGTGAGCATTTTTCACTACAATGAACTTTGTTTTTTTTTGTTCTAATTGTGTTTTCTTGTAAAATTTGGCATAATTTCTGTTTTTCCTGCGAATGCTGTTTATATGACGCTCTGTATCTGTGATGCTGCACCAAGTAAGTTTCTCATTGCTTCTGTGCACATGACAATAAACTCGATTTTGACTGTGAAGGTGAGGCTCGGCAGGAATGGATGGGACTGATATGAGTGGATGGACTGATATGAGTGGGTTAGACTGATATGAGTGGGTTAGACTGATATGAGTGGGTTGGACTGATATGAGTGAATGGGACTGATAAGAGTGAATGGGACTGATAAGAGTGGATGGGACTGATATAAGTGGATGGACTGATATGAGTGGGTTGGACTGATATGAGTGGGTTGGACTGATATGAGTGAATGGGACTGATAAGAGTGGATGGGACTGATATGAGCAGATGGGACTGATATGAGTGGATGGACTGATATGAGTGGATGGGCTGATATGAGTGGATGGACTGATATGAGTGGGTTAGACTGATATGAGTGGGTTGGACTGATATGAGTGGATGGGACTGATATGAGTGAATGGGACTGATAAGAGTGGATGGGACTGATATGAGTGGGTTGGACTGATATGAGTGGGTTAGACTGATATGAGTGAATGGGACTGATATGAGTGGATGGGACTGATATGAGTGAATGGGACTGATATGAGTGGATGGGACTGATATGAGTGAATGGGACTGATATGAGTGGATGGGACTGATATGAGTGAATGGGACTGATATGAGCGAATGGGACTGATATGAGTGGATGGGACTGATATGAGTGGGTTGGACTGATATGAGTGGGTTGGACTGAGATGAGTGGATGGGACTGATATGAGTGGATGGAACTGATATGAGTGTGTTGGACTGATATGAGTGGGTTGGACTGATATGAGCGGATTGGACTGATATGAGTGGATTGGACTGATATGAGTGGATGGGACTGATATGAGTGGATGGGACTGATATGAGTGAATGGGACTGATATGAGTGGATGGGACTGATATGAGTGGGTTAGACTGATATGAGTGGGTTGGACTGTTTGAACATAGAACAGTACAGCACAGGAGAAAGCCCTTTGGCCCACAATGTTGTGCCGAGCCAAATAAAGTAGTAATCAAATAGCCACCTAAACCAATCTCTTCTGCCTACACAACGTCCATATCCCTCCATTTCCCTCAAATCCATGTGCCTATTTAAACATCTCTTCCAAGTCTCTAGTGTATCTGCTTCTGCCATCTCCCCAGGCAGTGCATTCCAGGCATCCACCAGTTTTTGTGTAAGAACCTGCCCCTCACACCTCCTTTGAAATCACCCCCTCTCATCTTAAATGCATGCCCATGATATTTAATGATTGGATTGTTGTTTGTGCACTAAATTGAGATTGGATTGAAAACCAGGACTGATAAAGAGAGGAAGGATTTTTCCCTTGTAATGTACTATGAAACACGGTCGCAGGAAAGCAGCATCCATCATCAGGGATCCTTACCACCCAGGCCTTGGTCTCTTCTCACTGCTGCCATCAGGTAGAAGGTACAAGAGCCTTGGGACTCACACCACCAGGTTCAAGGACAATTACTACCCCTCAACCATCAGGCTCTTGAACAGAAGAGGATAACTACACTCAGTTGCCCATCCATTAAGATGTTCCCACAACCAATCCTCTCACTTTCAGAACTCTTTATCTCACATTCTTGTTACTTATTCTATTTATTTATATTTGTATATGCATAGTTTGTTGTCTGTTGCATTCTGGTTGATCTTTCATTGATCCTGTTATAGTTATTCTATAGATTTATTGAGTATGCCCACTCAGGGTTGTATGTGGTGATATATATGTACATTGGTAATAAAATTTACTCTGACTTTGACTTTGGAACACACTGCCCACGGTTTGTGGGGGCAGAGATTTTGGTGTCTGCAGTTAAGTAGTATGTGGACGACCACTTGAATTGTCAATGTAGAGAAGGCTACAGAACGAATTCTAGAAATGGGCATTAATATTTAATAGTCAGCATGGGCATAATGGACTGGAGGGCCTGATTCTGTGCTCCAAAACATTGTACATTTTACAGACAAGAATTTAATGCAGACAAGTGTGAGGTGTTGCACTTTGGTGGGACCAGCCAAGGTAGGTCTCAGTGAATGGCAGGGAACCGAGGTAGAACAAAGGCATCTTGGAATACAGGCCCATGATCTATTGAAAATGGTAGATGGGGTCTTAAAGAAAGCTTTTGTCACAGAGAACATTTACAAGGATGTTGCTGGGTTTGGAGGACCTGAGTTATCAGGAAATATTGAATAAGTTTGACTTTATTCCTTGAAATGTAGAAGATTGAGAGGACATTTGATAGAGATCAGAAGTGGAGAGAGTGAGCAGCTTCAAGTTCCTCAAGATCTCTGAGGATCTAACCTGGTCCCAACATACCGATGTAGCTACAAAGAAGGCAAGACAGCTGCTATACTTTATTCGGAGTTTGAAAAGATTTGGCATGTCGACAAATACACTCAAAAACTTCTATAGTTGTACCGTGGAGGGCATTCTGACAGGCTGCATCACTGTCTGCTAGGGAGGGGCTACTGCACAGGACCGAAAGAAGCTGCAGAAGGTTATAAATCTAGTCAGCTCCATCTTGGGCACTAGCCTACAAAGTACCCAGGACATCTTAAGGGAGTGGTGTCCTAGAAAGGCAGCGTCCATTATTAAGGACCTCCAGCACCCAGGGCATGCCCTTTACTCACTGTTACCATCAGGGAGGAGGTACAGAAGCCTGAAGGCACACACTCAGTGATTCAGGAACAGCTTCTTCCCCTCTGCCATCTGATTCCTAAATAGACATTGAACCTTTGGACACTACCTCACTTTTTTAACATACAGTATTTCTGCTTTTTGCACATTTTAAAAATCTATTTAATATGTGTAATTGATTTACTTGTTTATTTATCATGTTTCATTTTTATTTATTATTTTTTCCTCTGTCTACTAGATTATGTATTGCATTGAACTGCTGCTGCTAAGTTAACAAATTTCACGTCACATGCCGGTGATAATAAACCTGATTCTGATTCTGAGGTATTTAAAATTATGATGGGTATGGATAGGGTAAGTGCAAGCATTTTCTACTGAGGTTGGGAGAGACTACAACCATAGGTCATGGGTTAAGGGTGAAAGGTGAAAGTTTAAGAGGAACATGAGGGGAAACGTCTTCACTCAGAGGGTTGTGAGGGTGTGGAACGAGCTGCCAGTGCAAGTGGTGCATGCGAGCTCGATTTCAACGTTGAAGAGAGGTTTAGATCGGAGGGGTACCGAGGTCTGTGGCTGGAAGGGACTAGGCATTTTAAATAGTTCAGCATGGACTAAATGGGCCAAAGAGCCTAGTTCTGTGTTGTAATTTTCTATGACTATCATTCTGGGAGAAGCTCCTCATCCCAACATCCAAAAAGCATTTTGAACTGGTTCCTCACGGTATCATTTTTCTCCCTCGCCCTGTGCTGGCTGCTCGGGAGGACTTCCTTCTTCAGCTAACACAGTCTGATACAGCTGTGTGGTTTATCAGTGTTACCGCATGGCGGGTTGAAGAGGAATATTATCTTCACGCCAGCTGGTGAAAGACCAGGGTTTCCTTCTGCAAACCGCGCTCGTAAGCCAGTTTAACTCTACCGAAAATGTCTGATGTCACGCTGGGAGTACAGGCTGTCAGACAGACCCAGGGGGATTTTAGGCACTTATCTCGTCACTTCTGCCACTGAGAAACAAATCCATCTGCTCAAGGACAACGTGCAGAGAGGGGAAAATAGAAGCAGAAATAAACGTGCCCTGGAATCGGGTTAGCTGAGCTCGAGTCGAGAGGGAGAATGGGCAATGGGTCCCGGTAGCCTGGCCCGGTACAATGAAGTGGGGCGTGAGGCTTTTCCTGGAGCTACAAGCGGTGACATCTGTCACTCAGTCTGCACGCCACGTTGACAGGACACGGTCACTGCCTGCCGGCTGTTCACGGTCCGCTCCAGCCAAGGCACTGTCATGCGCACCAGTCCACCGTCGATAGCACCTCTCCACCGAGCTATTGTTTGCTTGTGTTCGCACCCTCCCTCACGTCTTCCACCCACAACATTTGCACTTTGAAATCTTATCCCTGACCACTGCCGCACAGCTGTTTCCTTCAACGAGTTTTTAAAAAAAACTTTTCAGGAATACTGAATCACCAGAACTTCATACAAAACCCACCAATATGTCGGAGGCGGTCGCTAACTGTGGTGTGGGTTTCGGTGATGAGATTTCCAATTTGGAAAGCGGAACGAGAACAAAGTAATAACGCGTTGCAAGTATTTCTGTCAGAAGTTTTTTTTCACGCATTAAAACAGGTCAAAGGATTGTCCAGGTTTACACATTGTCGTGGAAACATAAAGGCAGGGGAAAGCACAGGTTACAGATCATTCCGAACACAAAGAGAGCATCACTCCACGTCAACCCACCTCTGTGTCGCCTCCACACTCGGCTGGCTGAAGAAGGGTTGCAGATTTGAGACGATGTAGGGGAAAGGGTTTTACTGCAGTGTCTGGGATACCTGACACGTCATTGTCTGACAGAGAAAGAAAGTATAGCAATGTAAGGAAAGGATTGGGGCACTTCCTTTTGGAGAACTGCAGCAGATTTGATGGGCTGAGTGGCCTCTTTCCCTGCTGGAGGTTCCATTCAGCCTGTAAAGACTTTTGGAGTCAGATCAGAATCAGACTCAAATTTATTATCGCTGACATGTGATGTGTTTAGTGGCAGCAGTACAATGCAAAGACATAAATCAATGACAAATTACACAATAAATTAATAGAGCAAAAGGAGGAATAGGGAGGGAGCGTTCAAGGGTTCATTGTCCATTCAGAAATCTGACGGTGGAGAGGATGCAGCGACTGAGTGTGGGTCATCAGCTTCCTGTACCTCCTTCCTGATATTAGCCAAGAGAACAAGGCACGTCCCGGGTGATGAGTGTCCCTAATGATGGATAACAAGTGAGATTGTGGGGCTAAGAGTCCATCTTACCATGCAGGAGTTCCGTTCAGCTGTGGGGTAGAAGCTGTCCTTGAGTCTGGTGGCCCAGGCCTTCAGGGTGCTGACCGAGGGGAGAGGGGAGAGGTCCGGGGTGGACGGGGTCTTGAATTGATCTGACTGCTTTACTGAGAGAGCAGAGCCCATAAGGGGAGGCTGGTTGCTAAGGAAGACTGAAATATGACAACAAAGAGTGGAGGCAAGCCAGTGGCTGTATTTCATTAGGAGTTTGAGGAGATTTGTTTTGTCATCTAAAACACTCAAAAACTTCTACAGATGTACTGTGGAGAGCATTCTGACAGGCTGCATCACCGTCTGGTATGGGGTTGGGTGTGGCGGGGGGGCGGGGGCTACTGCACAGGACCGAACAAAGCTGCAGAGAGTTGTAAACTCAGCTCCGTCATGGGCACTAGACTCCATAGTGTCTAGAACATCTTTAAGGAGCGATGCCTCAGAAAGGCAGCATCCATCATCAAGTCTCCCATCATCCAGGTCATGGCCTCTTCTCATAGTGACTACCAGAAAGGAAGTCTGAAGACACTCACTCAGCGATTCAGGAACAGCTTCTTCCCCTCTGCCATCTGATTCCTAAATGGACTTTGAACCCATAAACACTACCTCACTACTTTTTTAATTTCCGTTTTTTTGCACTATTTATCTCAATTTAATAATTTATGTACTTACTGTAATTCAGTTTTTTCCCATATTTATCATGTATTACATTGTACTCCTGCTGAAAAGTTAACAAATTTCATGACATATGCCGGTGATATTAAACCTGATTCGGATTCCGAACATGAACCTATCTAAGAGTTGCTAATAGATGAAATTATTTCCCAGAGCCTTTCCAAGGCCCGGCATGATTAAGTACCAGGGCCGGGTGAATATTACAGGGTTGCTGAAAGGCCGTGTGTCAGAGTGTCAGATAGAGGAGGTGAGCGAATCACTTGGTGTGACGCTGGTACTGGTCTCACTGTCTCTACCTGAGGGAGCACCTGGGTCGAGAGGCAGGTGAAGTGGATCTGATCTGATCCACAGGCTCTAACATAGCAGCTGTGCACAAGGGCAAAGGTTCAGCACTCGTTTGCCCTCAGTTGTTGAATTTGTGGGTGGTTCCTGTTTACACAGAACATCTATGATTTAATTGCTGATAGTCTGAAGGGGAAGACAAAGCGTGAGACATCACAGAGGAACTTGTTATTGATTTGCTCCTGGGTTCTGAGCTTGAATTAATGGATGGAATTTACTGCCATCTCTGATACAGTTTGAGGAGCCGAGACGAATAGCCAGAGACAAAGGACACTTGACTCATCAATTCTCATCTTGTAGACAAGACAATGGGCTAAATATGTATCCTTGCACAGTCGGCCTCAGTAAAGTGTGACCTGCTGAACCCTCATTAGGATAGACATAACAATTGAACCTCAGTTGAAGGTTTGGCCGATGACTCCCATCCCAGTGCATCCCACTAGTGTAGCGTGAGCAGCACCGTTGTATACAGACAATTGTCTCTATCCCACCCCTCCCACCCCAGTGTGTCCCACCAGTGTGGGGGACACACGACTGAAGACAGACAATTGTCTCCATCCCAGCATGTTTGTTATCACGATGAGCTTAGGGTTCCCTGTGCATCCTCACTCTTGACAAACAGGCTGATGCTTGGCCAAGTCTCTATGACAGTCAGCGGGTCAGACTCCCCAGAATAGCACAGGAGCTGGGATTTTCAGTTGAAGTTGCATAAGATGTTTGTGGGGCCATATTTGGAGTATTGTGTGCAGTTCTGGTCATAAAACTACGGGAAAGATATCAGTAAGAGAAAATTTACAAGGGTGTTACCCCCACTGGAGGATCTGAGTTAAAGGAAAAGGTTGACTATATTAGGACTTTACTTCCTGGAATGTAGGAGGGTGAGGGTAGATTTGATAGAGGTGTACAAAATGATCAGGGGTATAGATCGAGTAAATACACGCAGGCTTTCTCCACTGAGGTTGGGTGGGACTAGAACTAGAGATCATAGGTTAAGGCTGAAAGGTGAAATGTTTAAGGGGAACCTGAGGGAAACATCTTTACTCAAAGGGTTGTGCGAGTGTGGAACAAGCTGCCAGTGGAAGTGGTGGGTATGGGTTCAATTAGAACTACAACATTTATGAGAAGTTTGGCTAAGTCTGTGGATGGGAGGGGGATTGAGGGCTGCAGTCTTGGTGCAGGTCAATGGGACTAGGCAGGGTAACAGTTCAACATGGACTCGATGGGCTGAAGGGCCTGTGCTGTACTGTGACTTTGTGGAGGGGAGGACACTACAGAACAGGATAAGTGTTTTTCCAGTTTCTACCCTATAAATTGAGTTGTGCTCCGATGACCAGGGACTCACTCATAATGTCTGCCAGGCATCAGTCATCAGTGAGATGTGAGCCTGTGACCCAGCACTGGGGAGTGTTCTTCTGAACCAAAGAAAGTCGCTTTAGGAATGTAAGATTCTGAGATGGAAGTTGTCCCGACCCCAGCAGCACAGT
This sequence comes from Mobula hypostoma, assembly GCF_963921235.1. NCBI lineage: Eukaryota > Metazoa > Chordata > Chondrichthyes > Myliobatiformes > Myliobatidae > Mobula > Mobula hypostoma. Next base: position 1,140,342 of record NC_086124.1, read on the forward strand.
AAATCATGATACATGTGGCCGCACAGATAAAGAACAATAGGTGGATTTCACAGCTCCTGTTTCCTATGGGCTTGTTCCTGAACTGCGTCATTCCCATTCAATACAGGAACAATCAACAGACAGGCTTTGCAAACTTCCTGTTGGCTCTGGAGCTTGTCTGCTCGTTTCCTCCGCAGCATTCCCATGTCCTTCCATTTCCACACTCGATGTCCCTCTGAGAAAACCTGCCATAGGGATGGCGTCACAGCCAATCATCTCTCTCTCTGGGATCCTCCGGAGCACGCCACTATCATTAGTCTGTTCCTTGCAGGTAAACGGCCAGTCGATCACAGCTCTTGTCAGGCGATTTCCAAAGACAGGATGTTGTACATCTTTGTCATTACAGATTAGTTTTATTTGTCACATGGTACAGCAAAACGTACAGAATCCAAATCAGGTTTAATATCATCGGCATACATAGAAACATAGAAAATAGGTGCAGGAGTAGGCCATTCGGCCCTTCGAGCCTGCACCACCATTCAGTATGATCATGGCTGATCATCCAACTCAGAACCCTGCACCAGCCTTCCCCCCATACCCCCGATCCCTTTAGCCACAAGGGCCGTATCTAACTCCCTCTTAAATATAGCCAATGAACTGGCCTCAACTGTTTCCTGTGGCAGAGAATTCCACAGATTCACCACTCTCTGTGTGAAGAAGTTTTTCCTAATCTTGGTCCTAAAAGGCTTCCCCTTTATCCTCAAACTGTGACCCCTCGTTCTGGACTTCCCCAACATCAGGAACAATCTTCCTGCATCTAGCCTGTCCAATCCCTTTAGGATTTTATACGTTTCGATAAGATCCCCCCTCAGTCTTCTAAATTCCAACAAGTATAAGCCTAGTCGATCCAGTCTTTCATCATATGAAAGTCCTGCCATCCCAGGAATCAAATTTGTTGCCTCCATGACAGCTGTACAATGCAAAACATAATAATAGAAAAAACTGTGAATTTGAGTAAGTATATATATATTAAATAGTTAAATTAATTATGTAGTGAAAAAATAGAAATAAAAAAGTAGTGAGATAGCATTCATAGGTTCAATACCCATTCAAAAATTAGATAGCGGAAGGGAAGAAGCTGTTCCTGAATTGTTGTGTGTGTGTCTTCAGGCTCCTGTACCTCCTCCCTGATGGTAGCAATGAGAAGAGGGCATGTCCTGGGTGGTGGGGGTCCTTAATGATGGACGCTGACTTTCAGAGGCATCGCTCCTTGAACTTGTCCTGGATAATACGGAGGCTGGTGCCCATGATGGAGCTGACTGAGTTTACAACTTCGATCCTGTGCAGTAGACCCCACCACCACCACCTCCCCACCCCCCATATCACATGATGGTGCGGCCAGTGGTACCTCTGATCTGTAGAAGTTTGCAAGTATCTTTGGTGTCATGCCAAATCTCCTCAAGCTCCTATTGAAATATAGCCGCCGTCTTTATAATAGCATTGAAATGTCGGGTACAGTGAAATGCGTCATTTGTGTCAGTAACCAATATGGTGCAAAGATGTGCTGGGGCAGCCCAAAGGTGTCTTGTTTTCTCTCCCTCTCAATGGGGTCACATTCACCTGCCTCCCTCCAGTCCACAGCACCAGGTTCTGTAGAACTAGGGAAGATGGCAGCCAGTGCAGACATCTATGCAGCCTACTCCCTCCACACTCTGGGGTGTAGACTATCAAATCCTTGGGATCTATTGGCTTTCTGTCTCATTAAGTTGCAGTAACTAACACTTTGTTCTACTAATACCAATTCCCTTCAGTTCCTCGTGCTGACTAGATCTCTGGCTCTCTGGATATCTGGCAGGTGTTCTTTTCAAACCCACTCACCAGTCCTTGTGTAAAAAAACCGAGCTCTGACATCCTCCCCTCCCATACTTTCCTCCAATTACCTTAAAATGATACCCCAACAACTAAAGTCTTCCACGCTACAGATACATTTACCTAAAAATGCAATTGTTCATATCTGTGGAACCCATTCTGGTACTAATTTCAAGGGGCTTTTCAAATTTATGACAGAGTACTCGCACGGATAACAAGTTCCAGAAAATAGATCCATGGTCCACCCTTCTCTCCTATCAGATTCCTTCTTCTTCAGCCCTTGGCCTTTCCCACCTGTCACCTCCCAGCTTCTCACTTCAGCCCTTCCCTCAGCCATCCACCTAACCCCTCACCTAGCTTCACTTATCACCCTCTAGCTTGTAATCCTTCTCTTCCCGCAACCTTCTTAACCTGGCTTCTTTGCCCTTCCTTTCAGTTCCTAATGAAGAGTCACATCCCGAAACTTCATAGAAGATAGAACAGTACAGCACAGGAAAAGGTCCTACATAGTAATCAAATGGCCAATGAAACTAATCCCTCCTACCTCCACAATGTCCATATCCTTCCATTTCCCTCACATGCATGTGCCTACCTAAACACCTCTTAAAAGTCTGTAACGAATCTGCTTCTACCACTAACCCAGGAAGTGCATTCCAGGCATCCACCACTCTGTGTAAAAAACTTGCCCCTCATGTCTGCTTTGAAATTATCCCCTTTCACCTTAAGTGCATGCCCTCTGGTATTAGATATTTCAACCCTGAGAGACAGATACTGTCTGTCTACTTCATCTGTACATCGATCCTTAATTCCTTTCCACAGATGCTGCCTGACCTGCTGAGTTCCTCCAGCATTTTGTGTGTGTTTCTCTGGATTTCCAGCAATCTCTTGTGCTCCAGAAAGATAATGTGTTGCGACTGTGATCAAAGTCACTGGAGAGATGCTGAAGCTGGTGAATAGAAAGCAGGCATTCTCCTGAAGACACTCTCAGTACTGAGGCTCACAAACCCAAATGTTTGTCATATTTTTTTGCCCTTAAGATCAAAGGTGACAGCAGATGATTTAATGCAATTTCAATAGTTACAACGACATAGTTTACTTCAATACTTTGGGTTGAAAATGTTTCCTTTGAATTACATATCTACAGTCTGAGATTCTAATGAATTCTCAAACACCTACACTGGGACAAAGTAATTCACACGGATGATCTAAAAGCTACTGGGGACAGAGATTCCACACACAAGGTTGTCAGGGCTGTCTCTGAGTACACAAATGACTATTGGTTACCTATATCTGTGAGCATGTTTGATATGCTAAGAGACGACATCAGTCTAGTCAGCCAACTTGGACTCAAGTCATAAAGGTGCAAATAACTTCGCCCCTGTTGTCTGGTTTGATGGGATGGCATAGTGGCATAGTGGTTAGCACAATGCTTTACAGTACAGACGATTCCATTGATGATTGCAGGCAATTAGTTCCCGTTGCTGCCTGCGAGGAGTTTGTACGTTCTCCCTGTGACCCTGTGTGTTTCCTCCGGGTGCTCTGGTTTCCTCCCACAGTCCAAAGACGTACCGGTTGGTAGGTTAATTGTCCTGTGGTGAGGCTAGGGTTAAATTAGGATTGCTGGACGGTGTGACTCAAAGTGCTGGAAGGGTCTGTTCTGTGCTGTATCTCAATGAGATAAAATACAGACAAGTCCTTTGTCTTATGTTGCATACGAGAGAATCTCATGGTTACTACTTGCAATTTGCAATTTACATTAAGAACTGAAGACTGGCTCTTGTTTATTAATATCTGTTATAGTCACTTAGCTCCAGAGAACCCCTGAACAGTGAACCGATCCGTGTGGACAAATACGTCCCACACCTGGAGGCAGAAGGAAAACATAGAAAATAGGTGCAGGAGTAGGCCATTCGGCCCTTCGAGCCTGCACCGCCATTCAGTATGATCAAGGCGGACACCGGAAACTGAACAACAAACGGTCTGCTGGGGGAAATCAGTGGGTCGGTCAGCCTGTGTGGAGGAAGGAATTGCCGACATTTCGTGATGAGACCCTACATCAGGACTCCTGCAGGGTTTCGACTGAACCATTTCCCCCCCCGCAGACGCTGCCCGGCCCGTTGTGTTCCACTGGCGGACCGATAGTTACCCATGACTGATGTCTATTTAATCAGACAGAACAGGTTATGTTACAATTACCAACTCAGACAATTCACGGCTTTGTTATTCACCCTTCTGTTGGGTCATTCCTGACTCACTGATTACTTCACCTTCCTGGAGCCATTGCTCAGGTGACAGGTTAATTGGTTCATTATTGTCTCTTGTACAGAGCTACAGTGGAGAACTTGTCTTGCCAGCGTCTATACAAATCATTTCATTACACGGAGCATTGAGGCAGTACAAGGGAAAACAAGAAGACCGTAAAACCATAAAATCATAAAATATAGGAGGAGAATTAAGCCATTTTGCCCAATGAGTCTGCTCCACCATTTCATCATGACTGATCCATTTCCCTTCTCAGCTCCAATCTCCTGCCTTCTCCCCGTATCCCTTCATGTCCTGACTAATCAAGAATCTATCAACCTCTGCCTTACATATACCCCATGATTTGGCCTCCACAACCAACTGTGGTAACATATTCCACAGATTCACAACTCTCTGGCTAGAGAAATTCCTTCTAATCTCCATTCTAAAAGAACATCCCTCTACTCTGAGGCTGTGTCCCCTGGTCTTCAACAGCGTGGAGATTGCAGAGGAAGTGCAGTACAGTTAGACAATAAAATGTAAGGCCATAACGAAGTAGATTGTGAGGTCAGGAGTCCAACTTATTGTCCGAGGAAACCATTCACTAATTTTGTCACAGTGTGGTAGAAGCTGTCCTCCAGCCCGGTGGGACGTGCTTTCAGACTTTTGCATTTCTACCTGATGGGAGAGGGGAGGAGAGAGAATGTTCAGAATGGGCTGAACTGAGGAAGAGAGAAAAGTAGACAGTCGGTGGAGGGGAGGCTGGTGTCCATGATAATCTGAACAGTGCCCACAACACCTTGCAGTTTTTAAATTTTTAAAAATTTATTTAGAGATACAGCATGGATCAGGCCCTTCAGATCATGGAGTCATGCAGACCAGCAAGCCACCGACTCGAATATATAATGTTGAGGCTTCATAAAGCACTGGTGAGGGCTGACTTGGAGTATTGTGAGCAGCTTTGGGTCCCTTATCTAAGAAAGGATGTACTGACATTGGAGAGGATTCAAAGGAGGTTCACGAAACTGATTCCTAGATTGACAGGCTTGTTGTATGAGAAACTTTGATGGCTCTGGGCCTCATCTCACTGGAATTCAGAAAAATGAGGAGTGACCTCATTGAAACCTATCAACTGTTGAAAGGCCTCAATAGAGGGGATGTGGAGAGGATGTCTCCTGTGGTGGTGAGTCTAAGATCAGAGGACACAGCCTCAGAATAGAGGGGTGTCCTTTTAGAATGGAGATGAGGAGGAATTTCTTCAGCCAGGGAGTGGTGAATCTGTGGATTTTGTTGCCACAGGCAGCTGTGGAGGCCTAGTCACGGGGTATATTTTAGGCAGAGGTTGATAGATTCTTGATTAATCAAGACATGAAGGGATACGGGGAGAAGGCAGGAGATTGGGGCTGAGAGGGAAAATGGATCAGCCATGATGAAATGGCAGAGTAGACTTGATGGGCCAAATGGCCTAATTCTGCTCCTATATCTTATGGTCTTAACCCTGATCATAGGACAATTTACAATGACCATCTAACCTACTAATTTGTTCGGCTTTGGACTCTAGGAAGAAACCGGGGCACTTGGAGGAAACCCACGCGGACATGGTGTGATTATAGTCATAGTCATACTTTTCTTACAGAGGACGCTGGAATCGAACTCTAAAATCTGACACACCAAGCAGGGATACCGTAGTGCTAACTGCTACACTACCATTGCCTTTATTGAGGTCACAGGCAGAGCAGTTACTGTACCAAGCCATGATGCAACCGGATTGGAAATTGGCGAGGGCTGATAGGGATGTGCCAAATTTCTTTCACCTCCTGAGGAAACAGAGGTGTTGGTGAACGTTTGTGTCTGTGGCCTCCAGGAAGAAGATCTCAACTCTCTGGACCTCAGCACCGTCGATGTAAATTGGACCTTCCCCTCTGATTAACGTAGATCAATACAGATTGGTGTGAAGCAGCATGGAGAAGCCAGTTCCACTGGTGTCCACGGTACCAGATAGTGGCTCTGAAAGGTTAATAACAGCTCCACCGCTGAGCCTGTAGTTAATCCCACCGCAGACTTCGGAACACTTTTTCCACACATTTCAGATGTGAAGGTGTAAATCATTTCCAGCAAACACAAAATTCTACGTGCATTTATTATCAAAGCATGTATACTATATACAACCTTGAGATTTGTCTCCTTGCAGTCAGCCGCAAAACAAAGAGACCCAATAGAATCCTTTCATCTAAATGTGCAGAAAAAAAACAAATCATGCAAATAATAAAACTGAGGAAATAAATACCATTCAGGAGTGGATTTCACAAAAGTGAGTCCACAGCCATAAAGCCACTTCATTGTTCTCTCGGTCCAGGAGCCAGTTAGAAGTAGGCCAAAACCTCGGTTCATTACAGAGATGAGAAAACCTTGCAGAGCAGCGAGCTGAATCAGCCTTCACCTCTGGCCCTGATATCCTGACCTTTTCAGACTGGCCCAGCACTTAGCTCGGCCAAACCCCAGGTCAATCCTTGCTCTCGTACCTGGACCCCACTGCTTCGATGCGCTTTTGAGCTGTGCTTCAGCCCATATCCAGCCTTTCCAATTCAGCCAGTGCTTAAATTGGTCAAACCTTGGGTCTTTCTTCGCTCACTGGCCCCACTGCCTTGACTTTGCCTCACTTCCATTCACCTCGCCTTGGTTCTGCTGCGTCAATTCACCTCCAAGTCTGGTCCAGCAATGGCCATACACTGACTCATTCCCCGCTCCCGGGTCTGGGTCCTGCCACCTTGCCATCCTGTATACCTCACGCCACAACAGTCCTGCACCATCAAGACTTCAGTTCACACTGCAGAAGTGCCAGGTTGTAGATACGGTTCAAAAACTGACCTCCAAAAGGGAAGTTACAATGATCATTTACCAGAAAAAGTGAGATTAATAAAGTAGCTAGTAGTTTTGTTTGCTGCCAGCAAGTTGTCGCTGTGTTTCACTAACGTCATCTAAAACCAGGACAGCACAAAGTGGATACAAAAGACAAAGGCTTTTAGTCCCTTCTCTGACACGTGTTCTTTAATGCAGCAACTACTCCCAGAAAGTTCCGGCCTACTCCCAACGTTCCACATTTTGTACTCCTGCCACTTGACATCTGATTCAGTTCCCTGTCGTCCCCTTGCCTCACTCACAGTGATGTGCTGCTGCTGCTGCTGCTGGTTCTTTGGGGAGAAGGAGGATGAGAGGAGACATGATAGAGGTATACAAGCTATTAAGAGGAATAGATAGTCGCCTCTTCCCCAGGGCACCACTGCTCAATACAAGAGGACATGGCTTTAAGGTAAGGGGTGGAAAGTTCAAGGGGGATATTAGATTAGATTATGAGGACACGCAGTCCTCTTTTATTGTCATTTAGTAACGCAATGCATTAAGAAATAATACAATATTCCTCCGGTGTGATATCACAAAACACAGGACAGGACAGACCAAGACTGAAAAACTAACAAAAACCACATAATTATAACATATAATTACAACAGTGCAACAATACCATAACTTGATGAAGAACAGGCCATGGGCACAGTAAGAAAGTTCAAAGTCTTTCGGAAGTCCCACATCTCACGCAGACGGGAGAAGGAAGAAAACTCTCCCTGCCATGCCCAACCACAGTCCGACTCTGAGTCGTCTGAAAACTTTGAGCCTCTGACCAGCCCTCTGACAACGAGCACCGAGCACCATCTCTGCCGAACGCTTCAACCCCAGCCTCGGTCGCCAGCAGCAGGCAAAGCCAGGGATCTTGGGGCCTTCCCTCCGGAGATTCTCGATCGCACAGTAGCAGCGGCAGCGAACCGGGCATTTCAGAAGTTTCTCCAGATGTTCCTCTGTGCTTTCACGTCTGTCTCCATCAAATCAGAATTGTGCACAGCATCCTACTTACAAATACGATATCATTTCACCGGAGCTGCGTTGCGTCACCATATGCTCCTCCCGCCTACTTAGAGGAAGGTTTGTTACTCAGAGAGTGGTTGGTGCGTGGAATGCACTGCCTGAGTCAGTGGTGGAGGCAGATACACCAGTGAAGTTTAAGAGACTACTAGACCGGTATATGGAGGAATTTTAGGGTGGGGGGGTATATGGGAGGCAGGGTTTAAGGGTCGGCACAACATTGTGGGCCGAAGGGCCTGTACTGTGCTGTACTATTCTATGTTTTATGCTCTATGTTCTATGTTTAACCCTGTTAGGGCGTATTCTGGAGTTATGGTATGTAGCAAATATTAATTTCAACAACCACCAATCTTCAGACCTGAATGTGGATTGTATTGAATGTGGAATTTAAAATGCAGCTCAGAACAATGGTGTTCTTGCAACTGTAGACTGGGGTCGCTCCGTTGACCTGAGATGTTTGTGTGTGCATGAATGCAGGCCAGAGTCAGTGGTGATTAGCAATTGTTTTGGGTGTCTGGAGTGTGGGTGTGAAGGAGGTGTTTGAATACTATATGTAATTCAAAGGAAGCATTGTAGATACGTTGTAACTATAGAATCGTCTTGCCATTATCTTTCATCTGTAGCATTTAAAATGTCATTTAATATTGTATTAAGCAGGCTTCCACTGAGAGTGTCTGCAATGATGCCTGTTTGTTGTGCTGAATAAGGATTTCTATACCCACCAGCTTTCGTGTCCTTCTTCGTGACTTCAATCACAGTCACACCTACCGTACCGAAACAATTTATCATCTTATCCACATTTGTTTTCTTAGTTTCTCACTTGCTTCATTTGTCGAACAAATACTTCTGGATTTTTCAGCCTCTCTGAATGATTCATGAAGACTTACGCCTCACTTTATTGTCTGGTCACAGATGCACCGATATGAAAGATGCTTTGATTGATCGCCCCACGTGTTGCACTAACAACTCTCCCCATTGCAAGCATCTGGCCATGGTATTCACACACAGGAGAGGTACATCCTGTCTGGGAATGTTAAGAGACAGCTGCTGTCAGCGATATCTTGTACCACTGACGTATAATGGCAGGGGGCTGGAAACTGAAATATAGAGGCCCATCATGTGAGGTGATCACATAGGAGTCTCATGTGTGGTGAGATATAATGGGTGGCGTGGTAGTATAGAGGTTAGCGTAACGCTTTAAACCGCCAGTGACCCGGGTTCTATTCCCGCTGCTGTCTATACGGAGTTTGTACGTTCTCCCTGTGACCATGTTGGTTTCCTCCGGGTGTTTCAGTTTTCTCCCACATCCCAAAGATGCATAGGTAAGGGTGGACGTACTATGCTTGCACTGGAAGCATGGTGACAGTTGCAGGCTGCCCCAGCACATCCTCAGATTGTGCAGGTCTTTGATATAAACATGGAGTCATAGAGTCATAGGAAAGTATAGCGCAGAAACAGACCTTTTGGCCCATCTAGTCTGTCACGAACCATTTAAACTGTCTACTCCCATCGACCTGCACCGAGACCATAGCCCTCCATACCCCTACCATCCATGTACCTATCCAAACTTAAGTGATGAAATCAAGCGCACATGCATCACCTGCACTGGCAGCTCATTCCGCACTCTCATGATCCTCTGAGTGAAGATGTTTCCTGCATGTTCCCCTTAAACATTTCACCTTTCACCCTTAACCCATGACCTCTGGTTGTAATCCCACCCAACCTCAGTGGAAAAAGCCTGCTTGCATTTACCCTATCTATATCCCTCATAATTTTGTATACCCCTATCAAATCTCCCCTCGATCTTCTATGTTCCAAGGAATAAAGTCCTAACCTATTCAATCTTTCCATATAACTCAGGTCCTCCAGACCCAGCAACATCCTTGTAAATTTTCTCTGTACTCTTTCAACCTTATTTACATCTTTCCTGTAGGTAGGTGACCAAAACTGTACACAATGCTCCAAATTAGGCCTCACCAATTTCTTATACAACTTCAACAGAACATCCCAGCTCCTGTACTCAGTACCTTGACACTTGAATTTATGAAGGCATAAATGACACACTTCACTGTGTTTCAATGTTTCAATCTACATGTGACAAATAAAGCTCAGCTTTAATACTTTCAATATCTCAGAAAATCTGGGCAACACTTTGTCAGGTTCTTTGTAAAAGACCAACCTATCGAGTGCCTGTGTTCCTGGAAATACAGTGAACATATTAGCTTCGTTCCCCCCACCCCCACTCTGTCTTGTGAATAATCTCTGCAGAACGTTGAAGCAATATTATATCTCAACGCTGAGTAACAGTGGCGGGGAATATTTGGGAAATGGTTCTTTTGGACAGATCTCTGTTTCATTGACTGGTTAACAGTCTGAGCTCCGTCATTCTCTGGATTATTCAAAAGCAGATGTTTCCTGTTTCACACATCCTCCAACGGGGGGTACCGTGCAGAAAGATGTGTGCAGACATTCACCGAAAGGAAGCGTTTTGGAGATAAAGGGGGGTACTACAGGGTTAAGACAGTGACTGTTTCAGACCATATACATAAGCCATACAGCCATATACATAAGAGAGAATTTAAACGTGAGGCTGCTTATGATAGGAGATGAATCAAGACTTAGTGAAGATATCTGGGTGAGAGTTGAAAGCTAGGAAGGTAAAGGACTCACATTGGGAGTATGTTATAGACCCCGCTAATGCTGATAGTAATTTTAATAAACAATTCTATTAGAATATTAAAAAAGCAAGTTCTGAGGATGATGTTCTAGTTATGGGTGGCTTTAATTTCACAAATATTGAGTGTGAGAACCCAGTGACTAATGGGTTACAGGAAAGTGAATTTATTGAGTTATTTAGTGATTGTTTTTGACCCAGTTTGTTAATGCACCATCAAGAGGGGAGGCCTGTCTAGATTTGATATTCTGTAATGATCAGGATAGAATTTTGAGTACGGACATTGTTGAGCCTTTAGGAACAAGTGATCAGAACATTGTTAGTCTCAAAGTTTTATGGGAGGGTATATCAGTAAAAACCAAAGCCATTAAATTTAATTTCAGTAAGGCAATGACTGTGCAGATGCAGCAAAGAGTTCAGAAGGTAAGCTGGAAGGAACTGCTCGATGTTGAGTCAGTTGAGGAACAATGGGGTTGATTTTAGAGGTAATACACACAGTGCACGGAATGTTCATACCCAAGGGCAGGAGAAGTAATAAAAACAATAGATCAACTACATGGATGAATAAAGGTAATATAAAATTAATGAAGAATAGACAGCTATATAAGGAATACAGAAAAAAATAGTAATGATGTTAACCGTAGAGCATATGAAAACATGAGAGCTATAGTCAAGTGGGAAAGTCAGATTGTCAAAAGGCAGGATGACAAGGATGTTGCTGATAATACTAAGATTGACCCCAAGACATCTTTTCAATACTTCAGTAGTAAAAGAAAAGTCAAGGTGGAAGTTAAGAGTATTAGGAATAATAGTAGGGTGTTAAATTATGCAGAGCACATAGTGGAAACTGTTAACTCATACTTTGCTAGAAGTATTCACCTGCAAAGATGTTAGCAATATGCCAGAAAGTATAGAGAAAAATAAAGTAGTTTTAAGTGATTTAGAGATCTTAGAGAATGAGGTCCTGCTTCAGCCGAAAAGGCTGAAAGTAAATAAACCTCCAGGGCCAGACAACATATATTCAAGGGATCTTAAAGCAGTCTGTGATTATATATACAAACATCAAACATGTATTTTTCAAAAGTCATTGAAGACTGATGAAATCCCTAAGGACTGGGAATGGGCCAATATATAAGAAGGGCGACCGCACTGACCCTGGTAACGATAGGCCAGTAAGCTAACATGTATCACAGGCAAGATAATTCACAGCAACAAAGAATGAGATGGAAAAGCAGCTGGTAAGAACAGGCATGATGGCAGAAGGCCAGCATGGGTTCAGAAAGGGGAAATTGTGTTTTACTAATATGCTGGAATTCTATGAAGAGGCAACTAAAATTTGTGATAACAATAGAGCAGTGCTATCACTTACTTGGACTTTCAGAGGGCTTTTGACAAAGTACCCCACAATCAGAATCAGAATCAGGTTTATTATCACCGGCATGTGATGTGAAATTTGTTAACTTAGCAGCAGCAGTTCAATGCAATACATAATCTAGCAGAGAGAGAAAAAATAATAATAATAAATAAAATAAAACATAATAATAAATAAACAAGTAAATCAATTACATATATTGAATAGATTATTGAAAAATGTGCAAAAGCAGAAATGCTATATATTAAAAAAGTGAGGTAGTGTCCAAAGATTCAATGTCCATTTAGGAATCAGATGGCAGAGGGGAAGAAGCTGTTCCTGAATCACTGAGTGTGTGCCTTCAGGCTTCTGTATCTCCTACCTGATGGTAACAGTGAGAAAAGGGCATGCCCTGGGTGCTGGAGGTCCTTAATAATGGACGCTGCCTTTCTGAGACAACGCTCCCTAAAGATGTCCTGGGTACTTTGTAGGCTGGTGCCCAAGATAAAGATGACTAAATTTACAACCTTCTGCAGCTTCTTTCTGTCCTGTGCAGTAGCGCCTCCATACCAGACAGTGATGCAGCCTGTCAGAATGCTCTCCATGGTACATCTACAGAAGTTTTTGAGTGTATTTGTTGACATGCCAAATTTCCTCAAACTCCTAATAAAGTATAGCCGCTGTCTTGCCTTCTTTATGACTACATCAGTGTGTTGGGACCAGGTTAGATTCTCAACGATCTTGACACCCAGGAACTTGAAACTGCTCGCTCTCTCCACTTCTGATCCCTCTATGAGGATTGGTATGTGTTCCTTCGTCTTACCCTTCCTGAAGTCTGCAATAGGCTCTTTTGTCGTACTGACATTGAGTGCCAGGTTGTTGCTGTGGCACTATTCCACTAGTTGGCATATCTCACTCCTGTACGCCCTCTCGTCACCACCTGAGATTCTACCAACAATGGTTGTATCATCAGCAAATTTGTAGATGGTACTTGAGCTATGCCGAGCCATACAGTCATGTGTGTACAGAGCAATGGGCTAAGCACACACCTCTGAGGTGCGCCAGTGTTGATCGTCAGCGAAGAGTATATCTTATCACCAATCCACACAGACTGTGGTCTTCCGTTTAGAAAGTCAAGGATCGAGTTACAAAGGCTCAGATTCTTCAACTTCTCAATCAGGATTATGGCAATGATGGTATTAAATGCTGAGCTATAGTCAATGAACAGCATCCTGACGTAGGTGTTTGTGTTGTCTAAAGCCATGTGATTGCCATGGAGATTGTGTCTGCTGTTAACCTATTGTGACGATAGGCAAATTGCAATGGGTCCAGGTCCTTGCTGAGGCAGGAGTTCAATCTAGTCATAACCAACTTCTCAAAGCATTTCATCACTGTCGATGTGAGTGCTACCGGGTGATAGTCATTAGGGCACCTCGCATTATTCTTCTTAGGCACTAGTATAATTGTTGCCTTTTTGAAGCAAGTGGGAACTTCTGCCCTTAGCAGTGAGAGGTTGAAAATGTCCTTGAATACTGTTGCTCGTTGGCTGGCACAGGTTTTCAGAGCCTTACCAGGTACTCCATCAGGACCTTCTGCCTTGCGAGGGTTCACTCCCTTTAAAGGCAGCCTAACATCAGCCTCTGAGACAGAGATCACAGGATCATCAGGTGCAGCAGGGATCTTCACAGCTGTAGTTGTGTTCTCCCTTTCAAAGTGTGCATAGAAGGCGTTGAGTTCATCTGGTAGTGAAGCATCGCTGCCATTCACACTATTGGGTTTTGCTTTGTAGGAAGTAATGTCCTGCCAGAGTTGCTGTGCATCTGATATCGCCTCCAACCTCGTTTGAAATTGTCTCTTCGCCCTTGAAATAGCCCTCAGCAAATCATACCTGGCTTTCTGGTACAGGCCTGGGTTGCCAGACTTGAATGCCATAGATCTAGTCTTCAGCAGACGAGGTACCTCCTGGTTCATCCATGGCTTTTGGTTTGGGAATGTACAGTAAGTCTTTATAGGCACACACTCATCCACACAGGGTTTAATGAAGTCATTAACAACTGCAGCATACTCATCCAGATTCAAAGATGAATCCCTGAATACTGTCCAGTCCACCGATGCAATGTAGTCCTGTAGGACCTCCTGTGCTTCCCTTGTCCAAGCCTTTTTGGTCCTCACTACTGGTGCTGCAGTCTTCAGTCTCTGCCTATACAGCCAGGTGATCAGACTTCCCGAAGTGAGGGCATGGAATAGCACGATAGGCATTCTTGATGGTGGTGTAACAATGGTTAATAATCAAATTACAGAAGGTAGGGATTCAGGGTAAGGTGTGCGAATGGGTGCAGAATTGGCTCAAAAACAGAAAACAACGAGTTATGGTGAGAGGACCATTTTCACACCTAGATGTTAAAATTGGGGTGCTGCAGGGATTGGTTTTGGGATTGCTGCTGTTTGTACATGAATGATTTGGCTAAGTGCGTAAAAACTAAACTAGTAAAGTTGCTGACACAAAATTAAGGGGTCGGGCTGATACGTTCAGGCAGCAGAATCGATACAGTTAGATCTAAGCAAACTCTAGATGTGGACAGATAAATGGTAGATGAAACTTAATGTAGGTAAATGTAAATTATTACATATAGGAAGTAGAAATATTAGATATAAATATACAACGGGGTGTCTTGAGTTAGAAAGTGCAGTGTATGAGAAGGATTTGGGTGTCCTTGTAGACCCATCACTGTCAACAATGCACAGAAGCAATTAGGAAGGCTAATATAATGTCGGGTTATATAATGCGCTCAGTGGAGTTCATGCCAACAGACGTTCTCCTTAAGCAGTATGATGTGCTTGTGAGGCCACATCTTGAATACGGTGTACAGTTTTGGTCTCCATATTGTGTGAGGGATGTGAAGGGATAGAGTCCAGGTAAGAACGACTAGACTTATTCCTGGACTGCAGGGTATGTGCTATGAAGAAAGATTGAAAGAATTAATTTTTTTTAGCCTAAGTAGATGTAGAATGAGAGGAGACATGGTAGAATTGTTCAAAATCATTCAGGGTATAAGTAAGGTGGGCGCCAGCTGCTACTTCAGAATTAATCCATCATCAAGGACACGGGGCCATAGGTGGAGACTGGTTAAGGAGAGATTTCAGACCGACATCAGGAAGCATTTCTTTACACAGTGAGTTGTGGACGCGTGGAACAAACTACCTAGTTGTGTAATTGAGAATAGTACCTTAGAGACTTTCAAATCTAAACTTGATCGTTATTTCAACACACTCAGTGAATAGGAACTTGGCAAGCCTTGTTGGGCCGAATGGCCCGCTCTTGTCAAAGACTTTCAAACTTTCTAAAAACTTTTGAATGTTCTAACACTCTAAACAGTGGGCCATCAGGGTGTCCTTGATGTCCTGGAACCAGTGACCAGGGTCCATATCAAAGTGACTCATATCTCAAGCTACACACATAAAAGTTGCTGGTGAACACAGCAGGTCAGGCAGCATCTCTAGGAAGAGGTACAATCAACATTTCGGGCCGACACCCTTCGTCAGGACTAAACTGAAAGAAGAGCGAGTAAGAGATTTGAAAGCTCTCCTATCTCAAGCTGTTGGAATGGTTCCAGAGCCCTGGTGAGCAATGGTTCAAGCAGAGCCCAGTCTGCCAGGAGGGGTCCAGTCCCAGTGTGGTTTGATCGCATTGGAACCGGCACCAGTCTCCCGGCTGTGGGTGACAGATACTCCTCTGGGGTTTCATCACCCTGGGTTATTGGAGGACAAGGGACAGTGGAGACCTGATGGGACAGAGAGGACATGGGGGGGCAGGGACAGAGGGGACACGAAGAGAGGCGGGGAGGGGGAGGAGAGGGGGAAATAATGGAGAGAGAGCTGTCGAAATGAGGGGGAAGGAGAAGTGAGATAGAAGGATATACAGCACTGGGGCCTGCAACAGTGCAGCTCCCTGCCACTCTGCACTCCGCCCAGATGCTGTTCACAGCAGAGCTGGAAGCCACGGGGCAGACAGCGCCAGTGGGGGTGTGGAGATGTCCCATCAGATACAGCACACCTGCCACATCACTGTCACCTCAGGACGGAAACCGAGCAGCCAGACAGGTAACATTTCAACATTTCTCCGTCGTTTCTCTTCGAGGCTGAGAGTCGCTGAAGAATTTGAAACTGCAGCAAGCCCCAGCTCCCACCAACTCACCCTGCCCTCCAGCCGGAACTGACTTCCAGCAGCTGGCTGCTCCACGCCGTTTACTGCAATTTGAACGGCGATCCATTCCATCCTTCTTCAGACACGGCAGTCTGCAGCTGTGACAGCCACAGCCACCTTCTCGTTCAGAGTGAGAGGCAGTTTCGACCAGCTGCAGCCCCGTGTTGGAAACATCCTCCATCGTCGCTGTGTGTGAATCGCAGCACTCTCTCTGCAGTGAGAGAGAGAGAGAGTCCCTTCACCAGAGCGACCTGGTTCCAGGGGGCAAGACTCGCCCCCGCTTCACAGGGCAGATCGCCCACAGACCAGCCTGGATCTCTGGCCCAGTTGTCTCATCTGCAAAATGCCCCTCACCTGAATAACAGCATTTACTGGGTTAACAGAGCCACGTCAGTGTTTAATTTCAGATTGATTTAGTTCCCTGAATTTAAATTCTCCAACTTGTACCTCAGGGTGTGTGAATTTATCTCTTTGGATCAGTTCTAGCCCCTGAATGCAACTTTATCGCTGGATCCTTTCTCCAGGGTCAGTCAGGAATCTCAGTGTCACTAACTTATAATCGCACCATCAATTAACTGCCTACTGTACCATCTTGTGAAAGGTGCTGCCAGGCCTGAACCCCTGCCCGACTGATCAGCCCGCTCGCTGATTAGTGTCACTTAGAGGCTGCTTGTTGTGACATGTACCGAGATACGGTGGGAAACTTGCCTTGCACACTTCACACGGATCAGATCTTTACGCAGTGCGTTCGGGTAGAACTCGGTCAGCTCACAGATCTCTCAGTGAGTGAGCATCTGGGGGACAGTGACCACCGTTCCCTGGCCTTTAGCATTATCATGGCAAAAGATAAAATCAGAGAAGACAGGAAAATTTTTAATTGGGGAAGGGCAAATTATGAGGCTATAAGGCTAGAACTTGCGGGTATGAATTGGGATGATGTCTTTGCAGGGAAATGTACTATGGACATGTGCTCGATGATTAAGGATCTCTTGCAGGATGTTAGGGATAAATTTGTCCCTGTGAGGAAGATAAAGAATGGTAGGGTGAAGGAACCATGGGTGACAAGTGAGGTGGAAAATCTAGTCAGGTGGAAGAAGGCAGCATACAGGAGGTCTAGGAAGCAAGGATCAGGTGGGTCTATTGAGGAATATAGGGAAGCAAGAAAGGAGCTTAAGAAGGGGCTGAGAAGAGCAAGAAGGGGGCATAAGAAGTTTGACCAGGTGGATTCAGAATTAGCTTGCCTGCAGAAAGCAGAGGGTCATGGTGGAGGGAGTACATTCGGATTGGAGGGTTGTGACTAGCGGTGTCCCACAAGGATTGGTTCTGGGACCTCTACTTTTCATGATTTTTATTAACGACCTGGAAGTGGGGGTAGAAGGGTGGGTTGGCAAGTTTGCAGATGACACAAAAGTTGGTGGTGTTGTAGAGAGTGTAGAGAATTGTCAAAGATTGCAGAGAGGCATTAATAGGATGCAGAACTGGGCTGAGAAGTGGCAGATGGAGTTCAACCCGGAGAAGTGTGAGGTGGTACATTTTGGATGGACAAACTCCAAGGCAGAGTACAAAGGATACTTGGTAGTGTGGATGAGCAGAGGGATCTTGGGGTACACGTCCACAGATCCCTGAAAGTTGCCTCACAGGTAGACAGGGTAGCTAAGAAAGTTTATGGGGTGTTAGCTTTCATAAGTCGAAGGATAGAGTTTAAAGGTCGTGAGGTAATGATGCAGGTCTATAAAACTCTGGCTAGGCCACATTTGGAGTACTGTATCCAGTTCTGGTCATCTCACTATAGGAATGATGTGGAAGCATTGGAGAGGGTACAGAAGAGATTTACCAGGATGCTGCCTGGTTTAGAGAGTATGGATTATGATCAGAGATTAAGGGAGCTAGGGCTTTACTCTTTGGAGAGAAGGAGGATGAGAGGAGACATGATAGAGGTATACAAGATATTAAGAGGAATAGATAGAGAGGACAGCCAGCACCTCTTCCCCAGGGCACCACTGCTCAATACAAGAGGGCATGGCTTTACGGTAAGGGGTGGGAAGTTCAAGGGGGATATTAGAGGAAGGTTTTTTACTCAGAGAGTGGTGGGTGCATGGAATGCGCTGCCTGAGTCAGTGGTGGAGGCAGATACACTCATGAAGTTTAAGAGACTACTAGACAGGTATATGGAGGAATTTAAGGTGAGGGGCTTATATGGGAGGCAGGGTTTGACATTGTGGGCCGAAGGGTCTGTACTGTGCTGTACTATTCTATGTCTAAGATAAAACAATAACAATGCAGAATAAAGTGTAAAAGCTACCGAGAAAGTGCAGTGCAGGTAAACGATAAAGTGCAAGATCATATTGATAAACACGAGCTGGTCTTCAGATGCTGGAAATCCAAAGCAACAAAGGTTCACCGGGCACACATACGACACACAGCAAAGATACTGCACCGGAGGGTGCAATGTGTCTCCATTCCGTACAGTACTTGCTTCGTTCACTGGCCACAGCCCGGCATCCTGAATGGACAATGAACCCATGAACACTATCTCAGTATTTTTAACATCTCCTTTTGCACTACCTATTTAATTTATATATATATATGCTGGAAATCCAGAAATGCACACAAAATGCTGGAGGAACTCAGCAGCTCAGGTGACCTCTATGGTAATGAATTTCCAGCCGAGACCCTTCATCAGGACTGGAAAGATGCCAGAATGAAAAGCTGGGGGGCGGGGGGCACGGAGGAGAAGGAAGATAACTGGAAGGTGATAGGTGAAGGAACACTCACAACACACTGGAGGAACTCAGCAGGTCGGGCTGCACACGTGGAAATGATGAGTCGACGTATCGGGCCGGAACCCTTCGTCAGGACGTCGACTCACCGTTTCCACGGATGCTGCCCAACCTGCTGAGTTCCTCCAGCATGTTGTGAGTGTTGCTTTGACCCCAGCATCTGCAGAGTATTTTGTGGTTAGGTGATAGGTGAAACCGGGTGGGTGGGAAAGCTCAAGGGTTGGAGAAGAAGGAATCTGATAGGAGAGGAGAGTGGACCATAGGAGAGAGGGAAGGAGGAGGGTGGGCAGGTGAGAAGAGTTAAGAGGCCAGAGTGGGGAACAGAACAAGAGGGGAGGGAGGAGGGAATATATTTTTACCGAAAGGGGAAATTGCTATTCTTGCCATCAGATTATATACTACCCGGACAGGGTAAAGGAGTTGCTCCTCCACCCTGAGGGTGGCTCCACTATAGCGCAAGAGGAGGCCAAGAACTGACATGTCAGAACAGGAATGGGAATCGGAATTAAAATGTTTGGGCACCAGGAAGTTCCACGTTTGGCAGATGGAGCGGAGGATCATATTGAATTTGATTGTGAAGCCTATAGTCTTCCTTATCTTACATGAGGTCAGAGAGTCATAGAATAGTACAGCACCAAAATGGACCTTCAGTCCATCAAGTCCATGCCGAACTACTTAACCTGTCTACTCCCATCGACCTGCACCGGGACCATAGCCCTCCACACCCCTACCATCCATGTACCCATCCAAACTTCACTTAAATGTTGAAATCAAGCTTGCATGCACCAGCTCGTCCCATACTCTCACCACCCTCTGAGTTCAAGGGTCTGATAACAGTGGCTGTGCACAGATTTGTGAGTTGGCTAACTAACCTCTCCATGGCCTGGAGGAGTGAGTGTACCATGTATATATGGTGTGTGCTGGGACAATTTGCCACTGAGTGGAAGCATTGAGTGAAACAGGCATCACTGGGCTGACGGGTCATGCTGAGCAGAACTGCACTGTCAGAAATGCCTTATCGAACCGAGGCTTCAACTTGTCATTGGAGAGGATGCAGAGGGCAGCCTCTCAGTGTGTCCCCATCAACATACCACATCTGACCAGTGAGGCTTTGCTGTTGGTGGGAACTGATCCTACTCAAAGTGCCCAAGATGTACAGAGTTCTCACAGGACATCAAGCAAGAAATTAAAAATGCCACGATTAGCACAGCGGGAATCTGGCGGAACTCCAGGACTGCTTGGCAGGAGGCCACGTGCTTGTGAGAGCATGTGAACATGGCTAACAGTGCCAGATTCTCCATGGCTCCCACCACTCCCCCAACCTGCCTCATGTTGGCGACGACCATGCACCACCAGCTGAGCGAGAAGCAGGTCGGGCAGCACTTGTGGAGAGAGACTCAGGTGGAAAACTCTTCAGGATTCGAGATTGTTTATTGACATTTCCTGTACACAAGTGTAAAGGAGAACAAAGTCATTGTTACTCCGGATCCGATGCAGCACAAAAAACACGATAAAATAGAGAACACAATAGTTGAAAATACAACAAATATGAATACAAAAGAGAGCTTGTATACATAGATTGATTGCATCAATAAAAGTGATGCTAGGCACAGGAGTGTCTGTAAATCAGGTGACTGACAGGAAATGATAAAGTCGTGGTGATTGGGGGTGTCATTTTCAGTAAAAGTTAATGAAATGTAAGAGAATGAGGGGAGATTTGATGAAGGTATACAAAATTATGAGGGGTATAGATAGGGTAAATGCAAACAGGCTTTTTCCACTGAGGTTAGGTGGGACTACAACCAGAGGTCATGGGTTAAGGGTGAAAGGTGAGAAGTTTAAGGGGAACTTCTTCACTCAGAGGGTTGTGAGAGTGTGGAATGAGCTGCCAGTGCAAGTGGTGCATGCGAGCTCGATTTCAACATTTAAGTGAAGTTTGGCTGGTACATGGATGGTAGGGGTATGGAGGGCTATGGTCTCGGTGCAGGTCAAAGGGAGTCTATGACTTTAAATCTTGTGTGGCTCAGTTTAGTTTGGTGAAAGCCAATCTAAGGTCTTGATACATTAAACAGTAATAATTGCTCTGGCCTGTCTGGTTAGTTGCCTCTGTCCACAGGAACTGGGCTTTCCAGCCATCGCCTCTGGGCAGGTAGGAGTTGTCATGGGGGTTGGGGGGGGGGTGCGGGAAACAAGCTCTTGCTAGCAGAATGACTGTTTGTAAATAGGAACTTCCTGCTATCAGGAGTGTTTTGTTTCACTGAGGTGGCTGCTTATGCATTGTAAATCTCCTGGTAGAAGTTCTCCAAGGAATGTTTACTCGTTGCATTGTGTATCTCATATCATTGCTCTTCAGCTGAAAATGTTTGAAAAGGAAATCCTGAAGAAGTCACAGAGATCGGAGATGGATGAGGCTTCCAGCTGCAAGTTAACCATCCAGATAAACTGCTCTGCAGTTGGCTTCTCAGTTAATGCTCTGATAGGTGTCTGCATGGGGAAGGGACTCTCACCAGCAGACTGCAATCCCAATCAGGGAACACCATCCCTCTGATAACTGCCCCTATACTTTCCTTCAACCACCTTAAAGTAATGCCCACTCGCATTAGCATTTCTGCCCTGAGAAAAAGTCTCAGGCTGACCACTCAATCTATAAACAGTCAACATTTTGGGCCAAGGCTATTCATTAGTCTCGTTGACTGTTTATTTCTCTCTGTAGATGCTGCCTGACTAGCTGAGATCCTCCAGCATTTTGTCTGGGTGGTATTTTATTTTATATAAGACGTTACCTCCTGTCAGCATCCAGTTCCAGAATTCACTTTGCTCTGACAGACATTTCCACGCATTCCATAGGTAACAGAAAGACTTGTACTCCTGATAGACACACTGGGCTCGCATACGACACACAACAAGAATACTACACTGGAGGGTGCAACGTGTCTCTGTTCGGTACCTGCCTCTTTCACTGGCCACACCCCTGAATCCCGAATGGACAATGAACCCATCAACTCTACCTCAGTACTTTTTCCATCTCTTTGTGCACCACTTGTTTAATTGTATATATGACCTCAGCAGGTCACGCAACATCTATGGAACTGAATGAACATCAGGGCTAAGAAGGAAGGCAGAAGATGCCAGAATAAAAAGGTGGAGGGAGGGGAAGGAGGTTAGCTGGAAGGTGATGGGTGAAGCCAGGTGGGTGGGAAAGGTGAAGGACTGGAGAGGAAGTATGTGATCGGAGAGGAGAGTGGACCCGAGGAGAAAGAGGAGGGAGGAGGGGACCCAGGGAGAGGGGATAAGCAAGAGATAATATGTAAGAGGTCAGAGTGGGGAATAAAAGAAGAAGGGAGAGGGAGGTAAAAAGCTTTTTACCGGAGGGAGAGATCGATATTCATGCCTTCAGGAGCCAACCAGATGGAATATAAGGTGTTGCTCCTCCAGCCTGAGGGTGGCCTCGTCTTGGTACAAGAGGAGGCCGGGGACCGACATGCCAGAATGGGAATGGGAATTGGAATTAAAATGTTTCGCCACTGGGATGTTTCTGTTATGTATATACAGTACATACCGGTTATGTGTATGTTAGTATATACATTTAATTGTAATTTACAGTTTTTATTCTTATGTATTGCAGTGTACTGCTGGTACGTAACATCAGATTTCATGACATATGCCGGTGATGTTAAACGTCATTCTGATTCTAATGCATTAAATACTTTATCCTTTCTGGTCTAATTCTGCTGTTGAAAGGATCTTTCCCACCCCCCGTTCAGTAGGGTCCAGCTTGTCTGCTGCCTGGAGATGCTCTGCCCCTTTACTCGGGCTGCTTGGCTGGGAGCCTCTCAATTCAGTTCTGTTCCTTTCCCCAGCCATGCCCACATCCACCTCCACTCCTCCACTCTCTCAAGGTTTTCACCACCAGCCTCTGGTTCCCCACGGCTGAAGTGGTCACCAGCACTGCCCATCACAGGGAATCTTCTTGCCTGACAGGAATCCATTGCTTTCTTCACCTGAGGCCCATCCCTGCCAATGTGTTACGGATGGGTGTGTGCATGTGTCCATTGTCTCCCGGCGGGATGGTACCAGGAATAACGAGAAAGGTCCAGAGAGGTGTGAGAGATCCCCTTCATTCGCTACATTTGCATAGACATCCGTCACTTACACCAAACCTACCACGAGGAGGGTGTGGATAGGGTCATAAGTCCACAATACCATAAGATATAGGAGCAGAAGCAGGCCATTCGGCCCATCGAGACTGCTCCACCATTCAATCATGGGCTGATCCGATTCTTCCAGTCATCCCCACTCCCCTGCCTTCTCCCCATACCCGTCAGATAGGTGTTAAAGTCTGCTACCTGAGACTGACATCTAATGAACAAAATAACATCAATATCTCCCTGAAACCACTGCAAGAGCAATGAGTATGCTGGCGGTAAGAGGGATACATGGAATAACCTGCCCTAAACCATCTGCATCCTGTTCTGAGCCCTTTATTCAAACTCAGATTACACTGGCAATGCTCGTAAACTCCCTCCACACCGGTGTGAACTCTCAGTAGCACCATTCCCACAGCGGCAGACCAGCAAAGTGAGCCATTCAATCAGAGAATAATTCTCAGCAGCTGAAAAATCGGATCAGGTATTTAGTTTCAACAGTTTTCTCATATCTTGAGAAAAGGGTCCAGGTACAAATCTATATGATTCCAATTTTTCTTTCTTTTTACACCACTTACTTATTTTTTATATAACTTGTCGTATATCTTATTCATCAGAATCAGAATCAGGTTTAATATCTCCGGCTTATGTCATGAAACTCGTTGTCTTTGTGGCAGCAGTACAATGCGATGCATAATGATAGAGAAAGAGAACTATTGATTACTGTGTATGTATATTAAATAGTTAAATTAAATAAGTAGTACAGAAAAAAGAGGTTCATGGGTTCAATGTCCATTCAGAAATTGAATGGCAGAGGGGAAGAAGCTGTTCCTGAATCACTGAGTGTGTGCCTTCAGGCTCCTGTACCTCCTCCCTGATGGTAGCAATGAGAAGAAGGCACGTCCTGGGTGATGGGGGTCCTTAATAATGGATGCCACCTTTCTGAGGCATCGCTCCTTGAAGATGTCCTGGATACTATGGAGGCCGGTGCCCATGATGGATCTGACTAAGTTTACAACTCTCTGCAGCTTCTTTCGATCCTGTGCAGTAGTACCCCCCCCCCAATATGTGACAGTGATGCAGCCAGTTAGAATGCTGTCCATGGTACTTCTGTAGAAATTTTATTCCCACTCTCTGTTTCCTGCCAATCAGCCAACGCTCTATCCACGTATGTAACTTTCCTGTAATTCCATGGGCTCTTATCTTGTTAAGCAGCCTCATGTGTGGCACCTTGTCAAAGGCCTTCTGAAAATCCAAATATACAACATCCACTACATCTCCCTTGTCTAGCCTACTGGTAATTTCCTTAAAAAATTGTAATAGGTTTGTCAGGCAGGATTTTCCTTTAAGGAATCCATGCTGAGTTCTGCCTATCTTGTCATATGCCTCCAGGTACTCTGTAACCTCATCCTTGACAATCGACTCCAACAACTTCCCAACCACCGACGTCAAGCTAACAGGTCTATAATTTCCTTTTTGCTTCCTTGCCCCCTTCTTAAATAGCGGAGTGACATTTGCAATCTTCCAGTCTTCCGGAACCATGCCAGAATCTATCGACTTTTGAAAGATCATCGCTAATGCCTCCGCAATCTCCATAGCTACTTCCTTCAGAACACGAGTGTGCATTCCATCTGGTCCAGGAGGTTTATCGACCTTTAGCCTATTCAGCTTCCTGAGTACTTTCTCTGTCGTAATTGTGACTGCGCACACTTCTCTTCCCTGCCACCCTTGAGTGTCCGGTATCCTGCTGTCTTCCCCAGTGAAGACTGATGCAAAATACTTGTTCAGTTCCTCTGCCATCTCCTCATCTCTCATTACAATTTCTCCAGTATCATTTTCTATCGGTCCTATATCTACTCTCACCTGTCTTTTACTCTTTATATACTTGAAAAAGCTTTTAGTATCCTCTTTAATATTATTTGCTAGTTTCCTTTCATAGTTAATCTTTTCTCTCTTAATGACCTTCTTGGTTTCCTTTTGTAAGGTTTTAAAAACTTCCCAATCCTCTCTCTTCCCACTAATTTTTGCTTCCTTGTATGCCCTTTCCTTTGCTTTAACTTTGGCTTTGACTTCTCTTGTCAACCACGGTTGCATCCTTTTTCCACTCGAAAATTTCTTCTTTTTTGGAATATACCTGTCTTGCACATTCCTCATTTCTCGCATAAACTCCAGCCACTGCTGCTCTGCCGTCTTTCCCGCCAGTGTCTCTTTCCAGTCAACTTTGGCCAGTTCCTCTCTCATGCCACTGTAATTTCCGTTACTCCACTGAAACACAGACACATCAGATTTCGGCTTCTCTTTTTCTAATTTCACAGTGAACTCAATCGTGTTATGATCACTGCCTCCTAAGGGTTCCTTCACCTCAATCTCTCCAATCACCTCCGGTTCATTACACAATACCCAATCCAGTACAGCTGATCCCCTAGTGGGCTCAACAACAAGCTGTTCTAAAAAGCCATCTCACAGACATTCTACAAATTCTCTCTCGAGATCCAGTGCCGACCTGATTTTTCCAATCTACTCGCATGTTAAAATCCCCCACAATTATCATAACACTGCCCTTCTGACAAGCCTTTTCTATTTTCAGTTGTAATTTGTAGTCCACATCCCTGCAGCTGTTTGGAGGCCTATAAATAACTGCCATCAGGGTCTTTTTACCCCTACTCTTCCTTAGCTCAACCCATAAAGATTCTGCACCTTCCGATCCTATATCACCTCTTTCTAATAATTTAATAAAGTCACGCCTCCCCCTCTGCCTACCTTCCTATCCTTCCGATACACAGTGTATCCTTGGACGTTCAGCTCCCAGAGACATGCATCCTTTAGCCAGGTCTCAGTGATGGCCACAATATCATACCTGCCAATCTGTAGCTGT
Source organism: Mobula hypostoma (assembly GCF_963921235.1). Lineage (NCBI taxonomy): Eukaryota > Metazoa > Chordata > Chondrichthyes > Myliobatiformes > Myliobatidae > Mobula > Mobula hypostoma. Next base: position 1,166,375 of record NC_086124.1, read on the forward strand.
ACAACAAGATCATCCACCTTATTCCTTATGCTGTGTGCATTTAAGTACAACACCTTAAGACCAGTATTTGATACTTTTTGCTTTGATTTCACTGCAACTTTATTGCACTGCAGCTCGTCCCAATGGCTACACATTTGCCCCATCACCTGCCTGTCTTTCCTGACATCTTTACTGCTCACTATCTTAGGTTTATTTCTGTTTTCCCCTTCCTCCGCTCTATCATTCCAGTTCCCATCCCCCTGCCAAATTAGTTTAAACCCTCCCTAACAGCTCTATTAAACTTTCCCACCAGGATATTGGTCCCCTTCGGGTTCAGGTGTAACCTGTCCTTTTTGAACAGGTCATACTTTCCCCAGAAGAGATCCCAATTATCCAAGAATCTGAAGCCCTGCCCCCTACACCAGTCTCTCAGCCAGGCATTCATCTGCCTGATCCGATGACTCTTGTCCTCGCTAGCACGTGGCACAGGTAGCAATCCCGTGATTACTACCCTGGAGGTCCTGCTTCTCAGCTTCCTTCCTAACTCCTGGAAATCTCTCTTCAGGACCTCCTCCTTTGTCCTATCTATGTCATTGGTACCAACATGTACCAAGACAACTGGCTGCTCACCCTCCCCCTTTAGAATATTCAGGACCCGATCTGAGACATCCCGTACCCTGGCAACTGGGAGGCAACACACCATGCGGGTATCTCTGTCAGGCTCACAGAATCTCCTGTCTGTTCCCCTGACTATGGAATCCCCCACGACTACCGCATTTCTCTTCTCCCTCCTTCTCTCCTGCACAACAGCGCCAGGCTCAGTGCCAGAGACCTGGTCACCGTGGGCGTCCCCCGTCAGGTCATCCCCCTCAACAGCATCCAGAACAAGATATTTGTTGCTGAGGGGGACAGCCACAGGGGTGTTCTCCACTATCCGGGCATTTCCCTTCCCTCTCTTAACAGTGACCCAGTGTTCTGACTCCTGTAGCCTAGGGATGACTACCTCCCTGTAGCTCCTGTCTACCACCTCTTCACTTTCCCTGATAAGCACTAGGTCATCAAGCTGCAGCTGCAGATCCCTAATACAGTCTCTGAGGAGCTGCAACTCGGTGCACCTGGCGCAGATGTGGCCATCAGGGAGGCTGGAAGTCTCCCAGGATTCCCACATCTGACACCCTGAACAAAGCACTAACCCTGCAGGCATGCTATCTAATTCTACAGGAATGAAACAGGAAAAATAAGTCTACTCACCCACTTACCTCACCAAACAGACAAACTTTTTAAACCGTTAGCTGTGAGACCCCTGCTGTTCCTGTCTGTCTGGGCCGATTCGCGAAAGGGGTTGGGGGGGGGTGGGGGAGAGAAAAAAAGAGTTGGTACTTCGCTCTAGCCTCTTCCCGTTTACCGCCTAAGCCCGTTGAAGCCAAAGCCCTACACTCTGCTACCGCTCACTCCGCTGCCTGCTCCGACAGCTGCCCGCTGTATAGGGTGGTCTCCTTTTTAAACTCTCCGCGCGGTCCTGCTGACGTCACGTGCCTGCGCAGTCTTGCCCTTCTTGCACTTGAAGAAGTTTTAAAAAAAACTGCCTTCCTTCACAATTCAGCTCCCACGACGCTCTGTAGTCCTGATCCAAAGGAGAGCCGGTGGTAGCAACCTGCCTTTTTAAACTCTCTGCACGGTCCATAAACTCTCCCACCACTCTCTGTGTGAGGAAGCCCCCCCTAATGTTCCCTTTAAACTTTTCCCCCCTCACCCTTAACCCATGTCCTCTGGTTTTTTTCTCCCCTTGCCTCAGTGGAAAAAGCCTGCTTGCATTCACTCTATCTATACCCATCATAATTTTATATACCTCTATCAAATCTCCCCTCATTCTTCTACGCTCCAGGGAATAAAGTCCTAACCTATTCAACCTTTCTCTGTAACTGAGTTTCTCAAGTCCTGGCAACATTCTTGTAAACCTTCTCTGCACTCTTCCAACCTTATTTATATCCTTCCTGTAATTTGGTGACCAAAACTGAACACAATACTCCAGATTCGGCCTCACCAATGCCTTATACAACCTCATCATAACATTCCAGCTCTTATACTCAATACTTTGATTAATAAAGGCCAATGTACCAAAAGCTCTCTTTACAACCCTATCTACCTGTGACGCCACTTCTAGGGAATTTTGTATCTGTATTCCCAGATCCCTCTGTTCCACTGCACTCCTCAGTGCCTTACCATTAACCCTGTATGTTCTACCTTGGTTTGTCCTTCCAACGTGCAATACCTCACACTTGTCTGTATTAAACTCCATCTGCCATTTTTCAGCCCATTTTTCCAGCTGGTCCAAGTCCCTCTGCAGGCTCTGAAAACCTTCCTCACTGTCTACTACACCTCCAATCTTTGTATCATCAGCAAATTTGCTGATCCAATTTACCACATTATCATCCAGATCATTGATATAGATGACAAATAACAATGGACCCAGCACTGATCCCTGTGGCACTCCACTAGTCACAGGCCTCCACTCGGAGAAGCAATTCTCTACTACCACTCTTTGGCTTCTTCCATTGAGCCAATGTCTAATCCAATTTACTACCTCTCCATGTATACCTAGCGACTGAATTTTCCTAACTAACCTCCCATGCGGGACCTTGTCAAAGGCCTTACTGAAGTCCATGTAGACAATATCCACTGCCTTCCCTTCATCCACTTTCCTGGTAACCTCCTCGAAAAACTCCAATAGATTGGTCAAACATGACCTACCACGCACAAAGCCATGTTGACTCTACCTAATAAGTCCCTGTCTATCCAAATGCTTGTAGATTCTGTCTCTTAGTACTCCCTCCAATAACTTATCTACTACCGACGTTAAACTTACTGGCCTATAATTTCCCGGATTACTTTTCGATCCTTTTTTAAACAACGGAACAACATGAGCCACTCTCCAATCCTCCGGCACCTCACCTGTAGACAGCGACATTTTAAATATTTCTGCCAGGTCCCCTGCAATTTCAACATTAGTCTCCTTCAAGGTCCGAGGGAACACCCTGTCAGGTCCCGGGGATTTATCCACTTTAAATTTCCTCAAGACAGCAAGGACCTCCTCCTTTTCGATCTGTACAGTTTCCATGATCTCACTACTTGTTTCCCTTAATTCCATAGACTTCATGCCAGTTTCCTTAGTAAATACAGATGCAAAAAATCTATTTAAGATCTCCCCCATTTCCTTTGGTTCCGCACATAGCCGACCACTCTGATCTTCAAGAGGACCAATTTTATCCCTTGCAATCCTTTTGCTCTTAATATACCTGTAAAAGCTCTTTGGATTATCCTTCACTTTGACTGCCACGGTAACCTCATGTCTTCTTTTAGCCCTCCTGATTTCTTTCTTAAGTATTTTCTTGCACTTCTTATACTCCTCAAGCACCTTATTTACTCCCTGCTTCCTATACATGTCATACAACTTCCTCTTCTTCTTTATCAGAGTTGCAATATCCCTTGAGAACCAAGGTTCCTTATTCCTATTCACTTTGCCTTTAATCCTGACAGGAACATACAAATTCTGCACTCTCAAAATTACTCCTTTGAAGGCTTCCCACCTACCAATCACATCTTTGCCAGAGAACAACCTGTCCCAATCCACGCTTTTTAGATCCTTTCTCATTTCTTCAAATTTGGCCTTCTTCCAGTTCAGAACCTCAACCCTAGGACCAGATCTATCCTTGTCCATGATCAAGTTGAAACTAATGGTGTTATGATCACTGGAACCAAAGTGCTCCCCTATACAGACTTCTGTCACTTGTCCTAACTCGTTTCCTAACAGGAGATCCAATATTGCATCCCCTCTAGTTGGTCCCTCTATATATTGATTTAGAAAACTTTCCTGAACACGTTTTACAAACTCTAAACCATCTAGACCCCTAACAGTATGGGAGTCCCAATCAATATATGGAAAATTAAAATCCCCTACCACCACAACTTTATGTTTCCTGCAGTTGCCTGCTATCTCTCTGCAGATTTGCTCTTCCAATTCTCGTTGACTATTGGGTGGTCTGTAATGCAATCCCACTAATGTGGCCATACCTTTCCTGTTTCTCAGCTCCACCCAGAAGGACTCAGTAGACAAGCCCTCTAATCTGTCCTGCCTGAGCACTGCTGTAATATTTTCCCTGACAAGCAATGCTACTCCCCCACCTTTCATTCCTCTGCCTTGATCACATCTGAAACATCCGAAAACTGGAATATTAAGCTGCCAGTCCTGCCCCTCCTGTAGCCAAGTTTCACTAATTGCTATAGCGTCATAATTCCACGTGTCAATCCACACCCTCAACTCATCTGCCTTCCCCGCAATACTCCTAGCATTGAAATATATACACCTCAGAAGATTTTTACCACCACTCACAACCTTTCTATTAGCAGATTTGCTTGAAGTTTTAACATCATTTATTTTCACCCCAGCCACACTGTCAGCTCTGGCACTCTGGTTCCCATCCCCCTGCAAATCTAGTTTAAAGCCTCCCCAATAGCACTAACAAACCTCCCTGAAAGGATATTGGTCCCCCTGTAGTTCAAGTGTAACCCATCTCTCTTGTACAGGTCCCACCTGCCCCAGAAGAGGTCCCAATGATCCTGAAATCTGAAACCCTGCCCCCTACACCAGTTCCTCAGCCATTTGTTCATCCTCCAGCGCATCCTATTACTACCCTCATTGGCACGTAGCACAGGTAGCAATCCTGAGATTACCACCCTCGAGGTCCTGCTTTTCAACTTCCTATCAAGCTCTCTATACTCACTCTCCAGGACCTCCTCACTCCATGTTAAAAGGCAATGATATGATAGTCATGGGAGATTTCAACATGTATGTTGATTCGCAAAATCAGGTTGGAAATGGATCCCCAGAGAGTGAGCTTGTTGAATGCCTACGAGACAGTTTTTTAGAGTAGTTTGTCATTGATCCTAATAGGGGATCAGCTGTACTGGACTGGGTGCCATGTAATGAACCAGAGGTAATTAGGGAGCTTAATCAGAATCAGAATTAGGTTTATTATCAGGTTTATTATCACTAGCATGTGAGGTGAGATTTGTTAACTTAGCAGCAGCAGTTCAATGCAATACATAATCTAGCAGAGACAGAAAAAATAATAAATAAAATAAAACATAATAATAAACAAGTAATTCAATTATGTATATTGAATAGATTTTTTTAAATGTGCAAAAACAGAAATACTTTATTTTTTAAAAAGTGAGGTAGTGTCCAAAGCTTCAATGTCCATTTAGGAAAAGGTAAAAGAACCCTTAAGAAGCAGTGATCACAATATGATTGAGTTCAACTTGAAATTTGATAGGGAGAAAGTAAAGTCTGATGTGGCAGTATTTCAGCGGAGTAAAGGAAATTACAGTGGCATGAGAGAGGAGTTGGCCAAAGTCAATTGGAAGGAGATGCTGGCAGGGATGACAGCAGAGCTGCAATGGCATGAGTTTCTAGGAAAAACTCTTCACCCACCTCTTTCAAGACTTTGGGGTGTATACCTTCTGGTCCAGGTGACTTATCTACCTTCAGACCTTCCAGTTTCCCAAGAATGTTCTCTCTAGTTATGGTAACTTCACATACTTCATGACCCCTGACACCTGGAAATTCTACATACTGCTAATATCTTCCATAGTGAAGACTGATGCAAAATACTTATTAAGTTTGTCTGCCAATTCCTTGTCCCCCATTTCTACCTCTCCAGCATCGTTTTCCAGTGGTCCAATATCCACTCTCACCTCTTTTACACTTTATGTATCTGAAGAAACGTTCTGTGTCTTCTTTAATATTATTAGCTAGCTTACTTTTGTATTCCATCTTTACCTTCTTAATAACTTTTTAGTTGCCTTGTGTTGGTTTTTAAAAATTTCTCAATCCTCTAACTTCCCACTAATTTTTGCTCTATTATATGCCCTCTCTTTGGCTTTTATGTTGGCTTTGACTTTTCTTCTTAGCCACGGTTGTGTCATCTTTCCTTTAGAATACTTTTCCTCTTTGGGATGTATAAGTCCTCTGCCTTCGAAATTGCTTCCAGAAATTCCAGCCATTGCTGCTCTGCTATCATCCCTGCCAGTGTTCTTTTCCAATCAATTCTGGCCAACTCCTCTCTCAAGCCTCTGTAATTCCCTTTACTTCACTGTAATACTGATACATCTGACTTTAGCTTCTCCTTCTCAAATTTCAGGGAGGAATTATGATCACTTCCCTCAGGGTTTCTTTACCTTAAGCTCTTTAATCACTTCTGGGTCATTGCACAGCACCCAATCCAGAATAGCTGATCCTCTAGTAGGTTCAACCACGAGCTGCTCTAAAAAGCCATCTCATAGGCATTCTAGATATTCCCCCTCCTGTAATCCAGCAACAACCTAATTTTCCCGATTTACTTGCATATCGAAGTACACCACGACTATTGTAACATTGCTCTTTTGGCATGCATTTTCTATCTCGTGTTGTAATTTGTGGGCCACATCCTTACTACTGTTTGGGGGCCTGTATACAACTCCCCTCAGGGTGCTTTTACCCTTGCTCTATTCACAATGATGCAGCAACTTCCGACCTTACGTCACCTCATTCTAAAGATTTTATTTTTTAACAATGGTGCAACGCTGCCCCTCTGCCTTCCTGCTTGTCCTTTCCATACAATGTGTATCCTTTGACGTTCAGCCCCCAGCTATAATCTTCTTTCAGCCATGATTCAGTAATGCCTACAACACCATACCTGCCAATCTGTAACTGTGCTGCAAATTCGTCTAACACACATCAAAGTTGCTGGTGGATGCAGCAGCAACTTTGATGTGTGTTGCTTGAATTTCCAGCATCTGCAGAATTCCTCGTGTTTGCAAATTCATCTACCTTATTCCGTATACTGCGCGGATTCAAATACAACACACTCAGTCCTGTATTCACTCTTTCTGATTTTGTCTGCCTTTTACATTGCAGCTCATCCCGTTGACTGTAATTTTGCCCTATCAACAGCTTCTCCTCACGACACATCACCTCTGTTTGTAAACAAGCTACCTCATCTTCAGCACTATCACAAACCAGAGAAAATCTGCAGACGCTGGAAATCCAACAACACACACAACATGCTGGAGGAACTCAGCAGGCCAGGCAGCATCTATGCAAAAGATTACAGTTGGCATTTCGGGCTAAAACCCTTCAGCAGGACTGAAGAAAAAAAACTGAGGAGCAAATTTAAAAGGTGGGGCAGGGGAGAGAGAAACACAGAAACCTGGAGGGGGAGGGATGAAGTAAAGAGCTGGGAAGTTGACTGGTGAAAGAGACAGAAGGCCATGGACGAAAGAAAAGGGTTCAGGAGCACCAGGGGGAGTCCATGGGCAGGCAAGGAGATAAGGTGAGGGAGGAAAAGGGGGATGGGGGATGGTGAAGGAGAAGGGAGGGGGATTACTAGAAGTTCGAGAAATTGATGTTCATGACATCAGTTTGGAGGCTACCAAATGGAATAGAGGTGTTGTTCCTCCAACCTGAGTGTAGCCTCATCACGACAGTGGAGGAGGCCATGAATAGACATATTGGAATGGGAATGGGAAGTGGAGTTAAGATGGGTGGCCGCTGGGACATCCCGCTTTTTCAGGCAGATGGAGTTGCAGGTGCTCAGCGAAGCGGTCTCCCAATCTACGTTGGGTCTCACCGACATACAGGAGGCCACACCGGGAGCACCGGCCACAGTATATGACCCCAACAGACTCACCTGGAGGACTGTTCAGGGCCCTGAATGGTAGTGAGGGAGAAAGTGTAGCACTTCACCTGTGAGTCTGTTGGGGTCACATACTGTGTCTGGTGCTCCCACTTAAGAATGCTGAGGACTCGCTTTGAGCTATCCTGGATCCTGGCACCCAGGAGACAGCATACCATCCAGGAATCTCATTCTTGCCCACAGAACAACCTGCCCGATAACCACCATGGTATCGCGCTGCCCATATCATTGTCACTGAGACTAAACGCTGGACTCCCTGCCGAGCAGGAGGAGGACATAAGGCATCTCATTCCTGTTCCCACTTTCCCGAAAACATTTTGGGAGGACCAACAGCCTCTGAGGTTTCCTGAAGCACTCAGATGTCAATAAAGAGAGAAAAGTGACTTTTACAAATGAGTCTGTGTAGCTGCTTTCATCACTGATTGCAGGACAAACCTTGGTCAGGACACTACTATCTGAAAAAGTAATGGAGGGGGATCAAAGATTTCTCTCTGAACTTACCGGGAGCAGCTGCACATTAGCAGAGCATGAGTCCGGGAAGAGGGTGTGAGATGGACAACAGGCTCCCACATCATCGGTCTACAATGGTAGCATTGCGGTTAGTGCGACACGATTACAGCTCGGGCATTCCTGAGTTCATGGAACGCAGAAGAGTGCAGCACAGGAACAGGTCACTTGACCCACGATGTTGTGTCAAACCCGGCATCACATTGCAGGCATCCATGACTCTCTGAATAAAAAACCTACCCCTCACGTCCCCATTAAACCTACCCCCGTCACCCTCAATGCAAATCCTCCGGTATTAGACATTTCAAACCTGGGAACCATCTCATCATCTTGTAAACCTCTATCAGATCTCCCGTCAGCCTCCGACACTCCAGAGAAAACAACCCAAGTTTATCCAGCCTCTCATGATAGCACATGCCCTCTAGACCAGGCGGTGTCCTGGTGAATCTCTTCTGTACCTCTGCTCAGCAGCTCTGTTCAGACCTTACCCTTAACAGTGTACTGTCCGCTTGCAATTCAGAGTCCAATTCCAGCACCATCTGTAAGGAATTTGTACGTTCTCCCAGTGAACTGCATGGGTTTCCTCCGGGTGCTCCGGTTTCCTCCCACAGTCCAAAGACGTACCAGTTAGTAGGTTAATTGGTCATTGTAAATTGTCCTGCGATTAGGCTGGGGTTAAATCGGTGGGTTGTTGAGCAGGACCTGTTCGGTGCTGTGTATCTAATTAAATAAATAACTTATGCTTGAGGAACACTCCTGAAATCGGGAGTGAGATACATCAGCTGGTTCAGTGGTGTCACAACAACCTTGCACTCAGTGTCAGTAAGACCAAAGGAACTGATTGTGGCCTTCAGGAAGGGGAAGTCGAGGGATCTCACTCCAGTCCTCATCAAGGCATCAGCAGTCGAAAGGGTGAGCAGCTGAATTTATTTGAATTTTACATCCATCCCACAATGTGAGGGAGTAAAAATCTTTGCGTTATGACTCCGTTGCAATGTACAGTCATGTGAATTTGTAAGACACTTGAATTTATAGGCTCATGGCTTGTAGAAAGAAGACTGTAGGTCCTGACTTTAGTGCTGCGGTACCGTTTGGCAGACGGAAGCAGCTGAAACAGTTTAGGGTTGGAGTGACTGGTGTCCCTGATGAGTTTCCAGGCCGTCTTTACACACCCGCTGCTCGAAATGTCCTTCAGCTTCCTGGGTGTCAACATCCATCTCGAGCCCAACGTACTGGATAGAGGCACACCAAGGAGTCAGAAGAGAGTTGATATGTCTCCAAAAACTCTGCCACAATTTCCTACAGATGTACCATGGACAGCATTCTGACTGGTAGCATCACTGTCTGGTATGGAGGGGTGAATGCAGAGGACCGGAAAAAGCTGCAGAGGGTTGCAGATTCATTTGCAATATCATCCCCAATGTCAAGGATATTTGCAAAAGGTGATGCCTCAAGAAGGAAGCATCCAGCATCAAGACCTTCACCACCTGAGGTGTGCGCTCTTCTCATTACTACCATCAGGGAGAAGATACAGGAGCCTGAAGACCCCTCTTCTCATCACTACCATCAGGGAGAAGATACAGGAGCCTGAAGTCCCCTCTTCTCATTGTGACCATCAGGGAGGAGGTACAGGAGTCTGAAGACCCCTCTTCTCATTACTACCATCAGGGAGGAGGTACAGGAACCTGAAGACCCTTCTTCTCATTGTGACCATCAGGGAGGAGGTACAGGAGTCTGAAGACCCCTCTTCTCATCACTACCATCAGGGAGAAGATACAGGAGCCTGAAGACCCCTCTTCTCATCACTACCATCAGGGAGGAGGTACAGGAGTCTGAAGACCCCTCTTCTCATTACTACCATCAGGGAGGAGGTACAGGAACCTGAAGACCCTTCTTCTCATTACTACCATCAGGGAGAAGATACAGGAGCCTGAAGACCCCTCTTCTCACCACTACCATCAGGGAGAAGATACAGGAACCTGAAGACCCCTCTTCTCATTGTGACCATCAGGGAGGAGGAACAGGAGCCTGAAGACCCCTCTTCTCATTGTGACCATCAGGGAGGAGGTACAGGAGCCTGAAGACCCCTCTTCTCATCACTACCATCAGGGAGGAGGTACAGGAGCCTGAAGACACACACTCAACGTTTTAGGAACAGTTTCTTCCCCTCTGCCATCAGATTTCCGAGCAGCCCTTGCTTGAACCCATGAACACTACCTCACTGTGTCGCTCTTGTAATTTTTACACTACTTGTTTATTTTTCTATATATATACTTTTTCTCATTTATAGTCATTTTTATGTACTGCACCTGCGCTGCTGCCACAAAACACCAAAGTTCACCATGTACAGTATGTCAGTGATTCTGACGCCGATAGACACCGAGTTGTGGAAGCTCTCTGTAGGGAAGACAATTTTTGATTTTACTTCCTCTTCAGAGGTCACATTGCAAAGTAATGCAACAAGGGGCTCAGTGCAAAGATGTGTGTAATTATTCTCTGACTCACTCATTACAGCCTTCATCTCCTCCATAGCCGTCATTAGACAATTACAATGGCGTTCTTGGAATAACGAGTCTGCAGACTGTGAGCAGAGTTGGACTCAAACCAGGAGCAGTTAAACCACAGGTTGACGGGCGAGCAGGTGAATCGTCTCCATGTAAGCACTGAGACCACAGCCCTCTTTCACTCAGTGAACTAAACAACTGATGCAACAAAGAGTGTGTATTTGCTTGCAAATATTTTCACTGTCTGTCAGCTTGTGATAGGACAACGCTGGCAACTTGCCCGTTGTTTAGTGTACAGAGCCTTTATTAAACCAGGTGGACGAAGGCAGCCCTCCTGCCAAGGTTTGTATTGACGTGGCTGTGTGTTCACTAGATCACCTGCTCCCTGGGGGAAAACAATGATCTCACCTCAGTCATACTCCACTGGGGGGAGGGCGCTTTGGGAACAGCAGAGGGAGGCGCTAAGTAAACGCAAGTCTTTCTACATGTTGACTGCTGGAGGACGGAGGGGAGGGAAAGGAGAAAAGTTCGTCCTGATTCCAATGGGACCAAGCCCTTGCGTTTTTTTTTAACCTCATTCAAGCCAACTCAAGTTTATTGTCATTTAACTATTTACATGTATACTGCCAAGCAAGACTATGTTTCTCTCGACCAGGCTGTAAAGCACAACAGTACACACAACACACAATAACTTATAAATAAATAAGAATTAAATCTACAAATGAATTATGTAGAGATTAACAAGATAAAGTGCATAAATTAAATATTGTACAGTGCAGTACAAATTATCCTGTGACACTTCGAATGTGATACAGCAGGGAGTTCAGAATCCTAATGGCCTGAGGGAAGAAACTGTTTCCCATCCTGACCATTCTTGTCTTTATGCATCAGAGTCTCCTGGTTTTGGCAGAAACAGGATGTGGGTGATATTGTGCAGTGTTGCAGCTTGCACAATGCTTCACAGTGCTAGCAACCCAGGTTCAATTCTGCCTCTGTCTCTAAGGAGCTTGTACGATCTCCCTGTGACTGCTTTGCTTTCCCGCTGGGGCTCCAGTTTCCTCCCACATTACAAAGATGTCCAGTTATGGGTAGTGCTGCATTAGTGCCGGAATCACGGCAAAAACTCATGGCTACCTCCAGCACTTCCTCGGAATGAACTGGTTGTGACACAAGTGTCACATTTTGTTGTATGTACAGGTGACAGATTTAAAATCTAATCTGTTATTGGTCCAGCAGTGTAAAGTTACCCTTCAGGATGGAGTTGGTGTGTGTTCGGGGCTGTGAACAGCGACAATGTTCAGGGAGTTGGTGTAATCAGCCCTGGGAGTAATCAAAGGGGAGCTATCGGGGAGGGGGGAGAATGCTGGTTTTACACCTGGTTCCATTTACCCACCATTGTGGAGGCAATGCCACAGGACAAAACTGTCAGATTACTTTAAAATAACACTCAATGTTCATGTTCACTGTCACAGGCAGACATACTCAGGGTAGAACAGCACAAAGGTTCTGCAGCACCAGGACACAACAGTATAAAATTCGCTTAAAACAAACTTAAGGTAACAGAATTTACACCTGAGTAGCCGTGCAGGTGCCCCTCTGCATTGTGAGTTGGGACTATGGCAGCCATGCAGCCCTTCAAATCCTCTCCCACCCGGCAAAGGGATTACAACAGTCAGCTGCTACAATGGGGCATTGTGGACAACTGAAACGCCAGCCTCACTAAGAGAAAGGGGAGGAGGTTAAATCAACTTCTCCTTGTTTATCAGAAGCAATTAATAAATATCAAAGCATCAAGGACAAATTAATTGCTCTGTGCCTGTCAGCCATTCCCACAACAACAGACACTTGGCAGCATTGGTCAATAAACAGGGTCAATAAAAATGAAATACTGTGCATTTGTTCAACTGGATAGAAAACTCTGTAACAATATACAACACTGGGCACGGTGACTAATTTATTGTAGTTAATGACTGATCAAATATACCATCTTTCATCAGGGCAATGTTACCGCTGCATGTGAGACACCAGGAAGAGCTGAAGTGTTTAATGAGGGTTGATTTGGAAGTGTCGACTTTACACCAGATCACCCCCATGTGTGCGGGATCACTCCTGTCTGTATGGGATCACTTCAGTGAGAGTGTGTTTGGTAGTGTGGGAATTCTGTACTGGAGGTTCCTAAGACCAATAGATATAGGAGCAGAATTAGGCCATTTGGCCCATCAAGTCTGCTCTGCCATTTCATCATGGTTGATCCATTTCCCCTCTCAGCCCCAGTCTCCTGCCTTCTCCCTGTATCCCTTCATGCCCTGACTAATCAAGATTCTATCAAGCTCTGTCTTAAATATACCAAATGACTTGTCCTCCACAGCCGGCCGTTGCAACGAACTCCACAGATTCACCACCCTCTGGCTAAAGAAATTTTTTCTCATCTCTATTCTAAATGGATGTCACTCTATTCCGAGGCTGTGTCCTCTGGTCCTAGACTCCCCCACCATAGCAAACATTCTCTCCACATCCCCTCTGTCAAGGCCTTTCAACATTTGATAGGTTTCAATGAGATTCCGCCTCCACCTCATTCTTCTGAATTCCAGTGAGTACAGACTCAGAGCCATCAAACGCTCCTCATATGACAAAACTTTCAATCCTGGAATTATTTTCGTGTACCTCCTTTGAACCCTCTCCAATGTCAGCACATCCTTTCTTAGATAAGGGGTTCAAAACTGTTCACAATACTCCAAGTGAGGCCTCACCAGTCCCTTATAAAGTCTCGACATTACATCCTTGCTTTTATATTCTAGTCCTCTCATAATGAATATTAACATTGTATTTGCCTTCCTCACTATCGATTCAACCTCCAAATTAACCTTTTTTAAAAGTTCACTTACTTTTTCCCCCTGACACTCTCAAACTTCCAGAATACTGTGAGTGCCTTCCACGGTGAAGAATGATACAAAATACTTAATCAGTTCATCCTTATTTTTTCCTTATTCCCATTACTACCTCTCCACCATAATTTTCCAGTGGTCTGATATCTACTCTTGCTTCTCTTTTACACTTCATATATCTGAAGAAGCTTTTGGTTACCCTCTTTAACATTATTGGCTAGTTTACCTTCAGATTCCATTTTTTCCTCTTTATGACTTCTTTAGTTGCCTTCTGTTGGTTTTTTAAAGCCCTCCAGTCCTCTGACTATTCACTGATTTTTGCTGTATTATATGACCTCCCTTTGGCTTTTAAGTTGGTTTTGACTTCTCTTATCAGCCATGGTTGCATCATCCCATCTTTGGAATACCTCTTCTTCCTTGGGATATATCTATCCTGTGCCTTCTGAATTGCTCCCAGAAACTCCAGTCATTGCTGCTCCATCATCCCTGCTAGTGTTCCCTTTCAATCAATTCTGGCAGCTCCTCTCTCATGTCTCTTTAATTCCCTTTACTCTACTGTAATAGTAATACATCTGATTTGAACTTCCCCTTCTCAATTTTCAGGGTTTTCAGTAATGAAGTTCCTCCAACTCTGCCTGTCCTTGACTGTTGTACATAGATGTAGGGTTCTTCATCGCTGTTTCTGTAACCACTTCTGTTTTGACCAGTCAGGGCCATTACCCCTGAGCTGAACTCCCAAATCTGGAGGACCAGTGGAGCACTCTTAGTCTGTCCTCTGTCCTTTGACCCATTTGGCATGGGTGACTCTCCCTCGAGTCAAAGCATAAAACCCTGACTCCAGCAACATACCCTCCAGGTCATTGAGGCACGCAAGCCTCCAAATCCTACGGCAAAGTTGTGGTCCTCTTGGAGGTTACCCTATCTATATCCCTCATAATTCTGTATATTTCAGAATCAAAATCAGGTTTAATATCGCTGGCATATGTGTGAAATGCACAGGTCATCATCTGACAGTCTGGATGAACAGAATCCGATTGAATTTCCTGCGGTTTATTCCACCCACATGGGAACACCTTGACACAGATCTGATTGCTTTAAGAGCTCTGTGTGAAATAAATACGGGATAATATTTCACAGAGATTTAATGATTTCTGTTTAGTATACTTGGAGCATTATCTCGTGTTAATCTGCTTTCTCAACCCCGTAGGGATGTAAAGTTCATTGATTGATTTAAATGTTGCTGGTGTGATCCAGCTGAGGGCTTACGATAGACTGTGCAGGCTGTCCAACTCTCTACACGTCACACAGTGCTCTGAACACCACCACCAGGCCTGCCTTCACGTTTCAACCTGCGTTCTTCATCAAATACAGTCTTAGGCACCAATATATAGCTAGGGTGCCTAAAACTTTTGCACAGTACTGTAGTAATTTTATGTATTGCACTGTGTTGCTGCCACAAAAAAGAAACAAATTTCATGACACATGTGAGTGATGATAAATCTAATTCTGATATGGGTCTCTATTGTCGACTGAGAGTGGGAGGCAGGAAGGGAGAGGGGAATTATGGTTGGAAAAGGGGAACGGGAGAGGGGAGAGAGTGGGAAGCACCAGAGAGACATTCTGTAATGATCAATAAACCAATAGTTTGGAATCAAATGACCTTGCTTGATGTCTCAGAACTGGGTGTGTCTGCAATCATGTCACCCCCGCGTCGCACCTGGCACACCTCCTCTGCCACCTGTCCCACACCCCTCCCCTGCCGGTCCACCCTCACCTTTGCTCCCGCCAGACTTACAGACTGCTCTCTGCTCCACGTTGACAAGTACAGTGCTGTACAAAAGTCTTGCTATATCTACGGTATGTGCCCAAGACTATTGCACAGTACTGTACATGTGATGCCCAGTAATTAATGCAAAGACCAGAAACAAGTGATTCTAGAGCAAATCCCACAATCACCCCAAAATTATTAATGAACCACCCTACTGTTTGCTGAGAAAAGGATATTTTTCAGGCAACTGAAAGCCCTGTGCTGTTCCCTGGAGTCTTTGTGAACATCTCAATTATCATCAGATTTTTAAAATCATATTTTAAGCACATGGTAGCATCAGGCACAGTATTGTGGCCGTTAGTGTAACACTATTACAGCACCAGTGACATGGTTTATTTCCCACTGCTGTCTGTAAGGAGTTTGTACGTTCTCCCTGTGGCCATGTGAGCTTCCTCCGCTTTCCTCACATTTCAGAGACTTGTGGGGTCGTAGGTTACTTGGTCACATGGATGTTACTGGGTGACACAGGCTCACTGGGCCGGGAAAGCTTGTTATCACCCAAGTTGCTGGGGTCTTTCATTGATTCTGTTGTGGTTATTCGTCTATTATGGATTGATTGAGTATGCCCACAAGAAAATGAATCTCAGGGTTGTATGTGGTGACAGATATGTACTTTGACAATAAATTTACTTTGTATCTCTAAAATAAATGAAAATAAAAAGAAATAGAATTCCTTGCAGAGGTCAGGGTTTCGGCTTGTTGAGCTGGTGCCATCCCGGTGAAGGTGTTACCACAGGGAGTTCCGGCATTTTGATCCAACCCTGCTGAGGCACCAAGATGGAGCGTGACTTTGGAGGAACCTGCAGGTGGTGGTGTTTCAGATCTGTCGCTGTTCGTTAGAACTGGTGAAGAGAGAGATGTACTTGAGTCTTCAGTAAGAGGAAGGCCGGGCAGGGTCATGTTAGCTTCTGTGACAGAAGATAATAGGGAACATTAAGATTACCTTTATCTGTTATATGTACATCGAAACACCGAAACAGACAGTGAAATGTGTCGTTTGCGTCAATGCAGTTCAAGGATGTGCTGGGGGCAGCCCACATGATTCCAGTGCCAACATAGCATGCTCACAACTTACTAACCCTCACCTGTACTGCCTGTCTGTCTTTGGACTGTGGGAGGAAACTAGAGCACCCAGAGGAAACCCACGCTGTCACAGGGAAGAACATACCAACTCCTTACAGACAGCAGTGAGAATTGAATCTCAGATGCTGGAACTGTAAAATGTCACACTAACTGCTGTGTTAACATGTCGATTGTTGATCTTCATTCATTAACGCTGTGCAGTAACTGTTAACACTGGGAGGTGGGACCTGCCAGAGGGGTGTGCAGGACAAAGGAGAAATAGATGTGTAAATACTCAGCAGATTGGGCAGCATCTGTGGAGAAGGAACCAGTCAATGTTTCAGAAGAGGAACCCTTCATTAGACCTCAGAAACAGAAGTGTGTTAATCAGGATCTTTTCGATCCAGGCAACATCCCAGCGGCACACACAGAATGCTGGAGGAACTCAGCAGGTCAGGCAGCATCTATGGAAATGAATAAACAGTCAACGTGTCAATCCGAGGCCCAGTGAGCTCCTCTATATTCTCTCCAGAACCTGATTCTGGACTAGTTCCTGAGGATTGGAGGGTGGCTAATGTAACCCCACTTTTTAAAAAAGGAGGGAGAGAGAAACCGGGGAATTATAGACCGGTTAGCCTAACATCGGTGGTGGGGAAACTGCTGGAGTCAGTTATCAAGGTTGTGATAACAGCACATTTGGAAAGCGGTGAAATGATCGGACAAAGTCAGCATGGATTTGTGAAAGGAAAATCATGTCTGATGAATCTCATAGAATTTTTTGAGGATGTAACTAGTAGAGTGGATAGGGGAGAACCAGTGGATGTGGTATATTTGGATTTTCAAAAGGCTTTTGACAAGGTCCCACACAGGAGATTAGTGTGCAAACTTAAAGCACACGGTATTGGGGGTAAGGTATTGGTGTGGGTGGAGAATTGGTTAGCAGACAGGAAGCAAAGAGTGGGAATAAACGGGACCTTTTCAGAATGGCAGGCGGTGACTAGTGGGGTACCGCAAGGCTCAGTGCTGGGACCCCAGTTGTTTACAATATATATTAATGACTTGGATGAGGGAATTAAATGCAGCATCTCCAAGTTTGCGGATGACACAAAGCTGGGTGGCAGTGTTAGCAGTGAGGAGGATGCTAAGAGGATGCAGGGTGACTTGGATAGGTTGGGTGAGTGGGCAAACTCATGGCAGATGCAATTTAATGTGGATAAATGTGAAGTTATCCACTTTGGTGGCAAAAATAGGAAAACAGATTATTATCTGAATGGTGGCCGATTAGGAAAAGGGGAGGTGCAACGAGACCTGGGTGTCATTATACACCAGTCATTGAAAGTGGGCATGCAGGTACAGCAGGCGGTGAAAAAGGCGAACGGTATGCTGGCATTTATAGCGAGAGGATTCGAGTACAGGAGCAGGGAGGTACTACTGCAGTTGTACAAGGCCTTGGTGAGACCACACCTGGAGTATTGTGTGCAGTTTTGGTCCCCTAATCTGAGGAAAGACATCTTTGCCATAGAGGGAGTACAAAGAAGGTTCACCAGATTGATTCCTGGGATGGCAGGTCTTTCATATGAAGAAAGACTGGATGAACTGGGCTTGTACTCGTTGGAATTTAGAAGATTGAGGGGGGATCTGATTGAAACGTATAAGATCCTAAACGGATTGGACAGGCTAGATGCGGGAAGATTGTTCCCAATGTTGGGGAGGTCTAGAACGAGGGGTCACAGTTTGAGGATAGAGGGGAAGCCTTTTAGGACCGAGGTTAGGAAAAACTTCTTCACACAGAGAGTGGTGAATCTGTGGAATTCTCTGCCACAGCAAACTGTTGAGGCCAGTTCATTAGCTATGTTTAAAAGGAAGTTAGATATGGCCCTTGTGGCTACAGGGGTCAGGGGGTATGGAGGGAAGGCTGGGTTCTGAGTTGGATGATCAGCCATGATCATAATAAATGGTGGTGCAGGCTCGAAGGGCCAAATGGCCTACTCCTGCACCTATTTTCTATGTTTCTATGTTAACCTCCTTCCGAGATCTGCCGTTGTCACACGTATCCTGACATCACTGCGTATTAGGTACATGTGTCACACAGACACACCACTTTGCCTCTCCGCTCTGAAATGTGCATCACGTATCCACAGTGACTCCAGATACAACCTGTGAACGGCTTTCCTCGGACACTGGCCCCATCAGCTAAGTTTGGGTCTCCTGCGTGTATGATTACTTTTTATTGAGAGTGTGATTAGTGTGACTTTCTGACTGAACTTGATTAACTGTCCATCTCCCCCACAGACGCTGCTTAGTCTCCAGGTTCCGGTATGCACAGTTTCCTCCTCATGGCTGGTTCTAGCCCCATTCCTGGTATAAATTCAGCAGCTGACAGCCTCTACCATGTTTGTCACTGCAGACACTCTGTCACTGTAGACACTCAGAACTTCCACACAAGGTATCATTTATTCTCCCACCACAGCAAACTCCCCTTCTGTGTGTTTTCCTCATTCCTCAGTCTTGGTACCACCTCTTCGCAGTGAATGGTTAGTACGTGAATCATGATGTTGTCCTCCCATGCTCTCTCCCAGGTCGGGCGGCGTAAACCTGCATGTTCCCACCAGCAGCTCTGTCCGAGGACCCTGTGGGAGAGTGTGGCGCTGGCCAATATTGAATAAGAAGTTAGCTAAGTTAGGATAACACACACAAAAACACTGGAGGAACTCAGCAGGTTAGGCTGCATCCATGAAAATGAATTAACAGTCGATGTTTCGGGCCAAAAGCCTTCATCAGGACTGAGAAGGAAGGGGGAAGATGCCAGAATAAAAAGGTGAGGGGAGGGGAAGGAAAACAAGGTAGAGGGTGATAGGTGAAGCCAGGTGGGTGGGGGAGGGGGAAATGAAGTAAGAAGCTGGGAGGCGATTGGTGGAAAATGCAAAGGGCTGAAGAAGAAGGAATCTGATTGGGAGGAGAGTAGACTATGAGAGAAGGGGAAGGAGGATGGAGGTGAAGAGAAGAGGTAACAGACCAGAGTAAGCAGGAGAAGAGGGAAGGGGAAGGGGGAAAAAAAATTACTGAAAGTTAGGAATTAAGCTGAGTTGGGACTCCTGGTTAAAGGTAAACAACTGTGGAAATGTACTTCTTTAACATTCCCTTTGGAATTCAGACAAACCTTCCAACTGCACAGTTTGAGGCCAGCCAGTATGGAGGGATTAATGAAAGCTCGTCACATCACACTTTGAGAAGCATTCAAACAATTATGCTGTCAGTTTACTCCGTTCTCAGGCATGTCAGTCAATCTCAACTCTTCAGCTGTACCTTCTGCCACGTATGTTCTCCAGTGCTATAACTAGAAGGGTCTTCAAGGACTTGGACAGTTGTTTCCTTTCTGATGTGAGCCTGCTGAAGTGTCTGTGTCAGTCACCTCGATATCCGTATGGAGCCTTTAGTGACCTCACTTAAACGTGACAAATTTGCCTCTAAAGTTCCAGATTTCTGTTAATACCAGATCAGTACACAAGCTCCCAACAACAGCCTCGGTATTGGCAATGTGATTGGTCTAAGGTTCACCTTCTCATGACTTTGGAAATGATGATGACCTCTCATCAGTCACCGTCACTGAGGTTTGAGCCTTTGATCAGTGAACAGAGAGCTCACATTCAGAATAGTTTGTTGACTTGTACGTCCTGTTGTATTGAAATTCCTCGCATCGTTTGTGCACAATGAATTGTTTTCACATTTGCACTTGGAGAGTTACCTGACTGGGTCCAAACCTTCTGAGCTTGTCTGCAGATTCCCTTCCAAAGGGCCGAGTGTGAGGTCCCGGTGATTCCTGCAGCTGAACTTAGAATATACAGCAGAACTTTAAAAAACTTGGAACTAACTAAATCTGAGCTGCGAGCTCGGTGGAGATCGCACCTCGGCCCCACTCTGACTTCAGGTTGGAGAGTTTGCTATTCGATTGTGTAGTCAATACCTTGCCCAGAAGGAAGAGGAGATATTGTCCCTCAATCTCGAGTTACAGAGACATGGAGTCACAGAAAAGTATAGCCCAGGATCAAGCCTTTCAGCCCATCTAGTCCATGCTGAAACCTTTTAAACTGCCTACACCCATCAACCTACATCAGGACCATAACCCTCCATTCCCTTACTAGCCATGCATCTATCCATTAAACATTGAGATCGAGCTTGCATGCACCACTTGTGCTGGCAGCTCGTTCCACACTCTCAAACCCTCTGAGTGAAGAAACTTCTACCTCATCTTCCCCTCAAACTTTTCACCTTTTACCTTTAACCCATGACCCCTGATTTTAGTCCCATCCAACCTCAGTGGAAGAAACCTGTTTGCATTTACCCTATCTATACCCCTCATAATTTTGTATACCTCTATCAAATCTTCTCTCAATCTTCTACGTTGCAAGGAATACAGTCCTAACCTATTCAATCTTTCCTTATAACTCTGGTCCTCCAGTTCCAGCAACATCCTTGTAAATTTTCTCTGTACTCTTTCAACCTTATTCACATCTTTCCTGTAGGTAGGTGACCAAAACTGCATACAATACTCCAAATTAGGCCTCACCAACCTCTTACACAACTTCAACATAACATCCCATCTCTTGTTCTCAATGAATTGATTTATGAAGGCCAATGTGCCAAACACTTTCTTTAGGACCTTATCTACCTGTGATGCTACTTTCAATAAATGTTACACAGATTAGTGTAAGAGTGAGATAGTGAATTCAGAATCAGAATCTTGTTTTTTGGTCATTTTGAGACAGTGGTATAGTGCAAAGAGATAAAATGACTATAAATGACTGAAATAAATTACTAGTGGGAGAAAAGAAAAATAATGAGATCATATTCGTGGTCTGTTTCCAAAGACACTGGAAAATTTCTACAGATGTACCATGGAGAGCAATCTAACTGAGTGTATCACCGTCTGGTATCGGGTGGCTTGGGGAGGGGTGCTACTTCATAGGATTGAAATAAGCTGCAGAGAGTTATGAACTCAGTCAGCTCCATCATGGGCACTGGCCTCTGTAGTATCCAGGACATCTTCAAGGAGCAATGTCTCAAAAAGGCAGCATCCATCATTAAGGACCCCCAGCACCCAGGAGATGCCCTCTTCTCATCACTACCATCAGGAAGGAGGTACAGGAGTCTGAAGACCCCTCTTCTCATCACTACCATCAGGGAGGAGGTACAGGAGCCTGAAGACCCCTCTTCTCATTGCTACCATCAGGGAGGAGGTACAGGAGCCTGAAGACCCCTCTTCTCATTACTACCATCAGGGAGGAGGTACTGGAGCCTGAAGACCCCTCTTCTCATCACTACCATCAGGGAGGAGGTACAGGAGCCTGAAGACCCCTCTTCTCATTACTACCATCAGGGAGGAGGTACAGGAGCCTGAAGACCCCTCTTCTCATCACTACCATCAGGGAGGAGGTACAGGAGCCTGAAGACACACACTCAGTGATGCAGGAACAGCTTCTTCCCACCTGCCATCCGATTTCTAAATGGACATTGAAGCCATGAACACTACCTTGCTACTTTTTTATTTCCATTTTTGTGATACTACTTATTTAATTTAATTAATATATATATTTATATATACTTACTATAATACATAGTTGTTTCTATTATTGCATTGTACTGCTGCTGCAAAGACAACAAATTTCATGACATATGCCGGTGATATTAAATGTGATTCTCATTCCTAGACCATTAGGAATCAGATGGCAGAGGGGAAGGAAGCATTTCTGAATCACTGGGTGAGGGTCTTCAGCTCCTGTACCCCCTCCCTGGTGGAGGTGGGGGGGTGTCATTAGTGAAGTACAGAAGCTCTGGTATTCTCCTGCATTCTCACCTGATGTAGGGACATCGTTCCATATAGACTGTAAAAGCTGTGTGGCATTTAATGCAGACTGCATCCATTTCAAAATCAACGGGATTGAAAAGAGAGAGGATTCTATGGGGATGGAATACTGTATCTGATTGTGAAATCAGTGTTAACAAACTTCAAAGTGAAACCACAGCAGACACACAAGTGGCTACGGAAATTATGTTCGGATATTAAATTGAATGTTGTTACAATTACAATGACCTCTGTGCTTCATATCCTCTGATTTGATGGATGATCAGAAAGACTCGCCCGTTCTGCACATACTCAGCCTAGAGTATAAAAATAAAGATTTACTGTGGAGGGTTTAAAAGCCACAGTAAATATTGAGAGTAATTTTGAGTCCTGTATCTAATGTAAGAGTAGTGGGGTAGAGATACGTCTCTACCAAAGCAACTGTAAGGCACTCCTTCCCTCCGCTAGCCTGCAGGTCACCCTTGCGAAGGTGAGGCACCTGCTTAGCCCCCCCGCTCACCGGCTACAACAAGGTCATGTGACCATGGGAGCAGGTGGTGGACGGTCGTACGAGCAGCTGGTGCACATCACAAGTCCTGCTTATGCGACCATTGACTCCAGGCAGACAATCTCTGAAGAGTATTGGTAATGGCTGGGGTCACCCGTTTTGTAAAGACACTGCCCAGAAGAAGGCAATGGCAAACCACTTCTGAGGAAAAATTTGCCAAGATGAGACCACGGTGCATAATGATGATGTCATATGACACGGCACATAATGATAATGATGATGATAACGATGATGTAGAGAGTCCAGAAAGGGTTCACAAGGATGATCCCAGGGTTGAAGGACCTTACATAAGATTGGAATATGAGTTCAGAAGAATGAGACAGATCTCATTGATACTTACTGGATACAAAAGAGCTGGATGGAGTGGACATGCGGGGGATACTTCCATCTGCAGGGACTCTAGGATCCAAGGACACACCTCAGAGTAAAGAGATACCCCTTTGAAATAGACAATGAGGAATTTCTACACCCAAAGGTGGGGGTGGGGTGGGGTGAGATTCTGTGGAATTCATTTCCAAAAAGGGCTGTGGAGGCCAAGTCATTGGGTTCATTGAAGGCAGAGACTGGGTTCATAAGGGATTATGAGAAGAAGGCAGGAGAATGGATTTGAAAAAATAACCACCAGTGATTGTGAGGCAGAGCAGACTCGATGGGCCAAATGGGCTAATTCTACTCATGGCTTTATGGCCTTCTTTGTGGAGACAAGTTGGAAGAAGCAGGGACCGCTCACTAAAACAGTTGGACCCTGTTTCTGAACGTGAAGCAGTGGTCGCTGGGATAAGTTGACCCTCAATGAACAGTTTGTGTTTCTGCTAATGGAGGAAAGTGTGTGTTATGTGGCAATTATGTGGCTCCAGGACTGACAGGACAGCAGAGCACAACTCTGATCGCCCATCGGTGCCCGATGGCTGTCCGATTCTGGAGACTAATTGAAGCTGTGCTTTGGTAAAGATGTGATTATTTTCCTTTCTGTCTTCCTCAGGTTGGGAGCTCCTGTAATCGGGAACCAGCAGGGAGCCGAGTCATGGCAAGTGATGATGGAAGTTCTACCTAGCTCCCCACTTCAAGCCCTTCCCTACAGCTAATCTACCCCTTCGAGCTGAGCAAGTTATTCACAATAAAGCCCAGTGTCGGAATTCAGGAGTCTGTTCTCCTTACCTGAAGCTTTATGAAATGTTAAACGTATAGCAGATTAATTTATTTATTACATGTACATCAAAGCATTCAGTGAAATGTGTTGTTTCTGTTAGCAACCAACAAAGTTCAAAGTACATTTATTATCAAAGTATGTGTATATTATACAACCTTGAGATTCATCTCCTTACAGGCAGCCACGAAACAAGAAACCCAAAGAACCCATAAAAAAGGCCAGCAAGCACCTAGAGTGCTGAGAGAGAAAAAAAATGTGCACGCAATAAAAGCAAACAAACAGCATTCAGATCAAAAGTGAGTACTCAGGCAGAAGCCCAGAGAAGCCGAAGCAGGCCATAGCCTCAGCCTCAGTTCAGTACAGAACCCTCAGACACAGAACCCAGCGCAGGTCAGAGCCTCAGCCTCAGTTCAGCACAGAACCTTCAGACACGGAACCCAGTGCAGGTCGGAGCCTCAGCCTCGGTTCAGCACAGAACCCTCAGACACAGAACCTGGAGCAGGCCATAGCCACAGCCTCAGTTCAGTGTAGAACCCTCAGACATGGAACCCAGAGTGGGCCATAGCCACAGCCTCAGTTCAGTGCAGAGACACAGAACCCAGAGCAGGCCAGAGCCTCAGTTCAGCACAGAGACACAGAACCCAGAGCAGGCCAGAGCCTCAGCCTCAGTTCAGCACAGAGCCCTCAGACACGGAACCCAGAGCGGACCATAGCCTCAGCCTCAGTTCAGTGCATAATGAAGTAAACGTCACAGAGCAGTGAGCAGAACCGGCCCAACCCTCGCCTTCGGTCCTGATGCTCTGCTTTTTCAATCCAACAGGGCCAGCGTTGAAATTGTCCAAATATTCCCTGCCCAAAGACCCGGGCCTCGTCACATCAAAAAGCTCTGGGCCTGGGCCTCACTGCCACGTTCCGTTCCATACCCAACCTTTGCAGGTTGGCCCGGTGCTCAGATCAATCAAACCTGGCTCTCGGTTCAGGTAAACGGCCTCCGATACTCCTCCGCTCTGACTTTTCTCTGCTCCGCTCACTCCAACTCTGTCTCTGATTCCAACCACTTCTCGAACATGCCTCAACCTCGCTCGTACCTGCACGCCTTGACCTTGTCTTCACTCACCTTTTCATCAGTGACAACTACCATAATACTTTTTAAAGAAAAGGTTGTTATTTAGTTGTAATTCTTGCTTTGAGAACGCCAGTAAGTTCTGCCTTCAGCTGCACCATCCTAAACGAGAACAACCTCGGTATGTGCTGGGGGCAGCCTGCAAGCGTTGCCACAGATTCCAGCACCGGCCTAGCTTATCCACAATGTTCATCTTTAACAACATCAAAACAACAACAAAACAAACCCCCTTTCCTCACTCAAACCTATCGAATGTTGAAAGGCCTCGATAGAGGGGATGTGGAAAGGATGTTTCCTGTGGTGGGGGAGTCTAGGACCAGAGGACACTGCTTCAGAATAGAGGGACATCCATTTAGAAATGGTGGAGCAGACTCGATGGGCCTAATGGCCGAATCCTGCTAATGTGTGTTGTGAGTCTAACAGACTTAAAATTAAATTTCCCGTGTGGCAACTCCTGATCTCCAGTTTGGCACTGGAGAGCACAGGTTTAAGGTGAGAGGGGAAAGGTTAAAGGACACCTGAAGGATAGGTGTATGTGGAACGAGGAGTCAGTATTGGAATCAGCTTTAATCTCATCGGTGTACAGTTTGTCGTGAAATTTGATGGTTTACGGCAACATACATTGTAATACAAAATAATAAAAACTAGAAATTACAATAAGTATATATAAAAAAGAAAATTAAACTAAGTAAGTAGTGCAGAAAGAGAGGAAAAGATTACAATGTTGAAAAGCCATTGGACAGGGAACAGAGTGTGCAACGTGCAGGCAGATGGAGTTAGTGTCGCAAGACACCATGAGGTGGGGAGAAAAGGTCCAGCTCTCTGCTGTACAATCCTATGTTACTCTGATGGTCTCACCGATGCTTCCAAGCCAATGACCCCCAAGCCCCGGCTTGAGACGTCGAAATGGTGCCACAGTGCAGGGAAGTGAGCAGGTGATTAACACTGCCGTGTCTGTCTCTGTGTTGACTGACAACACACACTCCATTCAGTGCCGGACTGTTGGTACTGTCTTTGGCACCTTGGCCCCAGAGGAACACTGTTTCGTTTGGCTGTAATCATGTGCATGGTCGAATGACAATTCAACCTGAACTTAATGAGACTGAGCCCGTGAGAGACCTGGTCAGACCAGACATGGTCAGGATCCTAGGTTCTGAAGTTCAATGGTTCAAGTTTGAAGGGTTCAATTTAATATCAGAGAATGAATGCAGCATACAACCTGAAATTCTTACTCTTTGCAGACATCCACCAAACAGAAAAAAACCCAAAGAATGACAGAACCATCAAAACCCCTAAGCCCCCCTCCCATGCACAAGCAGCAAAAGCAACACCCCTCCTCCCACTTGCTCCAGCAAAAACTCCCCCCACCTTGCAAACAGTAGCAGCCCCAGATGTCATTTACTATCAGGCAGCAGGAGCGGGACTCTGCAATAACCTCATCAAACACAAGAGATAGCTTAAGGTAGAACAAAAAAAATCTACAGAGAGTTATGAAAAGTCACCAGGTAGAGATGAAGGGTCTCAACCTGAAATGTTGGCTCTCCACTTCCTTCTACAGATGCTGTCTGACCCACTGAGTTCTTCCAGCATCTTGTGTGTTGCTCCAGATTCCAGTATTTACACCCTCTTGTGTCTGCAGAGAGATCAAGTGTGGCTTAGTTTCATTGTAAAGTGAGCACAATCCTTTGTATACATTTCACTTCAGAACCTAATCCATCTTATTACCTCAAAAATATCATCCTGGGATTAGAGGCCATTTTGTGTGTGTGAGTGGCTGGGTGGGAAAGGGCTTGTTTTGCTGTTGTTGTTTTGTTGTTGCTGTCCCAAAGGTTTCAAAGGTACATTTAATGTCAGAGAAATGTGTACGATATACATCCTGAAATTCCTTTTCTTCGCAACCATCCACGAAAACAGAGGAGTGCCCCAAAGAATGAATAACATTTAAATGTTAGAACCCCAAAGGCCCCCAGCTCCCCACTCCCTCATGTAAGCAGCAGCAAAGCAACGATTCCCCCTCCCCCACCAGCAAAAAAAATTGTTGATGTTGTTGTTTGTGTTGGTCTGCTAAGCCTTGTGGGTAAGCTATGTTGGTGCTGGAATAGGTGCCAAATCTTGTAGGCTGCCCCCAGCATATCCCTGAGTGTGCTGGTCGTTAATGCTAATGGTGCATTTAATTGGATATCTTGATGCACATGAAATAAGTAAATCTGAATTTGAAATACTCACTATGTCCAGAAAAAACCTGAGTAGGAAAACTGTGTTGTGTGTCAGGTAGATTGGCTCACTGTCCAGAATTCCTCCATTTGCATTCTACACATGCTGGTCCCATGAGTACAGTGAGGTAATATCACCCTCCGAACTACAGCCCCCAGCGCTGACAACGGCACAGAGTGACAGAAAAATGCAAATTTCTCTCTTCAGCACTAGAACACAAGCTCGCTGGGACAAGCGTCGCTGCAAGATCAGACATGAACCCTACAATGAAGTCAATGGGCAGATAATCCTGAGCATCTGGGCCCCAGGATCATGGGAAATACTCCAAGTAGGTGTGGCCTGATGTGACAACATGGAACAGATTCACCTCAAACACATAGTGTTGGGTTAATAATCTACTGCAGCACAGCACTTAAACCTGTGAGGCAGACGATCCAAATGTTATGGCGCAGAGGAAGTAGGTCTTAAATTTGCCAGAGTTTCCTAAAGAGCTTCAGAATATGAGAAGGCTTCTATGCCTCAGGATGTGCTGTGGTCCACTGTGTCACACTTCTTCAGAACCCTCTCCCAACTGGTGTCAGAGTGTCATAGAAAGATACAGCATGGATATAAGCCCTTCAGCTCATCCAGTTCAATGCCAGCCATACTGTCCACCTTCTTCCCCCTGGGTCCCCCTCCCTTTCCCTTTCCCCTATGGTCCACTCTCCTCTCTTATCAGATTCCTTCCTCTCCAGCCCTTGACCTTTCCCACCCACCTGGCTTCACCTCTCACCTTCCAGCGATCTGCCTTCCCCTCCCCCCACCCCCAGCGTTTTATCCTGGCATCTTCTCCTTTCCTTCTCAGTCCTGAAGAAGGGCCTCGGCCCAGAATATCGACTGTTTATTAACTTCCGTAGATGCTGCCCGACCTGCTGAGTTCCTCCAGCATTGTGTGTCTGCTGCTGTCCGCCGGCTTGTCCCAATTTTCTCTGTTCAGCTCATATCCCTGCACTCTTCCATGCAAGTGCTCCTGAAGAGATACTATTGTATCTGCCACAGCCACTTCCTCTGGCAGCTCGTTCCATACACTCACCAGCCCCCTGTGTGAAAACATTTCTCCTTGGGTCTCCTTTAAATCTTTCCCCTCTCACCCTAAACCTGTGCCCCGTAGTTCAGATCTCTCCTATCCTGGTGAAAAGACTGTTATCATCCACCTTATCCGCGTCTCTCATAACTTTAAATATTTCTAGTAAGAGTTCATTAAGACCTAGATTGGTCAGCATCCTCCTCCGACTCAGGCCCTCTTGTCCTGGCAATATCCTTGTAAGTCTTTTCTGCCTTCTTTCAAGTTTAACCATATCCGTCCCATACCAATGTAACCAGCGGAATAGAGGAATGGTTGACAGGCAGGAGGTATCGAGTAGGAATAACAGAGGCCTTTTCTGGTTGGCTGCTAGTGGCTAGTGGTGTTCCTCAGGAGTCAGTATTAGGACTGCTACTTTTCACATTGTTTGTCAATGATTTGGATAATGGAATTGATGGCTTTGTGGCAAAGTTTGCGGATGATCCGAAGGACTTTCTACAGGGGCACAAATGAGGGCATCCTGACTGGCCTCATCACTGCCTGGTATGGGACCTGCACTTCCCTCAATCGCAGGACTCTGCAGAGAGTGGTGTGGACAGCCCAGTGCATCTGTAGATGTGAACTTCACTATTTAGGACATTTACAGTGACAGATGCATAAAAAGGGTCCGAAGGATCATTGGGGACCCGAGTCACCCCAACAGCATCTTCCACCAGGCCATCAGACTGATTAATTCATGCTGACACAACTGTATTTCAAAGCTATATTGATTGTTCTGTTGTATATCTTACTGTACATACTATGTATTACAAATTACTATAATTTGCACATTGCACATTCAGACGGAGACGTAACGTAAAGATTTTTACTCCTCGTGTATGCGAAGGATGTACGTTTGTAAGAAATAAGGTCAAATCAGGATAGGTAGAAGGTTTGTGGTGCTGAGGACACAATGCAATTGCAGCAGGACTTAGACAAATTGGAAGTGGCAGATGGAATACAATGTTGGGAAATGTATGAAAATGCATTTTGGTAAAAGGAACAATAGTGCAGACTATTATCTAAATGGGGAGAAGGTTCAAACATCAGAGGTGCAGAAGGACTTAGGAGTCCTTGGGCAAGGCTCCTATAAGGTTAATTTACAGGTTGAGTTTGTGGTAAAGAAGGCAAATGCAATGTTGGTATTGATTTCAAGAGGAATAGAATATAAAAGCAAGGAGATAATGTTAAGTGCAAACACGAGGAAATCTGCAGATGCTGGAAATTCAAGCAACACACACAAAAAATGCTGGTGAACGCAGCAGGCCAGGCAGCATCTATAGAAAGAGGTACAGTTGACGTTTCGGGTTGAGACCCTTCATCAGGGTCTTTGAGGGCCTCTGCCCCTTCCCTCTTCAGTCCTGACGAAGGGTTCCAGCCTGAAACGTTGACTGATCGTTTCCACAGATACTACCAGACCTGCTGAGTTCCGCCAGCGTGTTGTGAGTAAATCTGTGGAAAGCTCTGCTACAGACTGTGGTGGAGGCCAAGTCCATGGGTATATTTAAGATGGAAGTTAATCATTTCCTGATTCGTCAGGGCATCAAAGCATATGGTGAGAAGCCAGGAGTATGGGAGTGAGTGGGATCCGGGATCAGCCATGATGGAGTGGCAGGGCAGACTCGATGGGCTGAATGGCCAAATCCTGCTCCCATGTCTTATGGACTTCTGGTGTTATGGACCAAACTGTACGCAGTACTCCATGTGTGACCTCACCAATGACTTATAATACTGCAACTTGGGCAAATGATTCCTGAACAAGTTGGCCTCAATTCTACACAGCCTTTCTGTTGTCTGCTGAGCCTAAGGAAGGAATGTAACAGATATTCTCCCTTTCCCCAGTGAGCAAGGCTGCAACACAACTTGAGAAGTTCTTCTGGTTCAGGACAGAGCAGAGTTCAGGACCCAATCTAGCACCACGACCATTCACTTCCTGCACCACTAGCACATAGTGGCAGCAGGGTCACCATTTACCAGACACTCTGCCACTACACACAAAATGCAACTCCCAAACCCTAGCTTCTATCACCGAGAAGGACAAGAACAGCAGGTCCCATGGAAACAACACCACGGTAGGAGCCGTGTATTCTGTTTATTATGGTAACTAGTTACCATAATTAGTGGGTCATGGTAAAAGTGATGGGAATAAGTTAAGCATTCATGCTTATTCTGTAGCTTGGGACCACAAAGGTCATATCTTTGCTGATTGCTGAGATAACGCTCAACAATGCTTAGTCTTACGTTTGCTCATAGCTAATAAAAGATTGAATAAAAGATTCGACTCTTGGAGCAATCGTTGGAGCTGTGGGCACGCCATGCAATTATAACAATTCCATACAGTCGCAGGCTGGTGCCAATTGTTCTGTCTGAATTTGGATCAGTTTTGCCGCTACAAGCACCATGACTGATCCTGACTTGGAAATATATCGAGGATCAAAGGTCAAGAATTAAGGATTAGGAATTTGCTCTGTGCATAGCTCGATATGTAATAATAAACAACATTCAACAATTAAAAAGAAATGGATAAAAATAAAGTTCAAGGTTAAAGGACAAACATGGAATGAAATGTCATAAAGACATAAATATCAACATGGATTTACCATGTAAATAGCATTATTAAAATAATTCATCAGTTCTTCAACGTCACTGGGTCCAAATCCTGGAACACCCTCCCCAGCAGTGTGGTGTGAGCACATTCACCAGAAAGGACTGCAACAGTTGAAGTCAGCTCACCCCCAACTTCTCTGGAAGCAGTTGGAGATGAACAATAAATAATGGCCTTGCAATGATGTCCATAATGTGCAGATCACTAATGGGGTGTATGGTGGAGTAACAATGACCATTATGCTTCACAGCATTGGCTTTAAGATCGGGGTTCAATTCCCACTGCTGTCTGTAAAGACTTTGAATATTCTCCCCGTGAGATCATGGAATTCCTCCCAGATACAAAAGATGTTTGTAATATGCTGCGTTGATGTCTGAAACGTGGTGACACTTGCGGGCTGCCCTGCAGTCATAGGAACATAGAAAATAGGTGCAGGAGTAGCCCGTTCGGCCCTTCGAGCCTGCACCGCCATTCGGTATGATCATGGCTGATCATCCAACTCAGAACCCTGTACCAGCCTTCCCTCCATACCCCCTGATCCCTTTAGCCACAAGGGCTCTATCTTAACTCCCTCTTAAATATAGCCAATGAACTGGACTCAACTGTTTCCTGTGGCAGAGAATTCCACAGATTCACCACTCTCTGTGTGAAGAAGTTTTTCCTCATCTCGGTCCTAAAAGGCTTCCCCTTTATCCTTAAACTGTGACCCCTCATTCTGGATTTCCCCAACATCGGGAACAATCTTCCTGCATCTAGCCTGTCCAATCCCTTTAGAATTTTATACATTTCAATAAGATCCCCCCTCAATCTTCTAAATTCCAGCCAGTATAATCCTAGTCGATCCAGTCTTTCATCATATGAAAGTCCTGCCATCCCAGGAATCAATCTGGTGAACTTTCTTTGTACTCCCTCTATGGCAAAAATGTCTTTCCTCAGATTAGGGGACCAAAACTGCACACAATACTCCAGGTGTGGTCTCACCAAGGCCTTGTACAATTGCAGTAGAACCTCCCTGCTCCTGTACTCAAATCTTCTTGCTATGAATGCCAGCATACCATTTGCCTTTTTCACTGCCTGCTGTACCTGCATGCCCACTTTCAATGACTGGTATACAATGACACCCAGGTCTCGTTGCACCTCCCCTTTTTCTAATCGGCCACCATTCAGATAATAATCTGTTTTCCTGTTCTTGTCACCAAAGTGGATAACCTCACATTTATCCACATTAAATTGCATCTGCCATGAATTTGCCCACTCACTTAACCTATTCAAGTCACCCTGCATCCTCTTAGCATCCTCCTCACAGCTAACACTGCCGCCCAGCTTCGTGTCATCCACAAACTTGGAGATGCTGCATTTAATTCCCTTGTTTAAGTCATTAATATATATTGTAAACAACTGGGGTCCCAGCACCGAGCCTTGCGGTACCCCACTAGTTACTGCCTGCCAATCTGAAAAGGTCCCGTTTATTCCCACTCTTTGCTTCCTGTCTGCCAACCAATTCTCTATCCACATCAATACCTTAGCTCCAATACCGTGTGCTTTAAGTTTGCACAGTCCTCCCTGATTTGATTTGATGCAAACAACGCATTTCACCGCATGTTCCAGTGTAATCTTAATCTGTGCACAGTCATCAGATAGTGCCCAAAATCTGTGTGATAAATATTGTTTGAGTCAAAAAAACAATCAGAGGAATTTCTCCCCCTTCCCTGTAATAATGCCATGGGTCCTTAGAAAGTAGAATGAATTCCTCCTCCAACATTGAACTAGGCTTATTCCAGGAGTGACACTGGGTTTTCAGGAGTAGGAGATGGAGTTTCTTCACCAGGTGTGGAGACGGCGTGTAAGGGAGTCAACAAGTTAAAACCAGATCTCAAAGCAAGCACCACCAGCTCTTCCTCAGAGAGCCAATGGAGAGTAGATGCCTTGGTGCAGGGTAAGACTGCGATCACCAAATGGTTGGAGGACTCAGCTAACTTCCACAGACGGTATGACAGAGTTACCAATCAGAAACCATTCACTGGTCCCAACTGGATGCTGCTTGTGTGGGTAATTCAAGTCAACCAGCCCCACGCATCATCTATGAACACTTCAACACATTCTCCTCTTCTGTGCTTCCTAGCAACTAGCCAGGTTTGCATTTAATGCTTAAACTGCTCCATGGGGAGTGAGTTTCACTCCCTCACCTGTCCCTGGGGAAAGGTACATCTCCTGAAGTCCCCTTGGATTTATGATGACTGTTCTGTACATGATTCTGGTCTTAGCTCAGAGTGGAAATACCTACCTGGGATTCATCCTGGCTTGATTGTACTAAATCATTTCTGATGCTAAAATTCATGATTTCATCTTCATGGGAATTAACATTTGTAGGTGGAGTGCAAGGCAGCTGGCGTACAGCTGCTGTCTGTCCAGGATGAACTTCAAGGCAATCTCCCTTGTGTCCACCCAATTAAAACTCTTTCATGATCTTAAAGGGTCAAATTTCTGCCAATTTTACAAGAAAAGTGGGTCTCATCTTGTGCCACATTGTAAGGCTAATATTTATTGTTCATCTCTAACTACTTCACACAGGTGAAGTGTTGCTTCACCTGGAAGGACTGTGTAGGGCCCTGGATGGTAGTGGTGGCCTCACAGTCCTTCCAGGTGAGGTGACACTTCATCTGTGTGTCTGTTGGGGTCACTTACTGTGTTTGGTGCTCCCAGTGTGGCCTCCAGTACATCAGCGAGACCTGACGTAGATTGCGAGACCACTTTGCCGAGCATCTGCCAGAAGAAGCAGGGTCTCTCAGTGGCCGCTGATCTTAATTCCACTTCCCACTCCCATTATGATATGCCTCCAGTACATCAGCGAGACCTGACGTAGATTGCGAGACCACTTTGCCGAGCATCTGCCAGAAGAAGCAGGGTCTCTCAGTGGCCGCTGATCTTAATTCCACTTCCCACTCCCATTATGATATGTCCATCCACGGCCTCCTCCACTGTCGTGATAAGGCCATACTTAGGTTGGAGGGGCATCACCTTATATTCCGTTTAGGTAGCCTCCAACCTGATGGCATGAACATTGATTTCTCAAACTTCCGGTAGTGCTCCCCAACACCCACTCCTCTCCATTTCCCATCCCCTCTTCCCTCTCTCACCTCATCTCCTTGCCTGCCCATCGCCTCCCTCTGGTGCTCTTTCCCTCTTTTTTCTTTCTTCTACAGCCCTCTGTCCCTTTCACCAATCAACTTCCCAGCTCTTTACTTCATCCCTCCCTCTCTAGGCTTCACCTGTCACTAGGTGGTTCTCTCTCTCTCCTCCCCCACCCCCACCTTTTAAAACTACTCCTCAGCTTTTTCCTCCAGTCCTGCTGAAGGGTTTTGGCCTGAAACATCAACTGTACTTTTTCCCATAGATGCTGCCTGCCCTGCTGAATTCCTCCAGCATTTTGTCAGTGAGACTTGATAATGGCAATGTTTCACCCGTCTTGTAAAGACGCTGCCCAGAAGAAGGCAATGATAAACCACTTCCGTAGAAAAATTTGCCAAGAATAATCATGGTCATGGAAAGACCACAACCACCTATAGTACATCATACAAAATGGCACATAACAAATGAACAAATGTATCATGAAAAGTTCTGGAAAGTAATGAGTCCTGGAAAGTAATATGCAGTGGCCCTACATGAGATGGGGCAACGCTCGATCTCCTACTGAGAGATGGGGCAAGACAAGCGACTGAAGTGTCAATGGGGGAGCACGTTGGTTGTCTATGTGTGCAGCCACAGGAGATGGACAAAGTTCTCATCTATTTTCATTGTGCAGAAGGTCATGGAAGGCTGACAGTTCAGGGAAGAGACCAGTGATGTCTCGAGAGAAATGCACATCACAAAAGAGGAGGTGCCAGTGGTCCTAAAGCACATAAAAGTAGACAAATCCTCATGGCCTGACCTAAGTGGGAAGCCAAGGAAGAAATTGCTGGGACCCTAGCAGAGATACTTATGTCATCATGTCAGCTCCATCATGGCTTTTGTTTTGACACTGATCAACAGAAAAGACTTTCGTGTTAAAGTGAAAACTGTTCTCTACAAAATGATCTAAATTAATAACAAATATAAAACACAAAATAACTGATTACATAAATATTCACCCCTCCCTTTAATATGTCATACTAAATTATCACTGGTGCAGCCAGTTGGTTTTAGAAATCACATAATTAGTTAAATGGAGATCTGTTTTTGGAGACCTGTGTGCAGTCAAGGTGTATCAGTTGATTGGAGTAAAGTACACCTGTATCTAGGAAGGTCCAACTGCTGGTGACTCAGTATCCTGGAAAAAACTACACCATTTAGTCAGAAGAACACTCCAAGCAGCTCTGTGAAAAGGTTATTGAAAAGCACAAGTCAGGAGATGGATACCAAGTCAGTGAAGAACCCTTTGAATACAGTTAAGTCAATCATCAAGAAATGGAAAGAATATGGCACAGCTGTAAATCTGCTTTGAGCAGGCCATTTATCAAAAACTGAGTAACCGTGCAAAAAGGGGACTTGTGAGGGAGGACACCAAGAGACCTGAGACAACTCTGGAGGAGTTACAAGCTTCAGTGGCTGAGAGGGGAGAGACCGCGCATACAAAAACTATTCCCCAGGAGCTTCACCAGTTGCAGCTTTATGGGAGAGTGGCAAAGAGAAAGTTGAATAAAACCCACAAGAAATCTCAGCTAGAGTTTGCCAGAGGGCATGTGAAGTGAGCTGGAAGAAGGTTCAATGGTCTGATCAAACCAAAATTGAGCTCTTTGGCAATCAGACAAAACGCTATGTTTGGCGTAAGCCTAACACCACACATCATCAAAAACTCACCATCCCTACCACGAAGCATGGTGGTGGCTGCATCATGCTGTGGGGTTGCTTCATTGCAGCAGGCCCTGGAAGGCTTGTGAAGGTAGAGGATAAAATTAATGCAGCAAACTTCAGGGAAATCCTGGAGGAAAACTTGATGCAGTCTGCGAAAGAACTGCGACTTGAGAGAAGATTTGTTTTTCAGCAAGACAATGACCCCAAGCATAGAGCCAAAGCTAAAAACAACAAAGTTAATGTGCTGAAGTGGCCAAGTCAGAGTCCAGACCTCAATCCAATTGAGAATTTGTGGCTGAGCTTGTAAAGCGCTGTTCACTCATGATCCCCATGCAATCTGACTCGGCCTGAGCAGTTCTGTAAAGAAGAATGAGGAAAAATTGCAGTGTTCAGTTCAGGGAAGAGGCCAGTGATGTCTCAAAAGAGATGCACATCACAAAAGAGGAGGTGCCAGTGGTCCTAAAGCACATAAACGTAGATAAGTCCTCATGGCCTGATCTATATCATGGCATGGTGGTACCAAGACACTCAGAGAGAAACAGGAGCCCATGCAGACTCCACAGAGACAGCTTCGAGGTCAGAATCAGTCACCTGTCGCATTGCCCGGCCTCGAAATCAGCAAAGACAACCAATTAGACGAAGCGTTCCCCAGAGTGAGGAGAGCCCCTCACATTCACCAGAGACAAAATTCACCTTGTGCAAAGCTGATAGAGACCTACCCACACAGACTCATGGCTGTAATTTCTGCCAAAGGTGCATCTACCAAATACTGACTTGAAGGAGGTGAGTAATTATGCATTCAATAATCTTGTGTTTAATAATTGTAATAAATTTAGACCAATTTGAAGGTATTTGTTTTCACTTTGACACAAAAGAGTCTTTTCTGTTCATCAGTGTCAAAAAAGCCAAATTAAATCCTCTGTGATTTAATGTTGTAAAAAATTAAAACTTGAAAACTTCCAAGGCGGGGTGGTGGCTGAATACTTTTTATAGGCACTGTATGTTGGCTGGTGTCAGGTCTTTATCCTTTGACTCTTATTAGGGTCACCCATACCAAACAGGTCAAAGGGTAGAGGATAGACTAGAGTGGTCAGCTAGTCTTCCAGATTTGGGGGCTCAGCTTAGGGCTAACAACTCCGACTGGTCAAACAAAACTGTTACAGAAACAGCAATGAAGAATCTTTCTACATCTGAGAGTGACAATATTCCCGAGTCTCCATTCGGGACTTGTATGACTGACAGTAGTGAAAACCGAGAGGAAGCTACTGACACGATGAAGAAAGTCCTGAACACCACCAGAGATGGAGGACCTTCATTGCTGCCCTAATGCCAGCAAGTAAGTAAGGCCTTTCACAAGGTTCGAGTGATAGGCTGGTTGGGAAGCTGAAATCACATGGATTTAGATGGTGCAATCCTGGTCATATTATGATCGAGGAACGTGTTTGTAGCCCGGATATTGAACTTTTTGCTGTTGGACTCCGGCCATATTGCAATGAGATACAACACTGGGTGTCACGGGAGGTCGTTCCTGCCTGTGGCCATCGAACTTTGCAGCTCCTCCCGTGGAGGGTCAGACACCCTGAGCCAATAGACTAGTCCTGGACTTATTTCCATCTGGCATAGATGCACTCTTTGCATTTTGTTGTTTGATTGTTTGTGGTTTTTGTATTGCTATATTTATGCTCTATTCTTGGTTGGTGCAGCTGTAATGAAACCCAATTTCCCCCGGGATCAATAAAGTATGTCTATCTATCTATTCAGGGTGAGCTATCCAACTGGATATAAAAATTGGCATGGTAGTGACCTCAGAGAGAAACCCATGCAGACTCCACAAAGACAGCTTTGAGGTCAGAATCAGCACCACCTGTCGCATTGCCTGGCCTCCAAATCAGCAAAGACAACCAATTCGACCAAACATCCCCCAGGGTGAAGAGAGACCCCCACATTCACCAGAGTCAAGATTCACCTTGTGTTTCTCCCTCCTCTCCCGCCACCCTCTAATTCTGACTTCTCATCTATTTTCTCCAGTCCTGCTGAAGGGTCTCGGCCCAAAACGTCGACTGTCGTCTTTTCCATAGATGCTGCCTGGCCTGCTGAGCTCCTCCAGCACTTTGTGTGTGTTACTTGGATTTCCGGCATCTGCAGATTTTCCCTTGTTTGTTAAAGATTGCTTAATGTCATTTCCAGTTCGCAAGTATAAAGGAGATCAAAATAATTGTTACTCTCAATCTGAAGCAGCACAAAAAAACACACAAGATAAAGAGCACAATAATGATAAAAACAGCATTAAATATAAATACGTAAGACAGGTTCTGTGCATAAATATTGATTGAATGTCCATAAAGTGATGCTGGTCTGTACACAATGTGACTAACGGGAAATTGCACCAATTCAACACAATAATCTCCCTAGTGTCGGGGCTCCCACAGTCACTAGTGATCACCAGTTGGATCCAACAGCCAACAGTGTAAAGGGCTCCCACACTCACTATTCACTGCAGTCACTAGTGAGGAAGCCAGAGTGTTTGCTGCTGGGCACAGCTTGTGGCTCATTTGTTTAAACAATCGTCACAACTGCTTGTGTATTTCTGAATTTCCAAGCGACGGGGCTCTTCCATCTCGGGACGTACGCAAATCATTGAATTGCAGATAGGTTCTGATAGGGCTTCACTGTATTGGATAACTCACCTGTTTGCTTAGCACCCTGTGGCTAGGGAGGGGATGTTGGCTCGAGTTCATGTGTATTATTCAGCACCTGCTGCTCATTTGTATCATCCTACTGCACTGTGAGGACAGAGGATCTGCAGTTCATATCTGTCGGGAAAACCTAGGTTAATGTCCCTCTACACTGTGAGGCCAGAGGGTCACCAGCTTACAATCTGCCGGGAAAATCTAGGTTAGTGTCCATCTACACTGCAAGGCCAGAGGGTCGGCAGTTCACAATCTGCCGGGAAAACCTAGGATAACATCCTGGACAGAATTGCTGAAGAAGTATTCCAGCCGCTGTGTCTAACTACCTTTGGATCCTGCACAAAGTGCACAATGCCACAATTTAAGAATTAGTTTCCAGTGTCTCTAGTCTTCCAGTTTGTCCTTGCTTCCTTTATGCTCAAAGTTCAAAGTCAATTTATTATCAAAGTACATGTCGTGTGTGTCATTATATACTATCCTGAGATTCATTTTCGTGTCGGCATTCACAACAGAACAAAGAAATAAAAAACAACAATAAGAAGAAGTAAACACGAGTTGTGGAGTGTGCTGGTCTTCATTCACCTCCACTTCCCAGTGCCCACTTTATCCCGTCAGCACACAGTCAAGTTTATTGTCACCTGACTCTGCATATAAACAAGCAAATAAAAAAACCTTCCTCTAGAGCACAGTGAACCCACAAAACATACAATATATCACACACGGTACACAAAACAAAATATTACCACTAATAACTTATTAAAACATAATTCAAAATGTGAAGTGCGTAGCTCAGGTAAACAATAAATAGTAAACAGCTGACTGTCCTAGTGATGAAAGTACTCATTAGTCTCTCAGCCTGAGGGAAGAAGCTGTTACCCTGTCTGACAGTTCTAGGCCTGATACTCCTGTACATCCTTCCTGATGGTAGTGGGTCAAAGAGATTGTGGGATGGGTGGCAGGGATCCTTAACAATGTTTCCGGCCTTTCGTTGGCGATGCTCCTGGTAAATATCACAGGAAAGGGGCAGGGCGACACCAGTGACCTGCTCAGTGGCTTTCACTCCTTTCTGCTTCTTTCCGGCCGGAGCCTGGGATTCCAACTCATCCCGTTGATGGTAACACCAGGAGATGACTTGTTGGTGCCGCACACAAGGTGTTGAAGAAACAGCAGGTCATCCTGAAGGGAAATGGTCAGTCAAAATTTTGGGTCAAGACCCTCACCCGGACTGAAAGAGGAAAGAGTAGAAGGGAGATATCATTATCATCATGTGCTGTGCTGTATGATGAGGGAGTTCATAGTCTTCCATCTGTCCTTAATATGTCAACTGAGTGAGGGGTTGTTGCCTACGGGGAAGAACCCCTTCACACTGTTTCCCTTTCCATGACCAAGATTCTTCTTGGCAAATTTTTCTATCGAAGTGGCTTGCCATTGCCTTCTTCTGGGCAGTGTCTTTACAAGATGGGTGACCCCAGCCATTGTCAATACTCTTCAGGGATTGTCTGCCTGGAGTCAGTGGTCGCATAACCAGGACTTGTGATGTGCACCAGCTGTTCATACGACCATCTACCACCTGCTCCTATGGTTTCACGTGACCCTGATCGGGGCACTAAGCAGGGGTTACACCTTGCCCAAGGGTGACCTGCAGACTAGCGGAGGGAAGGAGCACCGTACGCCTCCTTTAGTAGATACCTCCACCCTGTCACACAAGGGCAACAGCCATTGTAAAAAGATAGAGGGACAGAACTTAGGATAATACAGCATAATACAGGCCCATCTGCTCACAATGTTGTGCCAACCTTTTAACCAAATCTAGCCCTCCATCCCCATAGCCCTCCATTTTTCTATCATCCGTGTGTCTGTCTAAGAGTCTCTTAGGTGTCATTCCACACATACAACACTCTCTGTGCAAAAAAACCTGTGTCTGACATCCCCCCCTATACTTTCCTCAAATCACCTTAAAATTATGTCCTCTGGTATTAGCCACTTCCACCCTGGGAAAAAGCCTTGGTTGTCCACTAGATCTATACCTCTTATCATCTTGTACACCTCTATTAAGTCACTTCCCATCCTCCTTCATTCCAGAGAGAAAAATCTTAGCTCACTCAATCTATCCTCATAAGACATTATCTCTAATCCAGGCAACATCCTGGTAAATCTTCTTTGTACCCTCTCTAAAGCTTTCACATCTTCCCTATAATGAAGAGACCAGAACCAAACACAATATTCCAAGTGTGCTCTAATGAGAGTTTTATAGAGCTGCAACATTACCTTGTGGGTCTTGAACTCAATCCCCTGACTAATGAAGGCCAACACATCATACACCTTCTTAACCACCCTAACTTGCATGCCACCTTTGAGGGATCTGTGGGTGTGGAGCTCTAGATCCCTCTATTCCTCCACAATGCTGAGAATCTTGCCCTTAACCTGTACTCTACCTTCGAGTTCAACTTTCCAAAGTGAATCACCTCTGACTTTTCCGGATTGAACTCTAACTGCCTCTTCTCAGCCCAGCTCTGCATCTTATCAAGGTCCCACTGTAACCGAGGCCAACCTTCAACACTATTTACAACACCACCAACCTTTGTGTCATGCGTAAGGAAATAGCACAAAAAGATGGAGGGATCAAGTAGAGAAAAAACTGGCAGATAATAGGTGGATCTAGCGGGGGGGGGCTGTTGATAGGGTGATGACGGAGGGGAGGGTGGGAATAGTTCCAGAGACTGAGAGGTGATTGGTGGATCTAGCTGGGGGGGGGGGGGGTGGTTGTTGATAGGGTGATGACGGAGGGGAGGGTGGGAATAGTTCCAGAGACTGAGAGGTGATTGGTGGATCTAGCTGGGAGGGGGGCTGTTGATAGGGTGATGGGGGAGGGGAGGGTGGGAATAGTTCCAGAGACTGAGAGGTGATTGGTGGATCTAGCTGGGAGGGGGGCTGTTGATAGGGTGATGGGGGAGGGGAGGGTGGGAATAGTTCCAGAGACTGAGAGGTGATTGGTGGATCTAGCTGGGGGGGGGGGTGCTGTTGATAGGGTGATGACAGAGGGGAGGGTGGGAATAGTTCCGGAGACTGAGAGGTGAGTGGTGGATCTAGCTGGGGGGGGGGGCTGTTGATAGGGTGATGGGGAGGGGAGGGTGGGAATAGTTCCAGAGACTGAGAGGTGATTGGTGGATCTAGCTGGGAGGGGGGCTGTTGATAGGGTGATGGGGGAGGGGAGGGTGGGAATAGTTCCAGAGACTGAGAGGTGATTGGTGGATCTAGCTGGGGGGGGGGCTGTTGATAGGGTGATGGGGAGGGGAGGGTGGGAATAGTTCCAGAGACTAAGAGGTGATTGGTGGATCTAGCTGGTTGATAGGGTGATGGGGGAAGGGAGAGTTGGGAATGGTGCTGGACCCATGAGGTGATAAGTGGAAGTGACAAAGGGCTGAAGACGATGGAAGCTCGTAGGAGAGGGAGGGCCACACATCAAAGTTGCTGGTGAATGCAGCAGGCGTTCGTCAGGACTAACTGAAGGAAGAGCTAGTAAGAGATCTCTTACTAGCTCTTCCTTCAGTTATTCCTGACGAAGGGTCTCAGCCTGAAACGTCAACTGTACCTCTTCCTAGAGATGCTGCCTGGCCTGCTGCGTTCACCAGCAACTTTGATGTGTGTTGCTTGAATTTCCAGCATCTGCAGAATTCCTCGTGTTTGCGAGGAGAGGGAGGGGTAGTGTGGAAGGTGTACAGAGAGAGGACGCTCAGTGAGCAGAGTGTATGGGTGATGGGCAGATGGATGGGATAGAAGGAGGGGTTGGGGGTCAGGTGGATGAGCAGGAGGAGGAGGAGGGGGGAGAAAAAAGGGACAGAGGGGGAGCAGTGTGCAGAAACCTGAGTACTTACGATTCAAGGCACACA
The DNA here is from genome assembly GCF_963921235.1 of Mobula hypostoma. Classification (NCBI taxonomy): domain Eukaryota; kingdom Metazoa; phylum Chordata; class Chondrichthyes; order Myliobatiformes; family Myliobatidae; genus Mobula; species Mobula hypostoma. The sequence goes on from NC_086124.1 coordinate 1,208,887, forward strand.
GGAGGAATACGAGGTTCTGTTCCTCGAGTCTGTGTTTAGCGTCAGTGTGCCAGACGAGGAGAGTAACTCCAGTGAATGACACATTGGCAGTACCTTACCTTTAACCTCTGTGGGTCATGGGTTCAAATCCTGGTTGAGCTTCAGATTCAGATTTATTTTTCAAATATACATCGAAACACACAATGAAATACATCGTTTGCGTTAACAACCAACACAACCTAGGGATGTGCTGGGGGCAGCCCGCAAGATTGGCCACATGTTCCAGCACCAACCTGGCTTACCCACAGTGCTTGGCAGAACAACACAGAACACAACAGCAAAACAAACCCTGTTCACCCCACACAACCAGACTGTCTCCTAACCCCAGGACAAGGCCTTTGGTCTCCAGTCCCCAGGCTTGTGCCACTGGCCTTCAGCTTCCAGACCTTTAATTGACCTTCAGGATTCGATCTTCAGTATCGACCTGGACTAGCCGATATTGGGTTCAAATCCCAGCTCAGAAAGCATCCTCCCTCAGGGTGATTCACCAGTCTGCTCTCGTGTTGAGCCTTCCCAGGATAAGGTGTTAGACTCAGGCACTGTATAATTCTGGAATATTCCAAACATTGTGGGTGTGCTATGTTGGCACTGGCACCAGAACGACACATTTCACTGTATGTTTCTGTGTATGTGTGACATACAGATGAGTGAGAATCTGAATCTGCCTGTCATGAGCTCTTTGGGCTTGTGCAGGGAGCCATTGTTCCATACACTCCCACGCTGAACATCCAGCTCAGCCTCCTCAGCTTCAGAAGTTCACATTGTGTGTCCAAGTGTCCAAGTACCTGAAGGAGCGATTGTTGTCTGAATTTTGTGCCTTAGGCTTAGCTCGACCATGGTTTTTGGTTGCGCGCCGGACACTTGGAGAGATTCGGTGGGGGGTGGGCAGCCGGTGCTCGGCCGGGGGCCGTGGTCGAGTGGTCGGCAACTTGGGCCGGCTCCCCCACCGGACTTAGTCTGGTGAGGAGGGTGTGAGGACACCCAGCAGGACTAAAAAAAACAAGACCTGACGAAGGGTGGACGAGCTCCTTGTGAGCCAACAGCCATCTTCCGTGGAAGAGATTAAAGCCTCACCACGTATCTACGAATCGTATGCGATGCACCTAGTCAGAAGAGATATGATGAACTTGGGCGCTGCACTGTGTGCCTGGACCTGCCCAAGGCCTCTGCCTAAGGAAGGGCCGAGCTCGGAGAAGCGGCCGCAGCTGGAGGCCGACATGGCTTCGGGCTCGAGTTCAGCGGCAGGCAGTGCCATAGCGGCCAGCAAGAACAAACTGGAGGAGAGACTGTACTCGGTGCTGTCACAAGATCGAAGAAGATGGAGGTGCATAGCGACCAACCCCAGATTCGGGATGGCACTGACTGACTGAGGCTTAGCAGTCTGTTAAACATTATATTTGAAATGGAGGTTGATGGCTCTCGACTACTCAGGCATTCAAAGGTTACGGGGAGAAACCGAGAGAATGTAGTTGAGCGGGATAATAAATCAGTCATGATGGAATGATGGAGCAGACTTGATGGGCTCAATGGCCTAATTCATCTCTTCTGTCTTATGGTCTTATTATCACTGTGAATGTTAACACACCCAACACTAAAGAACAAAGAAACACGTTGAGCGGACAACACTTTGAAAATATTTGCTTTGTGATGCTGAGTTTCAGGAAGTTGTTTTCCTGGTATTTGTGTTGTGGTCTTGACAAAGCTTCAACTGAAGCACCAACTTGTAGATGAGATTTTATCTCGTATGGTTTGACATCAGTCTGGCACTCATATCCCAGGCAAAGGTAAAGATATACAAATACATTCTGTCAGGAGGTATTCCATTCCCTGCCTCTACAAAGTCATCAGCCACGCAGAATCAGAATCAGAGGCAGATTCATTATCCTCGACAACTGCTGTGAAACTTGTTGTTTTGCAGCAGCAGTACAGAGCTTTGCATAAAATATTACTGTAAGCCACAATAAAAAATACATGACAATAAACAAGTAGTGCAAATAAAGAGAGTAAATATGCTGAAGTAGTGTTCAATGGTTCAACACACATTCAGAAATCAGGGAAGAAGCTGTTCCTGAATCGCGGAGTGAGTCTTCAGACTCCTGTACCTCCTCCCTGATGGTAGTAATGAGAAGAGGGGTCTTCAGGCTCCTGTACCTCCTCCCTGATGGTAGTAATGAGAAGAGGGGTCTTCAGGCTCCTGTGCCTCCTCCCTGATGGTGGTGATGAGAAGAGGGGTCTTCAGGCTCCTGTGCCTCCTCCCTGATGGTGGTGATGAGAAGAGGGGTCTTCAGGCTCCTGTAACTCCTCCCTGATGGTAGTGATGAGAAGAGGGGTCTTCAGGCTCCTGTACCTCCTCCCTGATGGTAGTAATGAGAAGAGGGGTCTTCAGGCTCCTGTACCTCCTCCCTGATGGTAGTGATGAGAAGAGGGCATGTCCTGTGTGATGGGGGTCCTTAATGATGGATACTGCCTTCGTGAGGCATTGCCTTTTCAGAAACAGAATCAGAATCGAGTTTAATATCACCAGTATATGTTGTGAAATTTGTTGTTATGTGACAGCAGCACAATGTAATACACAATAATAAAAACTGTATATTACAGTAAGAAATATATAGGCAATGTATATGAATAAAGTTGAATTAAATAAGTCGTGCAAAAAGAGAAAAAAAGTATTGAGGTAGTGTTCACGGGTTTGTTGTGCATTCAGAAATCTGACGGTGGAGGGGAAGAAGCTGTTTTTGAATCATTGAGTGTCTTCAGTGTCTTCATTGAGTACCTCCATCCTGATGGTAGCAATGAGAACAAGGCATGACCTGGGCGATGGGGGTCCCTAATGATGGACACTGCCTTTTTGAGGCATCACTCCTTGAAGATGTCCAGGACACTACGGAGGCTAGTGCCCATGATGGAGCTGACTGAGTTCACAATTTTCTGCAGTTTATTTTGATCCCTCCCATGTCAGATGGTGATGCAACCAGTCAGAATGCTCTCCATGGTACATCTGTTGAAATTTGCTGAAATCCTTGGTGACATACTGAACCTCCTCAAAATGTCCTACTGGGTCAGGTTCAGACCGGACAACAGCAGATCAGATCAGGATAAGGTCCAGTTGGCTCAGATTTGTCATGAGCTGGTTAAGTCAGTACTTGATTGGCTATTGTTTATTTGGCTCAGATTAGCCTTGAGTAGGTCAGGTCGGGCTCTGATTGGCTGTGGTCCAGTTAGCTCAGATTGACCATGAGCGGATCAAGTTAGTACTTAATTGGCTATTGTCCATTTCGATCATATTGGCCTTGAGCAGGTCAGGTCACATCAAACTCTGATTGGCTTTGGTCCAGTCAACTCAGATTAGCTATGAGTGGGCCAAGTCAGGCTTTGATTGGCCATTGTCCATTTGGCTCAGATTGGCTATAGATGGCTCAGAATAAGAATCGAAATCAGGATTAATACCAGCGGCATAGGTTGAGAAATTTCTTAGCTTTCAATAAAAATGAGCCTCACATTTATATCTGAACTAACTTGGATGTTGAAAGGTAATCAGACCTAACTTGTATTAACAGTGAAATAAAGAACACATGCTTAGGATGCTGCCTTGTATTGCAAAATCCTCTGGCATCTGGCTGAGAAAGACATTTTATATTTAAATCAAACAACCAGTTATAGAGCAGGTTTATAGAACATAGAACACAGTACAGGCCCTTCAGCCCATAATGTTGTGCCGGCCTTTTAACCTACTCTGAGATCAACCTAAACCAGGGGCTTCCAACCTTTTTTATGCCGTGGATTCCGACCATTAACTGAGGGGTCCAGGCACTCCATGTTGGGAACCCCTGCTCTAAACCTTCCTGCCCACATAGCCCACCCTTCTTCTATCATCCATGTGCCTATCGAAGAGTCTGTTAAATGCCCCCAATGTATCTCCCTCAACCAGCACTCCTGGCATCGTGTTCCATGAGCCCAGCACTCTCTGTGTGAAGAACTTACCTCTGACATCTCCACATGCTTTTGAGATTCAAGCCTGTTTATTGTCATTCTTCAGTACACTAGTGTAAAGGAGAACAAAACGATTTTTACTCTGGATCTGACAGAAGAGAAAAAAAACACAATGAGATAAAGAACACAATAATAAAGCAACAAAATAAATATAAATATCAAAGCAATCCCATAAAGCACAATGCACAAGTAACTGTTTGAGTGTGGTCAGCTTATATACATGAACTGAATGTATGTCCATAAAGTGAGGCTCGGTGCAGCACTGGCTGTACGCAGGATTGAGAGAAGTTGCAGAAAGTTTTAAACTGAGCCAGCTTCATTTTAGGTACTAGCCTCTGTGGTTATCCAAGACATCTTCAAGGCATGATGCCTCAGAAAGGCAGTACATTATTAAGGAACCCCACCACCCAGAACATGCCCTCTTCTCATTGCTACCATAGGAAGGAGGTACAGAAGCCTGAAGGTACACTCAGCAATCCAAGAACACCTTTCTCCCCTATGCTATCCGATTCCTAAATGAATACGACTTAATTTTTTATTTTTTGCTCTATTTTTACCCTAACTATTTAATGTACATGTACAGGTGTGGACGGAGGGACTATTTAATGTAATGCACTTTATTTATTTTTTGATTTATTCTATATTTTCATGTATTGCATTATACTTCTGCCGCTAAGTTAATGAATTTCACGACCTATGCTGGTAATAATAAACCTGATTCTGACTCTGACAGGAAGGGATGAAGAGACCCAGTGATCCTTTGCAAGAGGAACTTTTCTGAGTAGCAGCAGGGCATACGAAAACACAGAGCAGTGACAGGCGGTGCAGGGATGAAATTTGGCTGAGTGGTGTCCTGACAACAACCTCTCACTCGGTCTCAACAGAACTAAGGAACTGATTGTGGACGTCAGGAGAGAGAATCCAGAGGGCTATGAGCCAGTCCTCATGGGTGGATCAGAGGTAGAGAGGATTGGCAACTTTAAATTCCTGGGTGTTACTATTCCAGAGAACCTGTCCTGGAGCCAGCACGTAAGTGAAGAAAGTCTTTACTTCCCTAGAAGTCTGCGGAGATTCGGCATGACATCTAAAACTTTGACAAACTCCTAGGAATGTGTAGTGGAGAGTGTATTGATTGGTATGAAAACACCAATGCCCTTGAATGGAAAATCCTACAGAAGATGGGTAATTCGTCCTAGTACATCATGGATGAAGCCCTTTCTACCACTGAGCACATCTACATGAAATGCTGTTGTAGGAGAGCAACATCCATCATCAAAGATTTCCACCACCCAATTCATGCTCTCATCTCACTTCTGTTATCAGGTAGAAGGTACAAGAGCCTCAGGACTCGCACCACCAGGTTCAAGAACAGCCATCAACCATCTGGCACTTGAATAAAAGGGGATAACTATACTTACTTGTCCCACCACTGAGATGTTCCCACAACAAATAATCTCACTTTATCTCATATCTCATGTTCTTGTTATTTATTGCTATTTATTTAGATTTGCATTTGCTCAGTTTGTTGTCTTCTGCACTCTGGTTGATCTTTCATTGATCTTGTTACAGTTACTATTCTATAGATTTATTGAGTATGCCCACAGGAAAATGAATCTCAGGGTTGTAGATGGTGACACATAAGTACTTTGATAATAAAATATATTTTGAACTTTAAACTTTGTACTTTGGAGTGTAAGTGTAAAGTGACAGTGAATGGGGGGATGAAGTGGGTGGTGAGGGACTGTGGAGAGGAGTGTGTCAGTGTGGGTATGAGGTGTGGAGTGTCAGGGTAAAGTGACAGTGAATGGGGGATGAAGGGGGTGGTGAGAGACTGTGGAGAGGAGTGTGTCAGTGTGGGTATGAGGTGTGGAGTGTCAGTGTAAAGTGACAGTGAATGGGGGATGAAGGGGGTGGTGAGGGACTGTGGAGAGGAGTGTGTCAGTGTCGGTATGAGGTGTGGAGTGTCAGTGTAAAGTGACAGTGAATGGGGGGATGAAGGGGGTGGAGAGGAGTGTGTCAGTGTAAAGTGACAATAAATGGGGTTGAAGGGGGTGGTGAGGGACTGTGGAGAGGAGTGTGTCAGTGTCGGTATGAGGTGTGGAGTGTCAGTGTAAAGTGACAGTGAATGGGGGGATGAAGGGGGTGGAGAGGAGTGTGTCAGTGTAAAGTGACAATAAATGGGGTTGAAGGGGGTGGTGAGGGACTGTGGAGAGGAGTGTGTCAGTGTGGGTATGAGGTGTGGAGTGTCAGTGTAAAGTGACAGTGAATGGGTGGTGAGGGACTGTGGAGAGGAGTGTGTCAGTGTGGGTATGAGGTGTGGAGTGTCAGTGTAAAGTGACAGTGAATGGGGGGTGAAGGGGGTGGTGAGGGACTGTGGAGAGGAGTGTGTCAGTGTGGGTATGAGGTGTGGAGTGTCAGTGTACAGTGACAGTGAATGGGGATGAAGGGGTGGTGAGGGACTGTGGAGAGGAGTGTGTCAGGGTGGGTATGAGGTGTGGAGTGTCAGTGTACAGTGACAGTGAATGGGGATGAAGGGGTGGTGAGGGACTGTGGAGAGGAGTGTGTCAGGGTGGGTATGAGGTGTGGAGTGTCAGTGTAAAGTGACAGTGAATGGGGGTGAAGGGGTGGTGAGGGACTGGAGAGGAGTGTGTCAGTGTGGGTATGAGGTGTGGAGTGTCAGTGTACAGTGACAGTGAATGGGGGGTGAAGGGGGTGGTGAGGGACTGTGGAGAGGAGTGTGTCAGTGTGGGTATGAGGTGTGGAGTGTCAGTGTACAGTGACAGTGAATGGGGATGAAGGGGTGGTGAGGGACTGTGGAGAGGAGTGTGTCAGGGTGGGTATGAGGTGTGGAGTGTCAGTGTACAGTGACAGTGAATGGGGATGAAGGGGTGGTGAGGGACTGTGGAGAGGAGTGTGTCAGGGTGGGTATGAGGTGTGGAGTGTCAGTGTAAAGTGACAGTGAATGGGGGTGAAGGGGTGGTGATGGACTGTGGAGAGGAGTGGCTGATGTGCATGTAGTGGTAGTGGTGGGGTTAGTGGCTAGAGTTGTTGATCAGCCTGACAGCTTGGGGGTAGTAACAATTTTTGAATCTGGTGGTCCTGACCTCTGGCATCAGCCATTTCTACTCTGGGAAATAAATCTCTGACTACCCACTTGATCTCTGCAACTTATCTTTTTTTGAAGAGTTTTGTTGAGTGAGCAAGTCTTCTTTCAGGCGGGGAGGAAGGTGAAGAGATCACTTTTGCAATGTTTTATTTTTAGTTTTGTTACAAAAAGAAACCTGATAATATCAATGGTTGTGATGTTCACTCCCTGATGAGCTAAAAGCCCACTTTGAAAGAGAGAATAAAACTGTAGCTGTGCAAATCCCTGCAGCAACCGGTGATCTGGTGATACCTGTTTCAGAGGCTAACATCCGAACATCCTTCAAGAGGGTGAACTCTCACATGGCATCTGGCCCTCTTGGTGTACCAGGTTGGACACCAGAAACCTGTGCCAACCAACTGGCAGGAGCATTCAAAGACATCTTCAGTCTCTCACCGTTGCGTTCTGAGGTTCCTGCCTGCTTCGAGTGGGTGGCCATCATACTGGTGTCCAAGAAGAGCTGGGTGTGCTATCTCAACAACTATTGCCTAGTTGCACTCATCTCTACTGTAATGAAATGCTTTGAGAGGTTGGTCACAGACAAGAGAAAATCTGCAGATGATGGCAATCCAAGCAACACACACAAAACGTTGGAGGAACTCAGTAGGCCAGGCAGCATTAATGGAAAAGAGTACAGTCGACGTTTCGGGCTGAGACCCTTCAGCAGGACTGGAGAAAAAACGCTGAGGAGTAGATTTAAAAGGTGGGGGCGGGGAGAGAGAGAAACACAAGGTGACAGGTGAAACGTGGAGGGGGAGGGATGAAGTAAAGAGCTGGGAAGTTGATTGGTGAGAAAAAGAAGACCGCGGAAGAAAGAAAAGGGGGAGGAGCACCAGAGGGAGGCGATGGGCGGGCAACAAGATAAGTTGAGAGAGGGAAGTGGGGTTGGGAAATGGTGAAGGAGAGGAGGGAGGGGGACATTACTGGAAGTTTGAGAAATCGATGTTAATGCCATCAGGCTAGAGGTTACTCAAACCGAATATAAGGTGTTATTCCTCCAACTTAAGTGTGGCCTCATCACGACAGTGAAGGAGGCCATGGATGGACATATCGGAATGGGAATGGGAAGTAGAATTAAAATGGTCATGGCTAGAATTAAGTCCTGCCGACGCACTGCAATTTACCTACCACCACAATAGGACGAGAGCAATGTAATTTTACTGGATCTGCACTTGGCTATGGATCACCAGCAATACTTATGTCTGGCTGCTGTTTATTGATGCTAACTGCTGTTTATTGAGGCTTTTAAGACAGCTTGAGAATGGTTGTTCACTCTTCATGTGGGCCTCAGTCACATCTTCCAGTGCCCTAGCTGGGGGAAGTTCTTTCCTTAAGATGTCCTGAAGAAGGGACTTGGCCCGGAATGTCAACTGTTTACTCTTTTCCTGGCCTGCTGAGTTTCTCCAGCATTTTGTATGTGTTGCCTTGGATCTCCAGCATTTTCAGATTTTCTCATTTTGGAGATCTTTCCCAAGTTCCCACTTCCTTTCCAAAATTAAATTGAGCAGGATAGAATTAATAGAGATAGAGGAGTCTTTGGAAGTACTGTCCTCAAGTTGTGAAGTCCTTGCTCAGAGAGTGGCGGATGCCTGGAATGCGTTGCCTGGTGTGGTGGGAGAGGCAAGTACATCAGAGGCTTTTAAGAGACGTTTGGATAGGCACATGGATGTGAGGAAGATGGAGGGATATGGACATGGTGTAGGTAGGAGGGATTAGTATTTGGGTGTTTTTGATCTGGTTCAGCACAATATCGTGAGCTGAAGGGCCTGCTCCTGTGCTGTACAATTTTATGTTCTATGTAGCTGGGAATGCTCCTGCACTCCAGAGATACAGCAACTGAACAAACTCATCTCACACTCCACCCGTTCTTGGACAGAGAGTGGTTACAGGTGACAGGAAAACTGAGAACGTCACATTCCTGATTAAGAAAGAGATTGGGGAACTGGTTTGCCAGTGTGAGGGAAATTTTAAAGACAAAATTCATTAACATTTGGGAAAATATGTAATAATAAACAAAAGTTCTATAATCATGGATGCTTAGGGTAGCAGTGCAACCTTCAGGAGAACAGGGGGCCGGAATTGCCACAGGTTGTTTACTGAAACCTTTTTAACAAGCCGAAGTTTGATTAAATGCAGCAAGAATAAAGGTTGGACATTGTGTATTGTTACAAGACCAAACAAGTTGATTTGGATTGAGTCATATTATTATTATAACACTTTTCCATAAAAATAGTATGAATCAAAGGCTGCTTAATTGGCCAACTACTTGTTAATCTGTAACAGGAATTTATGACATCACCTCCCTCAGTTGGGAAGAAAAGATTATTCAGGAGATCTCAGGAACATGAACTATCGCATTTTCCATGAATGGGCGTTGGTAACCCCAGAGTGTCTCCATGGACTTTGATAACCCCAGAGTGTCTCCATGGACATTGATAACCCTAGAGGATCTCCATGGACATTGTTAACCCCAGAGTGGTTCCATGGATATTGATAACCCCAGGGTGTCTCCACGGATATTGATAACCCTAGAGGACCTCCATGGATATTGATAACCCCAGACTGGCTCCGTAGACATTGATAACCCCAGAGTGTCTCCATAAGACATAGGAGCAATATTAGGCCCAATGAGTCTGCTCCACCATTCAATCATGTCTGATCCTTATTCCCCCTCCTCAGCCCCACTCCCCAGCCTTCTCTCCATAACCTTTGATACCATGTCCAATCAAGAATCTATCAAGCTCTACCTTAAATCCACCCAATGACCTGGTCTCCACAGCTGCCTGTGGGAATAAATTTCACAAATTCACCACCCTCTGGCCCAAGAAATTTCTCCACAACTCTGTTTAAATGGATGCTCCTCTATCTGTAGGCTGTGCCCTCTTGTCCTAAACTCCTCCACCATGGGAAACATCCTTTCCAGACCTACTCTGTCTAGGCCTTTCAACCTTTGAAAGATTTCAATGAGATACCAGCCCCCCATCCTTCTAAATTCCAGCAAGTATAGACCCAGCGCCATCAAATGTTCCTCCAGTGATAGCCCTTTCATTCCCGGAATCATCCTTGTGAACCTCCTCTGAACCCTCTCCAATGCCAGCACATACTTTCTTTGAAGAGGAACCCAAAACTCTTCACAATACTCAAGGTGAGGCCTCACTAGTGCGTTATAAAGCCTCAGCATCATATCCTTGCTCTTGTATTCTAGGCCTCTTGAAATGAATACTAACACTGCATTTGCCTTCCTCACCACTGACTCTACCTGCAAGTTAACCTTTAGGGTATTCTGCACAGTACTCCTAAGTCCCTTTGCATCTCAGATATTTAAGACTTTCTCCCCATTTAGAAAATAGTCTGCACATTTATTTCTTCTACCAAAGTGTATGACAATGCATTTTCCAACATTTCATCTCATGTACCACTTTCTTGACCATTCTCCTAATCTGTCTAAATTCTTCTGCAGCCTACCCTGTTTCCTCAACACCACCTACCCCTCCACCAATCTTCATATCACCTGCAAACTTGGCAACAAAGCCATCTATTCCATCATCTAAATCATTGATATTACAACATAAAAAGAAATAATCCCAACATGACCCTTGTAGACACCACTACTCACTGGCAGACAACCAGAAGAGGATCCTTTTATTCCCACTCACTGCCTCATACCAATCAGCCAATATTCTATCCATGCCAATAACCATGCTAATGATGTGGCATTGACCTCCCACATCATGAAGACCCTGGAGAGACTTGTTCTGGAGCTGCTCTGGCCTATGGTCAGGCCACACTTAGATCCCCTCCAGTTCACCTACCAGCCCCGACTAGGAGTTGAGGATGCCATCGTCTACCCGCTGAACCATGTCTACGCCCACCTGGACAAGCCAGCGAGCACTGTGAGGGTCATGTTTTTTGACTTCTCCAGTGCGTTCAACACCATATGCCCTGCTCTGCTGGGGGAGAAGCTGACAGCGATGCAGGTGGATGCTCACCTGGTGTCATGGATTCTTGATTACCTGACTGGCAGACCACAGTACGTGTGCTTGCAACACTGTGTGTCCGACAGAGTGATCAGCACTGGGGCTCCACAGGGGACTGTTTTGTCTCCCTTTCTCTTCACCATTTACACCTCGGACTTCAACTACTGCACAGAGTCTTGTCATCTTCAGAAGTTTTCGGATGACTCTGCCATAGTTGGATGCATCAGCAAGGGAGATGAGGTCAAGTACAGGGCTACTGTAGGAAACTTTGTCACATGGTGTGAGCAGAATTACCTGCAGCTTAATGTGAAAAAGACTAAGGAGCTGGTGGTAGACCTGAGGAGAGCTAAGGTTCCAGTGACCCCTGTTTTCATCCAGGGGGTCAGTGTGGACATGGTGGAGGATTACAGATACCTGGGGATATGTATCGACAATAAACTGGACTGGTCAAAGAACACTGAGGCTGTCTACAAGAAGGGTCAGAGCCATCTCTATTTCCTGAGGAGACTGAGGTCCTTTAACATCTGCCGGACGATGCTGAGGATGTTCTACGAGTCTGTGGTGGCCAGTGCTATCATGTTTACTGTTGTGTGCTGGGGTAGCAGGCTGAGGGTAGCAGACACCAACAGAATCAACAAACTTATTCGTAAGGCCAGTGATGTTGTGGGGATGGAACTGGACTCTCTCACGGTGGTGTCTGAAAAGAGGACGCTGTCTAAGTTGCATGCCATCTTGGACAATGTCTCCCATCCACTACATAGTGTACTGGGTGGGCACAGGAGTACATTCAGCCAGAGACTCATTCCACCGAGATGCAGCACAGAGCGTCATAGGATGTCATTCTTGCCTGTGGCCATCAAACTTTACAACTCCTCCCCTGGAGGGTCAGACACCCTGTGCCGATAGGCTGGTCCTGGACTTATTTCATAATTTACTGGGATAATTTACATATTACTATTTAACTATTTATGGTTCTATTACTATTTATTATTTATAGTGCAACTGTAACGAAAACCAATTTCCCTCTGGGATCAATAAAGTATGACTATGACTATGAACTTTCTCGTAATACCATGGGCTCTTAACTTGGTAAGCAGCCTCATGTGTAGCACCTTGTCAAAGGCCTTATGAAAGTCTAAATATACAGCATTCACTACATCCCCTTTATCTATCCTATGTGTAAACTCCTCAAAGAATTTCAACAGGTTCATCAGGCAAGGAAACCATGCTGACTTTGTTTTATCTTGTCCTATGTCACCAAGTACTCCATAACCTCATCCTTAACAATTGACTCCAACATCTTCCCAACCACTGAGGTCAGGCTAACTGTTCTATAATTTCCTTTCTGCTGCCTTCCTCCTTTCTTAAAGAGTGGAGTGACATTTGTAATTTTCCAGTCCTCTAGCACAATGCTGGAACCCGATGATTTTTAAAAGATCATTGTTAATGCCTTCACAATCTCTACTGCTACCTCTTTCAGAACCCTAGGGTGCAGTTCATCTGGTCTGGGTGACTTATGTACCCTTAGGTCTTTCAGCTTTTTGAGCACCTTCTCCCTTGTAATAGTAACTGCACTCACTTCTCTTCCCTCACACCCTTCAACATCTGGCACACTGCTAGTGTCTTCCACAGTGAAGACTGATGCAAAATACTCATTTAGTTCATCTGCCATCTTCTTGGCCCCCCCGTTATTATTTCTCCAGCCTCCTTTTCTAGTGGTCCTATATCCTCTCTCATCTCTCTTTTATTTTTTACATACTTGAAAAAGCTTTTACTATCCACTTTGATATTGTTTGCTAGCTTGCTTTCATATTTCATCTTTTCCCTCCTAATAATTCTTTTAGTTGCTCTCTGTAGGGTTTTAAAAGCTTCCTAACCCTCTGTCTTACCACCAATTTTTGCTTTGTTGTATGCCGTCTCTTTTGCTTTTACATCAGCTTTGACTTCCCTTGTCAGCCACGGTGGTACTATTTTGTCATTTGAGTATTTCTTTGTTTTTGGAATACATCTATCCTGCACCTTCCTCACTTTTCCCAGAAAATTATCCCACTGCAGCTCTGCTGTCCCCCCTGCAAAGCATCTCCTTCCAATTTACTTTGGCCGGCTCCTCTCTAATACCACTGTAATTTCCTTTATTCCACTGAAATACTGCTATGTCAGTATTCCCTATCATACTTCAAGTTGAACTCAATCATATTATGATCTCTGTTTCCAATGGGTTCCTTTACCTTAAGCTCCCTAATCGCCTCTGATTTATTACATAACACCCAATCCAGAATAGCTAATCCCCTGAGACTCAACAACAAACTGCTCTAAAAACTCTTTTCATAGTCATTCAACAAATTCACTCTCTTGGGATCAGCCATGATGTAATGGAGGAACAGATTCAATGGGTCAAATGATCTAATTTTGCTCTTACAGTGTATCTTATGGTCTTATGTTCTTAAGAATGGGAAACTATTGAACCTTGTGGAGCGTAAATGACATTTCATGTTTCCAGTTGAAGGTTCTTGACCTGAATCATCAACTCTCCATCTCCCCCCACAGATGCTGACAGGATTTGTTGCTCCTGAAATCAGCATCCACAGTCGCTGGTGTTTCTGCCTAAATTTCTTCACTGCTGGACTGAGATCTCTGCAAACACAGTCACTGAGAACATATGCTCTCAGAGGCCAAGCTTCAGACCATCACTGATTCCTCTCTGATGTATGAGATGATGGGTATTCCAGCAAACAAATTTCTTTACCAAACAACACAATGTACCCAGCCCAACCACCCGATGGTCCATGGCAGAAGATGGCATGACATATGAGAGGACAGATACCTAAACAAAGTTTCTATACCAATACATGACACCGCCCAGCCCAACCGCTCGACAGTCCATGGCAGGAGATGGTCTGACTCAGTTCCAATATCTCAGCTGCCGCCTCATAGAAAGGGCAGATGTTAGCACAATCCAGCATGACTTTCAGCAACCAAGAGAAAGAGTGTACATCTGTCACTTTCAGGACCTCCAACCCAGAGCTCAGCATGTGATTCATCCAGCACTGACCTCTGTGGCACTCTGCTCACCATGCACTGCCAACCAGAGAAACCCCCATTTACCCCAGCTCTCTGCCTTCTATTGGTTAGCCAATCCTCTGTCACAGGGGTTTCCAACCTGGGGTCCAAGGACTCCTCGGTTAGTGGTAGAGGTCCATGGCATAAAAGAAGGATGGGAACCCCTGATCTATCCATACCAACACATTAACCCAAACTTCATGTATCCTTACCTTATGAATAAGTCTTTTATGCAGCACCTTATCGAATGTCTTCTGGAAATCCAAGTATACAAGATCCACCTCTTCCTGTCTATCTACAGCAGCCATTATATCCTTAGAACTTCAGGAACTTCATCAAACAGGGCCCGTCCTTCATGGATCTGTGTTGTGTCTGCCTGATGGAACCAATTCTGTCTAGGTGTCTCACTATTTCTTCCTTAATGTTAGCTTCAAGCATTTTCCAGACTATGGACGTTAAGTGAACTGGCCGCATTTACCCAGCTTTTGCCTACATTCTTTGTCAAACAGTGGCATGACATTTGCTGTCTTCCAGTCTGCTGGGACCCTGCCCAGAATCCCAAAAACACATGGCCATTAGCAGAAGCAGTTTCAGCTCTTACCTTCAAACTAACGGCAATAATTAAATTGGTAAATTTATTAATTTATGATTGTCAAATGTACAGCCCAGGAGAAGCATAAATACCAGAGATTCTGTAGATGCTGGAAATCCAGAGCAACACACACACACACACACACACACACACACACACACACACAATGCTGGAGGAACTCTGCAGATCAGGCAGCATCTATGCAGATGAATAAATAGTTGACGTTTCAGGCTGAGACTCTTCTTCAGGACTGAGAAGGAAGGGAGAGAAAGAATAAGAAGTTGGGGGAGGGGGAGGAGAACAAGTTGGTAGGTGACAGGTGAGATTAGGTGAGGGGTAAGGTGGGTGGGTGGGGGAGGATGAAGTAAAAAGCTCAGAGGTGATAGCTGGAAGAGGTAAAGGGCTGAAGAAGAAGGAATCTGATTGGAGAGGACAATGGACCATTGGAGAAAGGGAAGGAGCGGGCACCAGAGGGAGATGAGGAGAAGAGAAGGGGTAAGAGGGGAACGAGAATGGGGAATGGGAAATGAAAGAAGGTTAAAAATACCAGAAGTCAGGCTGGATTTTAGAGCCCAAACCTCGGGAGCAGGACTTACACCCACGACAGAGAACACACAGCTCTCTGGGCTGCAGCTGGCATGTGCACCAGATGCATATGGTTTTTTTTCTGGTGCATGCACAGAACCTGCTAACCCAGTCCTCACTACTGGCAGACACCCTTGGGAAGGGTACATCTCCCTCCGGCTGCCAGAGTCACCTGCCTCATCTGTAGAGAGATCCTGGCCTGTACACTGCCCTCGGCAAAACTTTGTTTTGCATGCTACCCTGATAGGCATTTCATTACAATGGTGCACTGAGGTAATACAATAACAGAATAGAATGCAGCATAAAGTGTTTCAGTTACCGAGGAAGTTCCATGCAGACAGACAAGGTGCAAGATCATAAGGAGTGTGCCGAACACGGAACAGAGCTCAGAAAGCAGTCGAGAAGACCAGAGGCAGTACCTCACCAGAGAGCAGGTCACAGGTTCACACCTCACCAAACGTCGGGGGCAAATCAGAACCTGGCTTCAAGGGATGACGATAAAGCCCCAACGGGCAAACAATGGATGAAGCTGATAGGAAGTCTCATCATTACGTTTCTGCTGCATGCCATCTCACCTCAAACACTCCCAGCACTGGGGCACATCCCACGGTCAGTGTACGAGCCAGCATTAATGCCAGCACCAACTCAGCTCAATCTCAACTTTCAGTGCACAGGGGTAGGGGAGGTCTGGGAGGGTTGGGGAGATAGGTGGGGTGGACAGATGAGTGGGGTTTGGAAGAATGGAGGAGATGGCTGGATAGTTCAAAGGATGGGGGAGAGGCGTGGAGGTGTGGTGGGGAGATGGGTGGCTGTCTGTGAGGACGGGGATTTGGGAGGAAGAGATAAGTAAGGGTCTCTGGTAGATGGAGGTGGGTTCGCTAGAGGAGGGAGATGAGTGGGGATTTGGGAAGGGTGCAGAGTGGTAGGGTTTGGAAGGGTGGGGAGATGGTGGGGATTTGGGAGGGGAAGAGATGGGTTGGCATCTCTGGGAAGGTGGGGAGATGGATAGGGTCTCTAGGATGGGGTAGATAGGTGAGAGCCTTTGGGAGGGGTGTCCAGGAGGGTGGGGTAGACAGGTGGAGTGTCTGAAAGGGTGGGAGATGGGTAAGGGTTTGAAAGGTGGAGGAAGGGTGTGGGGTTTGATAGGGTGCAGAGATTGTTGGAATCTCTGGGAGGGTGGGAGGTGGGTGAGAATAGGTAATATGGGCAGGCAGTGCTGATGATATAGCAACTTGTGAAGATGTGAAACACATTCTTTGACGAGAGAGCTGAGGTCTCACTGCAGAATGTCACAGAACCAGTACTCCACAGTCTGAAAGATTCTTATTTAACATGAGGGTTAAATTAACAAATTAAATTAATTTAAATTGTTTGAATCAAGGTTGATATTGAATTACCATGAGCAACAGGTGAATAATGAGCCGCGAGAGTACTGACTGAATGTTTGGTTGGGAGGTCTGGAACATCAAGGCATCATCTGCCTTCCCTTTGGGATAAAGGTGTATCCGGACTGAACATCCATGGTGAAGGTGAGGTGGTCAAGGCCAGGGAATGGAAAGTTACCGAGGAGATCGGGGGCTTGAGAAGTGTCACAGATGTAGGTGTGATAAGTGTTATAGATAAGGGGATAGAATGGAATCGAGGTATGAGGGCTCGAGTTCAGTGGGGCAGGAGTAGGCAGAGACAATCGCCCTACCTGGACAGTCAGTTTTGTGGATTTTAAGACAGTAGTTTGGATGGTCTCATTGCTCAGCTACCCTGTGCTGCAAGCCAGTTTTATCTCCTTCTGCAAACTAGGCTTCCTCAGAGGTTAGGCTGGGTAAACATCCTTATCCTGTCATGAGAGCTGGCCCACGGCGTTTGGAATCTCTCACTGCTGCCAATGTACTGCACAATCCTAGAAAACATAGTGAATATGGCCCAGTCCATCACAGGTAAAGCTTTTCCCACCAGTGAGCACATCTACATAAAACACTGTCGCAGGAAGGTGGCATCCCATTTCAAGGACCTTCACCACCCTGGCCATGCTCTCTTCTCGCTGCTGCCACCAGGAAGAAGGTACAGGAGCGAGTGGCTGTTCTGTGAGCGAAAACATCTTGTTAAATCCACTCGCTGGATTTTTTTTGTTTTTGGCACCATTCTTTGTAAACTCCAGAGTCTCTTGTGCGTAAAAATCCCAGGAGATCAGCAGTTTCTGAGATACTCAAATCACACTGGGCGGCACCTAATTAATTAGCTTGTTTATTTCGGCTTTTTTCTTAAAGATGTGCCAGAAGCGCTCTGGTTAGCACTGCACCCCTGGCTGCCACCAACCTGATGGCATGAATATCGATTTCACCTTCTGGTAATTTTTTCCCTCCCCCATCCCCTTTTCGTCCATTTCCCACTCTGGCCTCTTACCTCTTCTCACTTGCCGGCCAACTCTCTCTGATGCCCCTCCTCCTTCCCTTTTTCCTATGATCCACTCTCCTCTCCTATAAGTCTCCTTCCTCTCCAGCTCTTTACCTTTTCCACCCATCACCTCCCAGCTTCTTACTTCACCCCCTTCCCCAATCACCCACCTTCCCCCTCATCTGGTCTCACCTATCACCTGCCAGCTTCTTACTTCACCCCCTTCCCCAATCATCCACCTTCCCCCTCATCTGGTCTCACCTATCACCTGCCAGCTTCTTACTTCACCCCCTTCCCCAATCACCCACCTTCCCCCTCATCTGGTCTCACCTATCACCTGCCAGCTTCTTACTTCACCCCCTTCCCCAATCAACCACCTTCCCCCTCACCTGGTCTCACCTATCACCTGACAGCTTCTTACTTCACCCCCTTCCCCAATCACCCACCTTCCCCCTCATCTGGTCTCACCTATCACCTCCCAGCTTCTTACTTCACCCCCTTCCCCAATCACCCACCTTCCCTCTCACCTGGTCTCACCTATCACCTGCCAGCTTCTTACTTCACCCCCTTCCCCAATCACCCACCTTCCCCCTCACCTGGCCTCACCAATCACCTGCCAGCTTGTCCTCCTCCTCCTCCCCCACCTTCTTGTTCTGGCTTCTGCCCCCTTCCTTCTCAGTCCTGATGAAGCCTCTCGGCCTGAAGCATCGCCTGTGTATTCCCTCTGTAAATACTATCTGACCTGCTCAGTTCCTCCAGCATTCTGTGTGTGATCACTGCACTCCCCTGAGGGACAAACTTCCCTGCTGCTCTCGAATGACCAGTGCCTCGTGCACAGTTTCCCCCTTCTCTGCCTCGGGCCGTGAGTACCTTGTCCACAATCTAATCCAATTTTATTCCCGTTACAATCACACAACTTTAATCAGCTCAGCAGCCATTTGCAAACCAGCTGTTCGTGGGGTAAATTCCCTGGAGCAGATTTTATGGAAGCAGTTATTTTAAATTCTAAACACGGCGATGAAACGGTTTGTGTGAAAAGTAGTATTTTCAAATTTAAATGAGGAAATCACTGGAGGGGTTGGAAACTTGTAGATTAAAATGACACAAAGCTGTTCTATTGCA
Source organism: Mobula hypostoma (assembly GCF_963921235.1). NCBI lineage: Eukaryota > Metazoa > Chordata > Chondrichthyes > Myliobatiformes > Myliobatidae > Mobula > Mobula hypostoma. Next base: position 1,227,788 of record NC_086124.1, read on the forward strand.
TCTTGACAAGAAGGAATCTGCAGATGCTGGAAATCCAAGAAACACACACACAATGCTGAAGGAACTCTGCAGGCCAACTCGTGTTTGTGGGAAAGAGTAAACCGTCAATGTCTCATCAGGGCTCACCCCTTCTCTTCTCCTCACCTGGCCATCACTTCACTCTGCTGCCCCTCCTCCTTCCCTCTCTCCTACACTCCACTCTCCTCCCCTATCAGATCCCTTCCTCTCCAGTCCTTTACCTCTTCCACCTTTCACCTAGGTAGGATGAGGGGAAGGAGTAAGACCTGGCTAGTGATAGGTGAGACCAGGTGAGGAGGAAGGTGGTTGGGTGGGGGAAGAGGATGAAGAAAGAAACTGGGAGGTGATAGGTGGAAGAGGAAAAGGGCTGAAGAAGAAAGAATCTGATAGGAGAGGACCATGGGAGAGAGGGAAGGAGGAAGGGCACCAGAGGGAAGTGAAAGGCAGGTGAGGAGAAAAGAAGGAGAGAGAGAGGAGAACAGGAGTCCTGATGAAGGTTCTCAGCCCAAAACATTGACACTTTCTGATAGATGCTGCCTGACCTGCTGAGTTCCTCCAGCATTTTGAGTGTGTTCCATTGCATCCTGAGATTATTTTCCAGTAAAAGACAAGTTTACCGAAAGCAGTTCATAGAGGGAACTAGAATGTCATCTCCAGCGAGGTGACAAGGGCCTCACGTCTCATCAGAAGCTCCTGAAAATCCCCAGTGCATCTCACACACGCCCGTCAGTGAATGACAGCACAGAAGACAGGACGCTTCACATGACATTTCTCAGAACCTGGGGCAAACTGAGATGAGCCTTTTTAAAATCTTTTCCTTTAAAACGGAAGTTAGGATATTTGCCAAGAGCTGGCGGGGAGCAGCCTGATCCAGGTTGACCCACGGCTGACAGGAGGTTATTTGCTAATGCTCACGTCGTTGCTGACACCAGTTCTACTGGAAAGCAAGTGATGAGTGGGTAATAAAACACATCCTATTTTAACTCTATTCCACTTCTGAACAGTTAGCGTTCAAAGTAAAACAAATCTGCGATCCTCGTGTGGATAAGAGATGATCGTGTGATAAGCTATGGACACGCTCATTATAATGAGTGTACAGGAGCAGAAGCAAAGAAGCTATCATCTGTGCCGTAGAGGTGTATGCTCGGAGATCAAAGAATTATCGTGTTTATAAATTTGTTTCCCATTGGTATTGTTACCAGAAGACCATTGAGTCTGTCCTGTCATTCCATCATGGCTGATTCATTATCCTTCTCAGCTCCTTTTTCCTTGTTACCTTTGAAGCCCTCACTAATCAAGAACCTATCAAACTCCACTTTCAATATACCGAACAACTTGGCTTCCACTGCTGTCTGTGTCAATGAATTCCACAGATTCACCACCTTTGGGCTAAAGAAATTCCTCTTCTTCTCTGTTCTGAATGGACGTCCTTCTATTCTGAGGCTGTGCCCTCTGGATTTACACTCTGCCACTATTGAAAATATCCACTCTATCCAGGTCTTTCAATACTCAATAGGTTTCAATGAGATGGCTGGAATTTCTGGGAACAATTTGGAAGGCACAGGATAGATACATCCCAAAAAAGAAGTATTCTAAAGGCTAGATGACACAACTGTGGCTAACAAGAGAAGTCAAAACTAACGTAAAAGCCAAAGAGAGGGCATATAATAGAGCAAAAATTAGTGGGAAGTTAGAGGATTGGGAAACTTCTAAAGACCAACAGAAGACAACTAAAAAAGAGAAAAGAGGAATATTAGCCAATAATATTAAAGAGGATACCAAATGTTTCTTCAGATAAATAAGGAGTAGGTATTGGACTGCTGGAAAATGATGCTGGAGAAGTAGTGATGGGGAACATGGAAATGGTGGATGAACTGAATAAGTGTCTTACATCACTCTTCACTGTGGAAGACACAAGCAGTATTCAAGAAGTTCGAGACTGCCAGGGGACAGAAGTAAGTGAATTTGCCATTACGAAGGAGAAGGTACTTGGGAAACTGAAAGGTCTGAAGGTAGATAAATCATCTTGTCTACACCCCAGGGTTCTGAAAGAGATGGCTGAAGAGGGTGTGGAAGCATTAATGATCTTTCAAGAACCACTAGATTCTGGAATGATTCCAGAAGTCAGGAAAATTGCAAATGTCACTCCAGCACCAGAGAACACGTCAGAATAGAGAGGCATCCTCTTAGAATGGAGATGAGGAGAAATTTCCTTAGCCAGAGAGTGGTGAATCTGTGGAATTCATTGCCACAGGTGACTGTGGGGGCCATGTTATTGGGTGTATTTAAGGCAGATGTTGATAGGTTTTTGACTAATCAGGGCATGAAGGGACACGGGGAGAAGGCAGGAGATTGGGACTGAGAGGGAAATGGATCAACCATGATGAAACGGTGGAGTTCACTCGATGGTCCAAATGGCCTAATTCTGTTCCTATATCTTATAGTCTTATGGAGATCCTTCTCATTCTTCTAAACTCCAGTGAGTACAGGCCCTCTTATTTATTTGATCTTTATTTACTCCTTCTTTCTGGGATTGTTTTCATAAACCTCACCTGGATCCTCCCCACTCCAATGTCAGCACATTTTTTCTTAGATATAGAGCCCAAAACTGCTCACAATAGGCTGGTCCTGGACTTATTTCATAATTTACTGGCAAAATTTACATATTACTATTTAACTATTTATGGTTCTATTACTATTTATTATTTATGGTGCAACTGTAACGAAAACAAATTTCCCCCGGGATCAATAAAGTATGACTATGACTATGACTATGACAATACTCTTAGTGAGGCCTCCCCAGTGCCTTATAAAGCCTCTGCTATATCCTTGCTTTTATATTCTAGTCCTCTTGAAATGAATGCTAACATTGCATTTGCCTTCCTCACCACCGACTCAACCTGCAAATTAACCTTTAGGGAATCTTGTATAAGGGCTTTGAATTCCCTTTGCACCTCCGATTTCTGAATTTGTTCCTTGCCTTTATTCTGTCTACCAGAGTGCATGACCAGACACTTCCCTACACCGTATTCCATCTGCCACTCCTTTGCTCATTCTCCTTGTCTGTCCAAGTCCTTCTACAGCCTCCCCGCTTTCTCAACTGTATCTGCCCCTCCACCTATCTTCGTATCGTCTGCAAACCTGGCCATAAAGCAATCAATTTCTTCATCCAGATCACTGAGATTAATATAGAGATATGTCAATGAGCCTGTATAACACGAGGTGTGTAAGGAGGAGACTGTCATGATGTTTTTTGCATTATATTTCACTGATGGTTTAGTGAAGGTACAGGAAGTGTATCATTCGTAGTTACTGCCAATGGTGGAAAGATGTTTTATCTCTTAAGTTAAAAAAACCCACATTCACACTCCTCCACAGCCAGTAAATATCTGAGCTGCAAAACTCCATCCCACAGGGTGATCTCCAAGCACATTACATCACAGAGGACATGTCAAGGTGGGCGGCTGGTGGGTGTGACTGGAGGCAGACCATTTCCATCAGAGTTCCTGCCTAATTCAGTCACACACACGCTGTCACTGTCAGCTAATTTAGAAATTTGGTATGTCACCAAGACTAGCAAATTTCTACAGATATACCATGATTGAATCACAGCCTGGTCTGAAGACCCAGAGAAAGCAGCAGAGGGTTGCATACTGAGCTATCTCCAGTGTGGGCAGAACCCTCCACACCATCAAGGACAACTCCAAAAGGTGATGCTGCAAAATGGCGGCATCCATCACTAAGAACCTTCACTCCATCTAGGATATGCCCTCTTCTCATTACTACCATCAGGGAGGAGGTACAGGAGCCTGAAGACCCCTCTTCTCATTACTACCATCAGGGAGGAGGTACAGGAGCCTGAAGACCCCTCTTCTCATTACTACCATCAGGGAGGAGGTACAGCTTCTTCCCCTCCATCAGATTTCTGAACAGTTCATGAACCCATGGACACTACATCACTATTTTGCTTTATTTTTGCACTTTTAAAAATAAATCCTTGTAACTTATAGTAATTTTATGTCTTGCCCTGTACTGCTGTCATAAAACAATAAATATCACAACATACGTCAGTGGTAATAAACTGGTCTCAGCCACTCTTTGAAGCAGGTGCTGGGGAAGAGGTGTTGAAGGTCAGAGAGAGGTGACCGTGCTCAAGTACTTGTTGGCATTAGAGTGGCAGGAGGGTTGTTGCTACAATTACCCCCACTTCCTGTTACACTGCAGTGAAAGCCGACAGACAACCTTGCTGAGCCCATCACGAGGTAAGCAGCCAAATGTGGGATGTATTAGCAAAGGGGTTCCCAAACTTTTTTACGCCATGGACCAAAACCACTAAGCAAGGGCTCAGTGGACCCCAAGTTGGGAAGCCCTGCATTAGCATTACATCTCGTTACCCCAGCACTGGGCTCCTGAGTGATGGTGGGAGCACATGCTTAAGGTGGGGGTGGAAGAGGGTATTGCCAATCACATGGGCTGGATGGATTTGAATTTCTTGAGAGTTCTTGGAGCTTCTCTCATCTGAGCAGGTCAAGTCATTAACCACAGGTCCGTGTCTGCACAGGTGAAATGAAATCTTTGCTTACAACAGCATCACACGCACAGAGCAGCAGATAAGCAGCGTTCAACAAGAAAAACATAAATCATCTACAATTGTTTACAAGAAAGAACACAATGGCCCGATCTTTGATGATGGTTGTTGCCTTCTTGAGGTAGCACCTCATGTAGATAGCACCAATACTACAGATAGACACACAGAGAGATAGATAGACCAATAGATAGAGAGGTAGACAGACAGATAAGATTGATAAATAGGAATAGAGATAGATAGATAGATAGTTAGATAGATAGACAGATAGGTAGATAGATAGACAGACAGATAGCTAGATAGATAGACAGATAGGTAGATACAAAATACTCTGCAGATGCTGGGGTCAAAGCAACACTCACAGCACGCTGGAGGAACTCAGCAGGTCGAGGTACGGGCTCCGCTCCGTCCGTCACAACAGACAGGATCTCCCAGTTGCCACCCACATCAACTCTGCTTCCCACTCCTATTCGGATATGTCCATACATGGCCTCCTCTACTGCCATGATGAGGCTAAACTCAGGCTGGAGGAGCAACACCTCGTATACTGTCGAGGTAGTCTCCAGCCCCTTGGTATGAACATAGCATTCTCCAACTTCCGGTAATTCCCTCCCCCTCCCTTCCCTTATCCCTATGTCACTCCGCCCCCTCCCCCAGCTGCCTATCACCTCCCTCATGGTTCCGCCTCCTTCTACTACCCATTGTGTTTTCCCCTATTCCTTCTTCACCTTTCCTGCCTATCACCTCCCTGCTTCCCCTCCCCCACCCCTTTATTTTTTCTCTTACTGGTTTTTCACCTGGAACCTACCAGCCTTCTCCTTCCCACCCTCCCCCACCTTCTTTATAGGGCCTCTGCCCCCTCCCTCTTCAGTCCTGACGAAGGGTTCCGGCCCGAAATGTTGACTGATCGTTTCCACGGATGCTGCCCGACCTGCTGAGTTCCTCCAGGGTGTTGTGAGTGCAGATAGGTAGATAGACAGATAGATGGATAGACAGAGACAGATCAATAGATAGATAAACAGATAGATAGACAGACAGATAGATCGATAGATAGATAGATAGGTAGGTAGAGAGATAGATAGATCGACAGACAGATAGATAGGTAGGTAGATAGATAGATAGATAAAGCAAGCAATTAAGCACGCACAAAAGCTCTGAATCTTCTGTGAAGGGAAAGTTAATTTGAGCTCAGGGAAAAGTTCAGATCCCTTAGAAATAGTACATAAAAATCACCACTAAGGTCACAACACGGACCCTTAACATTCTACATCTGGCATGATTTTGATATTTGGATTTCTTTGTCACTATTCTATTTCTAAGAAAGAGCAAAGTCCCTGTTCTGCTTTAGCTGATAACATCACTGGAGTTAATCCGGAAATTGGCAGTGCTCAGGTTTTGTGTAGGAGTACTGAGCAAGGTGTTCACTTGAGAAGCTCTCGTTCCATTCTTAACTCCCTCAGATGTCATTTTTATTGAGAAAGTTGGGGTAATATTATGTTTCTCCTACACAAAGCCAGGCAGAGCAGATTAACCAAACAGAAGGCTGAGAGTCCAGTCATGGGTGTTCGGTAATCTCAAAATTATAGGAAGCGTTCTTAGATATTGAATTCGATTCATCGAATCACCAGCTAGCATACACAAGCAATTATCACCTCCTTTACTCCTTAGACCATTGTAAACTAGAAATTCTGACTGGGAAATGACACTGGTTGGCAGTGGAGGCATTGTGCTCATCCAAAATCACCACTAACCTGGTTTGGAACCTCCAGATTTTGACCATCTTCCTGCAAGCAATCTCCAGCTGTCAGCTCTCAGCACCCGGGTGCAATATCCCATGGTGCTAGCTGGGTAGTATTAACCCATCATTGGAACCTGTGCCACGTCATATCGGAGGGGGAGCATAAAACCATGGCTGCCATGGGGAAACCAGTTTTGAACCTTTATCTAAGAAGAGATAGGCTGACATTCAAAAGGGTTCAGAGGGGGTTCATAAGAATGGTCCCAGGAATGAAAGGGTTAATGTATACGGAGCATTTGATGGCTCTGGTCCTGTACTTACTGGAAAACGGAAGAATGGGGGTGATCTTATTGAAACCTATCAGATATTGAAAAGGCCTTGATAAAGTAGGTGTGGAGATGATGTTTCCTTTAGTGGGGCGTCTAGGACAAGAGGGCACAGCCACAGAATACAAGGGCATCCCCTTGTAACAGAGATGAGGAAGAATTTCTTTAGCCAGAGGATGGTGAATCCGTGGAATTAATTATCACAGTCGGCTAGCCCCGACTAGGAGTTGAGGATGCCATCGTCTACCTGCTGAACCGTGTCTACGCCCACCTGGACAAGCCAGAGAGCACTGTGAGGGTCATGTTTTTTGACTTCTCCAGTGCGTTCAACACCATTCGCCCTGCTCTGCTGGGGGAGAAGCTGACAGCGATGCAGGTGGATGCCTCCCTGGTGTCATGGATTCTTGATTACCTGACTGGCAGACCACAGTACGTGTGCTTGCAACACTGTGTGCCCGACAGAGTGATCAGCAGCACTGGGGATCCACAGGGGACTGTCTTGTCTCCCCTTCTCTTCACCATTTACACCTCGGACTTCAACTACTGCACAGAGTCTTGTCATCTTCAGAAGTTTTCTGATGACTCTGCCATAGTTGGATGCATCAGCAAGGGAGATGAGACTGAGTACAGGGCTATGGTAGGAAACTTTGTCACATGGTGTGAGCAGAATTATCTGCAGCTTAATGTGAAAAAGACTAAGGAGCTGGTGGTAGACCTGAGGAGAGCTAAGGTACCGGTGACCCCTGTTTCCATCTAGGGGGTCAGTATGGACATGGTGGAGGATTACAAATACCTGGGGATACGAATTGACAATAAACTGGACTGGTCAAAGAACACTGAGGCTGTCTACAAGAAGGGTCAGAGCCATCTCTATTTCCTGAGGAGACTGAGGTCCTTTAACAATCTGCCGGACGATGCTGAGGATGTTCTACGAGTCTGTGGTGGCCAGTGCTATCATGTTTGCTGTTGTGTGCTGGGGCAGCAGGCTAGGGTAGCAAACACCAACAGAATCAACAAACTCATTTGTAGGGCCAGTGATGTTGTGGGGATGGAACTGGACTCTCTGACGGTGGTGTCTGGAAAGAGGATGCTGTCCAAGTTGCATGCCATCTTGTACAATGTCTCCCATCCACTACATAATGTACTGGGTGGGCACAGGAGTACATTCAGCCAGAGACTCATTCCACCGAGATGCAACACAGAGCGTCATAGGAAGTCATTCCTGCCTGTGGCCATCAAACTTTACAACTCCTCCCTTGGAGGGTCAGACACCCTGAGCCAATAGGCTGGTCCTGGACTTATTTCATAATTTACTGGCATAATTTACATATTACTATTTAACTATTTATGGTTCTATTACTATTTATTATTTATGGTGCAACTGTAATGAAAACCAATTTCCCCCGGGATCAATAAAGTATGACTGTACTATACTGTGTGGGCCACATATCTGGGTATATTTAAAGCAGAAGTTACAAGGAGCAAGCAGGAGAATGGGGCTGAGAGACAAAATAAATCAGCCAGGGTCAAACGTTGGAGCAGCCTTGACTGGCCTAATTTTGCTCCTATGTCTTTTGATGTTAGGATCTAAACCCGGGACACTTGCCATTTTGCTTTGCCAGAAAGTTATTCCTCATCGACATTATGTTGTTTTTTCCAACAGAATAAAGCCCATTCAAAGTTCAAAGTACATTTATTATCGAAGTACGTCCACTAGGCATGACAATCCGCCTCAGAGTACTGAAATGTTACGTTTATCCAGTTATGTTATATGGTTCAGAATGTTGGACAATATCTAGTAACGTGAGGAAATGAATTGAAGCAGCAGAAATGTGGTTGAACAGAGCAAACACAAAAAGAGAAATAATGTACGAGATCATGAAAAGGCAACGTAACTTCATTGGACATGTGATTAGGAAAGAGGAGTTAGGATGCACGGTAATTATAGGAAAGATTGAAGGGAAGAAAGCAAGAGGAAGACAAAGACAAATGATGATGGAGACAGCAGCCAGAGAACTGGAAATGAATACGAATGGATTGATCCATTGACCCGAAACAGGAGTGTGTGGGCCATGGCAGTCAAAGCTCAAACTGGGCACAGCACCTGATGATGATGATGTCTACATAATACAACCTTGAGATTCATCTCTCTTACAGGGAACCACAAAACAAAGAAATCCAAAAGAACCCATAAAAAAAAGTTAGTCAAACACCCAATGTGCGGAGAGAGACAGAAAAATAAGCAAACTGCGCAAGCAATAAAAGTAAGCAAACAGCATCAGAATGAAATTGAGTCCTCAGACACGAACTCTGGAGCAGCCAGAGCAGGCTACAGCCTCAATCTCAGTTCAGTGCAGAGCGGAGCGGAGCAAACATCACAGCAGTGAACAGAACCAGCTCACCCCTCGCCTCCAACCAAGCGCCGGTGACTCTCCTGAATGTAGAGCGATTCGATGATCTATGTGATGTGATATGTTCAGTGGAAAGAGTCAGAATTATTATCAGTCATGAAATAATGTTTTTCAGCTGCAGTTGAGTGCTAAGATATAAAATTACTATAAATTACAAAACTAAATGGTGAAAAAATGAAGGAATAATGGAGACAGGCCCAGTAAGAGGTTCAGAGACTGTGTGAAAGCTAACATTGCAAAAGCTGGGCTTATACCAAAACAGTTGGAACACAGTGCAATACTGGAGTGACTGGCGAACCTTGGTTAGGACCGCTCACAACAACCTGGAGTACAGGTGCCGAGCAGTACGAATCGCTGCCCGACAGAGAAGAAAGCAATAACAGCGGCTCCCCTTCCAGATCCAGCACAGTACTCATGTCCTTACTGAGGATGTCTAGGTCGCTCACAACTTGGACTCAGCAGCCACCTACAATCACACAACAGAACTGTACAAAAATAACTGTCATTGTCGGATATGATGGACAACGAAAAAACAGCTACTCATAATGCTAGGTTTTGCCTTGTAAGAAGTATTGGCCTGCAAACCCTGCCAGAGTTGACATACGTCCGATTCCGCCTCCAACCTCATTCAAGATTGTTCCTTTGCTCTTGAGATAGACCTCTGTAAGTCACACCTTCTTTTCTTGTATAGTCCTGTGTCTCCAGACTTGAATGCCTTAGATCTATCCCTCAGCAGACAACGAACCTCCTGGTCCATCCCCGGCTTTTGACTTGGATAAGTACAGTATGCTCTCGTAGGCACACACTCATCCACACAGGTTTTAAATCAGTGAGGGACAACTGTGGCTTACTCATTCAGACTCAAAGGTGAATCCCTGAATATAGCCCTTTCCACTGACTCAAAGCAGTCCTGTCAGGGGGTCCTTGACGATGGATGCTGATTTCTTGTGGCAGCGCTCTTTGTAAGTGTGCTCGATGGTGGGAAGGGCTTTGACTGTGCTGGGAAAACAGCCAATTAACCTCCTTCCACATACCTAGAATAAAGAGAAAACCAGACCAGCCGGGGGGACCATGCAAGCTCCACTCAGACCATGTCCAAGGTCAGTGCAAACCTGGGCCTGAAGAACAAAGAGGCAGGAGAGATAAAACTCAGGTCTATAGAAATTGCGATTCTCAGAAGAAGATCTCAGTGTCAGAGGGCCAGGTGTTAATGTCTGTAAACCCTGGGACTGGACTGGGCAGATTCCAGTATTCCTGCAGACTCAGAGCGGTGTGTAAACTGCAAAATTTGAGTGTTTGTCGAGAGAGAGAGAGAGATAGATAGATATCTCAGCCAGTAGAAAATCACCTTTTCTGTCTGTCCTCACTCACACAGCTTATGGGCAAAAGACTGCTTTAATCAAACAGCTGAAATGGATTCGATTGGAATTAATCACAAGGCAGCGTATAATTCACGATGTAACTTCAAATGAATTTAGATGCTGAATTATTTACCATGCCTGTAAATAGAGTATAGAAACAGTGGTAAGACAGTTAATTGATGTTTTTCAATGCTGTACATAAATACCCAGAAATCTAATCCCCATTATCCCATTTTGCAAACCTTTTTAATTCTGATTGGAACATATTTTTCAGACTAATCACCACCTACAAACAAATCCTGTGAGTGGCAGATTGGAGTAACCCTTTGAGGATCGCAGTAATGTATCTGGACCGGACTCTGTAAGGGTCCATAAGAAGACAGGAAACCTCGGAAGGAGCCTTGTCCTGAAACGATAAACGGTCTTTCTTCCCACACTGACGGGGCTCCTCCGGTGGTTTCTGGATTGCTTATAAATCCTCCCAATGCATCACAGGATCGGGATGCCAATGATTGGGAAAATCTATCGGACACTCTGCCTCAAAGATGCCCACCTTCTGGGTCATGCCATCTTCTCACAGCTACCATTGGGCATGAGGTGCAGACGCCTGAAGTCCCACACCACCAGGGGCTCCACCTCCTTATCATCTCCACACTGGAAAATGCTCTCACACCAAAAGAAAGTCCTCAGTTTAATATGGACTGGCAGCTCTCTTCTGTGTTCCTTTGGACCGTGATGTTGTGCTGCCCTTTTAACCTACTCTAAGATCAATTTAACCCTTCCCTCCCACGTAATCCTCCATTTTTCTGTCATTCATGTTCCTATCCAAGGGTCTCTTAAATGTTCCTAATGATTTATTTTTTTCTCACACAAAGAGTGGTGGGGGCGTGGGATGCACTGGCAGAGAAGGTGGTAGAGGTGGGTACAATAGGGTCTTTTAAGAGACTCTTAGGTAGGTACATGGAGCTTAGAAAAATAGAGGGTTGTGCGGTTGGGAAATTCTCGGCAGTCTCTAGAGTAGGTTACATGGTCGGCACAACATTGTGGGCTGAAGGGCCTGTAATGTGCTGTAGGTTTCTATGTTCCGTGATTCTGCCTGTACCACCAAACCTGGTAGGGTGTTCCCTGCACACTCCCACCACTCTCTGTGAATAAACCCTCCCTCTGACATTTAATAGTGACACAGAGTGTGCAAACAACTTCTCCAGCCCACCATCTTTCAGTAAATAGAAAGCTAACACTTTGAACTAACGACTCACTTTCAAGGACTCTACAACTCATGTTCTCTGCATTATTTATTTATTTTATTTGTACAGTCTGTCTGGTTTGTGGATTGTTTCTTCTTGTGACAGTCTTTGTGTGTAGTTTTTCATTGATTCTATTGTATTTCTTTGTTCCCATGTGAATCCATACAAGAAAATGGATTTCAAGCTAGTATATGGTGACACACACCCACTTTGATACAAAATTTACTTTGAACTTGGTAAATTGTTTCCAATGTTTCACACAAGGCTGGTAGGGTGTCACACCACCAGCTCCCTCGGTGTTCCAAGTCTATCAAGAGAACAAGCCGGCAGGCACTGCCCTCACTTGTGACCCACTCACACACATCTCCAGGCTCCTGGCCGAGATGTCAGACCTGGTGATGCTCACTCTGACAGCTGGCAGCAGCCCACTGCTCGGGGTAGTGGGTTGTAAAGGTTGGCACATGGCCAGAAGGGGTTGATTTCTCCCAGGTTTCCGAGCAGGCAGCATTAATGATGAAGGCACTGATTGACTAAGACAGTAAACCCATCTACTTCTGCAACACACACAAAATGATGGGTGGACATAGCAGATCAGGCAGCATCTGTACTAGGGGCTCTTAACCTGGGGTCTACGGATCCCTTGGGGGTCTGTGGATAGATTCCAGGGGATCTGTACCAGGGGCTATTAACTTGGGGTCTATGGACCCTTTAGGGGGCCTGTGGATAGATTCCAGGGGATCTGTACCAGGAGCTTTTAACCTGGGGTCTACGGACTCCTTGGGGGTCTGTGGATAGATTCCAGGGGCTGTTAACCTGGGGTCTACGGACCACTTGGGGGTCTGTGGATAGATTCCAGGGGATCTGTGATGGAAAAGAAAATTACATCTTTATTTTCACTCACCTCTAACTGAAATTTAGCATTTCCTTCAATTATGAATACTACTATATCAGAAATAAGTTTTTTAAATATTTTGATGACTATATTTCAATTATTTGGTTTCTTTTGTAATTCTATGTGTATTTGATTGAATATATTTCAATACATTATTCTGAGAAGGGTCCATAGGATTCATTGGATTGCCAAAGGGGGCCCATGGTATAAAAAAGGTTAAGAATGCCTGAACTGTGCAGAGGAATAAACAGTCAGCGTTTCGGATGCAGAACCTTCATCAGAACTGGAAAGGAAGGGGCAGATATTCCCTCCATCGATGCTGCCTGGCCCGCTGAATTCCACCAGCAATTTTTGTTTGTCTCGCTCAAGATCTCCAGCACCTGCAGAGTCTCCCTTGACTATGTACATCTGGTTTGGTTTCTGCCTCTGGATCTCTGCACCAGAACACAGAACAGCGCAGGCCCCTTTAACCCACTCGTAGATCCGTCTAACCCTTCCCTTCCCTCCCACATAGCTTTCTCAAGGAGGCAACATCCATCCTCAAAGGCGTCCTCCATAAGTAGTTTATACAACCTTCCTGTGTGACCTCGTGGGTTTTCGCCGGGTGCTCTGGTTTCCTCCCACATTCCAAAGACGTACCGGCTGGCAGGTGATTTGGTCATTGTAAAGGGTTAAATAGGGGGGTTGCTGGGCAGTGCGGCTCCTTGGGCCAGAAGAGCCTGTTCCGTGCTGTATCTCAATAAATAAAATAATCAACTTTAATGACTTTTTCTACTTTTTAAAAGAGTTTGTTGAACAAAAACCCCAAAATCAGTCATATCTTGCCTCTGTCTATCATGGGCTGCTCTGGATATCAATGGATTTGGGTCCTGGGCAGAAATCTGTGTTTGGGCTGGAAGATCAGTCGCAAACTTGTAAAGATAAAGATTAGCTTTACCCGTCACACACACGTCGAAACATACAGTGAAACGCAGCGTTTACGACAACGACCAACGCGGTCCGGGGGTGTGACTGGGGCAGCCCACAACTGTCGCCGTGTTTCTGGTGCCAACATAGCATGTCCACAAGTTACCGACCCTAACCCGCACACCTTTGGAATGTGGTTTGAAACCAGAGCACCCGGAGGAAGCCCAACTCACACAGTCATGGGGAGAGCGTACAAACTCCTTAAAGACAGGGGTGGCGGTGTGAAGTGATATTCTAACCGCTACACTACTGTACCATCACACTTTCTGAGTGTCAAAGGAGCCTCTAGAGGCTGAACGGAAAACCAACCTCTGCTCCTTATGTCCCAGGAAACCTGTGCCTGCCGCACCCCCCGCCACCCCCCCCCCCAGCTCTGGGAGAGCATCAGAACATCCCCTCATGATGCTGGGCACAGTAAGGTGATGGCACATTGTCTCCACAGGATCTCAGGGAAAACCACAGAGTTCTATCACTTTCCCCACACCTCCTGCACTCTTGTGTTGTATCTGATTGGGAGGCAATAGCAGCCAAATATGTGATAAGGAATTGTGGTCAGAAAGTGTAAGAACTTGTCATTTTTACCCTGACAAGCTCAGATTCAGATTTGTTTCTCACATGCACATTGAAACCACAACCTTGTCATGGGGTTTGGAGACTTGCGTGCCTCAATGACCTGGAGAGCTACGTTGGCTGGAGTCAGGGCTTGGTAGGGTCACCCATCCCAAACAGGTCAAAGGGTAGAGGCCAGAGTAAGAGTCGTCCACCGGTTCTCCAGGTTCAGGGGTTCAGCTCAGGGCTAACAACCCTGACCGGTCAAGACAAAATTGTTACGGAAAAAACATTGAAGAATCCCTCTACATCTGAGTGCAAAAGGACTCCTGGGTCTCCACCCGGGGATTTGCATGTCTGATAGTAATGAAAACTGAGAGGAAGCCACAGCATGATGAAGGACCAAGAGACAACTTGTCACCATATAGAGGCGGACATGAGGACCCTGAACCACACCTGGGGCACATCAGAGAAGTTGGCCAAGGACAGAGAGAGGTGGAGGGCCTTCATTTCTGCCCTAAGTGCCGTCGGTGCAACAGACAGTAAGTAAGTTTATTGAAACATACAGTGAATCGCATTGTTTGTGTTAACAACCAGAACACCCAAGGATGTGCTGGGGGCAGCCCCCGTGGATCACCACACATTCAGGCACCAACATAGCATGCCCACGGCTCAGCACAACACAAACAGCAGTGCGGAACAATACAACCAAACAAGAGAACAGCGGCAAAAGAAGCCTCTTTCCCACTCTCACACATAAACAGCCAAAGCAGCAGTTCCATGGCATCTCTGGAAACTCACAGCCGGACGTGTGAGGCAAAGGGAGGATTGGGAGACCAGAGTCAGGAAATTGATGTGATTAGCTCTGGATTAACAATTGGAATTGGTTTATTATCATCACATGTATCAAAGTATGGTGAAAAGTTGTCTTGCCTGCTGTTCTCCACTGTTGCCTGTGTTTACTCCGCTCTCGGCTGCACTGTGGCTGAGGCCCTGGGCCTGCTCCGGCCTTCATGTCTGTGAGCTCCACAACATTTACTCTGCTATGTGCTGCACTGTGGCTGAAGCTGCAGGCCTGTTCAGGCTGTTCCAGCCTCCATGTCCACAGGCTCCATGATGTTTACTCTGCTATGTGCTGAACTGAGGCCCTGGGCCTGATCAGGCTGTTCCAGCCTCCATGTCCACAGGCTCCTTGATGTTTACTCTGCTATGTGCTGAACTGAGGCCCTGGGCCTGCTCAGGCTGCTGTAGCCTCCATGTCCACAGGCTCCATGATGTTTACTCTGCTATGTGCTGAACTGAGGCCCTGGGCCTGATCAGGCTGTTCCAGCCTCCATGTCTGTGAGCTCCAGGACGATTACTCTGTTCTTCGTTGCCCTGTGGCTGAGGTCATGGGCCTGCTCCAGCCTCCATGTCTGTGAGCTCCTGCTCCACGACGATTACTCTGTCCTTCGCTGCCCTGTAGCTGAGGTCATGGGCCTGCTCCAGCTGCTCCAGGCTTCATGTCTGCGAGCTCCACAACCTTTACTCTGCTATGTAATTAACTGAGGCCCTAGGCCTGCTCAGGCTGCTCCAGGCTTCATGTCTGCGAGCTCCACAATGTTTACTCTGCCATGTACTGAACTGAGGCCTTGGGCCTGATCAGGCTGCTCCAGGCTTCATGTCTGAGGGCTCACTTTCATTCTAAATGCTATTTATTTATTTTTATTGTTTGCACTACTTGTTTTTTTCTCTGCACATTGGGTATTTATTGGTCCTTTTTTAATGGGTTCTTTTGCCTTTCATTGTTTCGTGGCTACCTGTGAGGACACAGGTCTCAAGGTTGTATAATGTATATATACTTTGTTAATAAATGTACTTTGCACTTGGTTCATACAGATCGGACCATTACACAGTGCATTGAGACAAAATACAATAACAGAGTGCAAAATAAGGTGTTACAGCTGCAGGCAAACAACGTGTGCAATATAATAATGAGGTAGATTGTCAGATCAAGAGGGTGGTGGTAGAGGTAGATACATTAGGGCAAGGGTTCCCAACCTGCGTCCACGGGCCCCCCGGTTAATGGTGGGTTTCCATGCCATGTAGAAGGTTGGGAACCCCTGTTTTAGGGACATTCAAGAGACTCTAAGACAGTATAGGCACAAGGATGAAGGGAAAATGGAGGCTACGTGAGAAGGAAAGGTTCATTGATTTTGGAGTAAGTTAAAGGGCTGGCACAGGATTGTGGGCTGAAGGGCCTAGTGTGGTACTGTTCTATTTTCTGTATTCACGTGTTTATCTAAAAGCCTCTTAAACGTTTCCAGACTGCCAGATTCCACTACTACCCCGGTAACTGATTCCAGGCACCCACCACTCTCTACATAAAAAACTTAACCCTCACATTGCCTTTAAACCTCCGCCCTCTAACCTTAAAACACGTCCTCTGGTGGGAAGCGCTCTGAGTGTAGCAGTGGAACAGTGGGGTCACAAGGGCAACCCACAGACATTTATAAACCAATTAGCAGCTGCACCCCGAGGTGTGAATATGCTGCCTTCACCAGCCACACAGCACTGCCTCAGTGTAAGTGAAGTGGAGCTGTTGTTGATCTGATGACAGATGTTTAGAGAGGAGCCTTTGTCATTGTTGTGTTTACCAGCATCCGATGCTGAAGATGCTGCTGACAGAGCCCATTGTTGAGTCAAAGACCCTGTTGAGGTAGTAATGAGGAAATGCTCTCAGTGCTGACATCAGCCTTCGTCAGATGGGTGAGAAAGCAGATGCCCAAGAGAACTGCAAACACACTGAAACAATAATTAGCTACACGGGGTGTTACACCAGTCGTAACTGAACCTTCCTGACCAACAGAGTGTCTTGTGCTACACATCTATCCGAGCAGACCACAAGCACTGGGTACTGCTTACGTGGCATACCCGAGGGCAGGGAATGCTTTATGCTATTGCTCCGTCACCGGGCACAGAAGGTGCCAACTCAGTTACCGGAAGACCATGAGATATAGGAGCAGAATTAGACCATTTGGCCAATTGAGTCTGCTCCGCCATTTCATTATGCCGATACATTTTCCCTCTCAGTCCCAATCTCCTGCCTTCTCCCTGTATCCCACCATGAATAATCTAGAACCTCTCAACCTTTGCCTTAAGTATACCCAATGACTTGGCCACAGCCACCTGTGGCAACAAATTCCACAGATTCACCACCCTCTGGCTAAAGAAAATCTTCCTCATCTCCATACTAAATGGACATCCCTCTATTCTAAAACTGTGTCCTCTGGTCCACCATAGGAAACATCCTCACCACATCGACTCTATTGAGGCCTTTAAACATTTGATAGGTTTCAATGAGATCCCCCCTCAATCTTCTGAATTCTGGTGAGTTCAGGCCCAGAGCTGTCAAACACTCTGCATTGGGCCAATTTAGTCTGCTCTGCCATTTCATCATGGCTGATTCATTTCCCTCTCAGCTCCATATTACGATCTTCTTTACCTGCACTGTAACTGTTACACACTTTATTCTGCATTCTGTTATTGTTTTACCGTGTTCAGTGCACTGAGTAATGATTTGATCTGCAGGAACAGTTTGCAAGACAAGGTTTCCACTGTAGCTTGGTACATGTGATGATCACAAACCAATTCCAATTCCCATTGCTTCTCTCTCCAATCTCAGAACGGAACGTCCCAGCACCACCTTCCATTTGGTGTCCACTGGAGATCTTTGAGGACCTCAGGATTTCAACCAGAGTTACTTCAAAATAGAACTGGACAGATATTTTGAATTTGCAAAGGCATCAGGAAAGAGCAGTAGGTGGCTGGGGGGGGGGGGGCGGGGGGCGGGGAGGTGAGGTGTGTTATTGGGTTGCTCTACTAGACCCTGGCAGACCAGCTGGACTAAATGACCTCCCCCTGCCTAGATCCATCCGTGCAGCTTCTGAGACGGCAGTTACTTTTATTCCTCACTGGTGGAACTCAGTGTTTTCTGTCTTCCCCTCCCCTCACCTTTTCCAAAAGATCATAAAGTATAGGAGCAGAATTAGGCCATTTGGCCCATCAAGTCTGTTCTGCTATTTCATCATGACTGATCCATTTTCCCTCTCAGCCACAATCTCCTGCCTTCTCCCCAAATTGCTTCATGCCCTAACTAATCAGGAATCTATCAATGTTCTGCCTTAAATATACCCAATGACTTGGCCTCCACAGCTACCTGTGGCAACAAATTCCACAGATTCACCACTTCCATCTCATGAACTCCCCCAAGGATGACCACAGTCTCAGCTCATCTCCAGCGTTGACCTCTTGCTCTCTACCGCTGCTCTAATACTGGACCCGGAGCTCTGGAGACCCTCCCCACGCACCATGGCTTCTCCCTCTTTCTCTCTAACCAGTCTCTTGTTTCTGATGAAGGTAGAGCAGTGGCCATGGTCTATATGGAACCTAGTAAGGTGTTTAACAAGGTTCCCCATGGTAGGCTCATTCAGAAGTTCAGGGGGCATGGGATCGAGGGCAACCTGACTGTATGGATTCAGGAATGGCTTGCTGACAGGGGCAGAGTGTGGCTGTGGAGGCATCTGCAGGGATCTGTTCTTGGAGCCCTGCTTTTTGAGATTTTTATAAATGACTTGTATGAGGAAGTTGAAGAGCGGGTTAGTAAGTTTGCAGATGAGGCAAAGGTTGGTGGAGCTGTGCAGAGTGCAGAACATTGCTGCACTTTACAACAGGACATTGATAGGATGCAGAGCTGTGCTATGAAGTGGCACATGGAATTCAACCCATAAAAGTGTGAAGTGATTCACTTTGGAAGGTCCATCTTGAAGGCAGAATACAGGGTTAATGACAGTGTGGAGGGAAAGAGAAATCTTGGGGTTCATGTCCATAGATCCTTCAGTTCCTGTGCAAGTTGATAGGGTGGTTAAGAGAGCAAATGGTGCATTGGTCTTTATTACTCAAGGGTTTTCAGTTCAAGATCCATGAAGTTATGCTGCAGCTCTATAAAACTATGCTGAGACCAACTTGGAATATTGTGTTTGATTCTGGTCGCCTCGTTATATGAAGGATGTGAAAGCTTTAGAGAGGATGCTGCCTGGATTGGAGAGCACGTCCTGTGAGGATAGGATGAGAGAGCTAGGGCCTTTCTCTTTGGAGTGAAAATGGATCAGGGGATAAAGGTGTACAAGATAATCAGAGGAACAGATCGAGTGGACAGCCAGAGACTTTTTCCCAAGCTGGAAATGGCTAACACGAGGAGACAGAATTTTAAGGTTATTGGAGGAAAGCATAAGGGAGAGTTAGAGATAGGTTTTTCACACAGAGAGTCGCGGGTGCATGAAACAGATTGCCAGGGTGGTGGTAGAAGCAGACACATTAGTGGCATTTAAGAGACTGAGATAGGCAAATAAGTGATAGAGAAATGGGGGGCTGTGTAGGAGGGAAGGGTTAGATTGATTTTGGAGTGGTTAAAGGCCAGCACAACATCGTGGGCTGAAAGGCCTGTACTGTGATGTAACATTCTATGTTCTGTGTTCCAGCAAGCATTCATACACCTGTGCTAACGTATAATTACTGACACAGCAGTTTGACACTAAACTTCGCCAGAAACACTTGAGCTGATCTATTGCGTTAATAGTGACGTGCAGATTCAAAGGCAAACTGCTGCATTCTGGATATTTGAGGAGTCTGCCTGAAGTGAAATCTCTCTCGTTTTATGCTTACACTCTCACATTTTACGCCTCCTGAGAAAACAACCCAAGGTTGTCCTGCCTCTCCTAACAGCTCATGCACCCTAATCTGGGCAACATCCCAGAGAACATCTTCTGCGCCCTCTCCAAAGCTCCACCACCCTGAGCGTGCAGCCCCAGGACCCACATCAGACAGAGCTGATCCTTGACCCTGAGTGCCACCTTCCACTGTCTGGCAGAGGCCAAAGGTCAAACTCACAAATGACAAATGACATGCTGGAGCCATGCAAATGAGAAGAGCTCCTCAGTAATGTTCCCCTAACTCCAGAGAAGCCCAACAGGTTTGGTTCAGGAGAGGTCGGTTCAGGGAACAAAGTAAGCAAAGCGCTGTGGGTGATTTCCAAAACTCACCTGTAACTGGTGAATTCTGAACTGATTCGCTCTGCTTTTCCAATGGAAGTCATTGTATCAGGTCACACTTTGCCTCGGTCACATCGTCATTGTATCAGGTCAGTCCGAACCCATTCTGTGGGGAAGCAGCGTCATTATTGCAGGGCCACAGTGGTCAGAAACGTGTAAAGTGCTTACAGGAAGTGATGGGAGAACACCGAGAAAAATAAAGAGTCTTCGTTTTGGGCCAAAGCCTTTCATCAGGACGGACCCTCCATATGTCCTTTTGAAGGCTGTAGGGCTGAAACGATGACTGTTTATTCCTCTCCACAGATACTGCTTGACTTATTGAGTTCCTCCTGCATTTTGTGAGTTACCCCTCGAAGAAAGGATAACTGTGACTGAAGGGCCCGTGTTCTATGTTCTCACCTAAAACCTCTGCTCTCCTGTTTTTGAAAGCCCACCACAGGAAAATGTTAATATCTATCCAATCCACGCCTCCTACAATGTGACAAGGAGGCGTACAGCAGTGAGATCGATCAGCTGGTTGAGTGGTGTCACAGCAACAACCCTGCACTCGACATCAGTAAGACCAAAGAATTAATTGTGGTCTTCAGGAAGGGGAAGTTAAGCGAACACATTCTAGTCTTCATTGAAGA
Source organism: Mobula hypostoma (assembly GCF_963921235.1). NCBI lineage: Eukaryota > Metazoa > Chordata > Chondrichthyes > Myliobatiformes > Myliobatidae > Mobula > Mobula hypostoma. Next base: position 1,248,599 of record NC_086124.1, read on the forward strand.
ACCAGAAGAGGGAAGAGTGAGCAGTTTCAAGTTCCTGGGTGTCAACATCTCTGAAGATCTACCCTGGGCCCAGCATACTGATGCAATTACAAAGAGAGCAAGACAGTGGCTCTATTTCATTTTAGATTAGATTAGATTAGATTATGCAGACACGCAGTCCTCTTTTATTGTCATTTAGTAATGTATGCATTAAGAAATGATACAATGTTTCTCCAGAGTGATATCACAGAAACACATGACAAACTGACTGAAAAACTGACAAAAACCACATAATTATAACATATAGTTACAACAGTGCAAAGCAATACCGTAATTTGATAAGAACAGACCATGGCACAGTAAAAGTCTGGAAGTCTCTCGAAAGTCCCATCATCTCACGCAGACGGTGAACCTCCAGCACTGCAAACTTGCCGATGCAGCATCCTGGAAGTATCCGACCACAGTCCGACTCCGAGTCCGTCCGAAAACTCCGAGCCTCCGACCAGCTCTCCGACACCGAGCACCGAGCACCATCTCTGCCGAGCGCTTCGACCCCAGCCCCGACAACAGGCAATAGGCAAAGCCAAGGATTTGGGGCCTTCCCTTCTGGAGATTCTCGATCGCACAGTAGCAGCAGTAGTGAAGTGGGCATTTCAGAAGTTTCTCCAGGTGTTCCTCCGTGCTTCTCATGGCTGTCTCCAGCAAATCAGGATTGTGCACGGCACCCTAATTAACACATACGATATCATTCGGAATGGCCGCGCGCGCTGCGTCACACCGCCATCTTCTCCTCCCTCCTGGAAGAGATTTGGTATGTCTTGCAAGCTTCTGCAGATGTACTGTGGAGAGCATTCACTTCCTCCTCTCCGTACGCCGTCTCGTCATTGCTGTTGATGAGGCCAGCCACTATTGTGTCATCAGTGAATCTGATGATTCGGTTTGAAATGGATCTAGCATCAGCAGTGGGCTGAACATGCAGCTTGCAGGGTGCCACGTTCAATGTGATGGAGCTGGAGATGTTACTGCCGACACAGACTGACTGTCGTCTTTCTGTCAAGAAGTCCACGATCCAGTTACAGAGGGAGGTGCTGGACAGTTTGCCCACCAGCTTCTGAGGGAGGACCGTATTAAAGGCCGAGCTCAAGTCGATAAGCAGCATCCTGGTTTGATTGTGGATCTGGCATTCGCATGTCTTTGTTTTTTTTCTGGAAAGAATCTAGCTCTGCATCAAAGATTCTGTTTCCACTGACTTTAGATCAGGCTGTTTATCCCTGAGATATGTCCTGAAATTTATTGTTTTATTTCCCGTCTCTTTGAGGAAGAGACTCTTTGGGAAATACCTGGTCCAACAGGGTCTGGACAATCAAACCACAGGGACCAACCGTTCTTTTTGAAGCTACCCTGTGTATTCTTGTTTCTTCCTCCACAGAAGCTGACTGGCCCACTGTAAATCTCTCCACTGTTGGTTTTATCCCTCCCGACCATCCCCCTCCCAGACTAGCGGTGTAGGTGACCTGAGCCTGGGGTGTGAGGTGGGTGGGGGGGGGGCACCATGATGCGGGAAGGGAGCAAGTCAGTTGGAAGATAAGTAGGTCATGGATCTAACAGTTTGGAGAGCCGCCGCTTCCTACCATGGCAACCCAGTTGCTCTGGCAGATGGGATGGGGAGCCACGCCGGGCCAATTCTCAATAAACACTTATCGTCAGAGAGTGAAAGCGTTATGTCTTGTTTAGAATGAAGACTGAATGATTTACAGTTTCCGGCTGAGGAACGTCAGGGTGAAACACAGGAACACCCCCTCCCCCGGAAAGCGGAGGATGAAGATTCAAGATTGTTTAATGTCATCTCCAGTGCACAAGAGTAACAGAGAATGAAATCATTGTTACCCCGGTCCGGTGCAGTACAGAAAAAACACAGAAAGTTAAAGAACACAATTATGGAAAAACACAATAAATATAAATACATCAGATAATTTATATACATAGACTGCATGTCAATAAAGCGACGCCGGGCACAGGGACTCTCTGTACATAAGGTGACTCTGACGGGTGGTGGGGGTCGGGGGCAGAGCCCCGGGGCACGCCCTGTCGTCCTGTGATTTTCGGGGCTGCCCCTCCTGCTGCCGGCTCGGCGGGGCTTGCGAAACAACGTGACGGGAGAGGCAGCCCACTTCCAGCATCCCGCTTCGATCACCGTACACACACGGCCAGTTATCCCGGGGCCCGGCTCCAATCAATTACCCGCGGCTGGGACGGTGGCCACACTCCCCCAGCAGGCATACTGAAAGCAGCAGAGGGGGTGTCCCATCACAGGAGGGAGGGGATGGGAGGAGGTGAGGGAGGGAGCATTGGTGGGGGAAGGGAAGAGGAGGGGGAGGGGAGGGCAGTGAGGGAGAATAGGCTGGGGGAGGGAGGAGAGTGTTGGAGGGGACGGAGGGCGGGTGTGGAGGAAGGGAGGGGGAGCGCGTTGGGGGTGAGAGGAGGGAGGGAAAGCGGAGTTAGGAGGGGAGTGAGTGAGCAAGGGATGGGGAGGGGGAGGGGAGGCGTTCTCCGAAGCCTTTGTGGAATTGTGTGTCTGACTAAATTTAGTCAGAGCAGCCTGCGAAGGCGGCGTGAGGATCACCTGTGGTGTGAAAGCCTGTCCCTGTCCGAATATGGATGGGAAGCGTTTTCCGAGATTCCCCCGCCTCTTCATTTTGCTGTCAGTGGGGGGAGGGGACCGGTCCTTGGTAACCTGAACCTCTGGAGATGGAGAATATTTATTCAGTCTGTCTGACTCCGCCGACACAGAATGAAGGCAAACTCCGATAAGGATTCTCTGCATTCATGTGAGATGCGTTTGCGTTCGCCTGCCAGTGTGGGGAGACTGAACAGGGGGAGGGGGACGGGGTCTCGGGTCACTCTCCCTAACCTTTGTGTCTGATGTGGCCACGCTCAGCAAGATCCAACAGTCTGTCTGTCAGAGAGTTAGTTGGGGGTGGGGAGCGGCAGGCAGGGGAGGGGGTGGTGCTGCCTGCAAAATGAGCCGTATTGTGTAACCCCCCCCCCCACACACACACAAACACAAACACACACACACTCAAACACACACCACACACAAACACACACCACACACACAAACACACACCACACACACACAAACACACACCACACACACACACACTCAAACAAACACACACCACACACAAACACACACCACACACACACAAACACACACCACACACACCACACACACACACACACCACAAACACACACCACACACAAACACACACCACACACACACACACAAACACACACCACACACACACAAACACACACCACACACACACACACACACCACACACACACACACACAAACACACACCACACACACACTCAAACACACACCACACACAAACACACACCACACACACACTCAAACACACACCACACACACACACACACACCACACACACACACAAACACACAAACACACACCACACACACACACACACTCAAACAAACACACACCACACACACCACACACAAACACACACCACACACACACAAACACACACCACACACACACACACACCACAAACACACACCACACACAAACACACACCACACACACACACACACCACACACACACACACAAACACACACCACACACCACACACAAACACACACCACACACACACTCAAACACACACCACACACACACACACCACACACACCACACACACACACAAACACACACACACTCAAACACACACCACACACACACACACCACACAAACACACACACACACACACACCACACACAAACACACACCACACACAAACACACACCACACACACACAAACACACACCACACACACACACAAACACACACCACACACACACCACACACACACACAAACACACACCACACAAACACACACCACACACACACACACCACACACAAACACACACCGCACACACAAACACAAACACACTCCACACACACAAACACACACCACACACACACACAGTCACACACACACGCACTACACACACACACACCACAAACACACACACACACACACACACACACACACGCACACGTACTGAAGCAGTGGCACAGAGCGCGTACAACCTCAGGGCAGGGGCCCGTGTTCCACTCCGCGACTTTAAACTCTCCACTACGCTTCCCTGCACTGAGAACCGGGCCTGATCACTACTATCCAAAATATTAATATCATGCAAATTTTTTAAAATTCAAATAATTTTTAAAATTAAAATAAACCCACAAATTACTGTTCAAACTTACATTTTAAATACAAAGTTTATTGTCAAAGTACAAAGATGTCACCATATACAACCCCGAGATTCTTTTTGGCGGGCATTCGCATAAAACAAGCGAAAGAAAAACAATAAATAAGTAATCAATAAATAATTAAATTGCAGACATAAGGGGACAATAATATAAAGGAGGCAGAATCTTTTTCTCCAGTCCTGCCGAAGGGTTTCGGCCAGAAACGTTGACTGTACCTTTTTCCATAAATGCTGCCTGGCCTGCTGAGTTCCTCCAGCATTTTGTATGTGTTGCTAGAATTTTAAGGTGTTTAGAGGGAAGTATAGGAGGGATGTCAGAGGTAAGTTTTCTACACAGAGATTGGACACCCTGCTAAAGCAGATTAGGGACATTTAAGAGACTCTTAGATAGGCACATGGATGATAGAAAAGGAGGGGCTATATAACATATAACAATTACAGCTCAGAAATAGGCCATCTCGGCCCTTCTAGTCTGTGCCGAACTCCTACTCTCACCTAGTCCCGCCGTCCTGCACTCGGTCCATAACCCTCCATTCCTTTCCTGTCCATATATCTATCCAATTTAACTTTAAATGACAACATAGAACCTGCCTCAACAACTTCTGCTGGAAGCTCATTCCACACAGCCACCACTCTCTGAGTAAAGAAGTTATCCCTCATGTTACCCCTAAACTTTTGTCCTCTAATTCTCAACCCATGTCCTCTTGTTTGAATCTTCCCCACTCTCAATGGAAAAAGCCCTATCCACGTCAACTCTATCTATCCCCCTCATAATTTTAAATACCTCTATCAAGTCCTATGGGGAGGGAAGAGTTAGATTCATCATAGACTACGATATAAGGTCACACAACATCATGAGCTGAAGTGTCTGTAATGTGCTGTACTGATCTATAGGATGTGCTGAAAATGGGGAGGGTTCAAAGGAGGTTCACAAAATTGAAAGGATTGTCATACGAAAAGCGTTTGGTGGCTTTGGGCCTGTATGCACTAGAATTCAGAAGAATGAAGGGTGACCACACTGAAACATCTCGAATGGTGACAGGCCTTGATAGAGTGGATGCGGAGAGGATGTTTCCTATGGTGGGGGAGTCTAGGACCAGAGGACACAGCCTCAGAATAGAGGAGTGTCCATTTAGAACAGAGATAAGGAGAAATTTCTTTAGCCAGAGAGAGGTGAATCTGTAGAATTTATTGCCAGAGGCAGCTGTGGGGGCCGAGTCATCGGGTATATTTAAGGTAGGGGTTGAAAGATTCTTGATTAGTCAGGGAATGAAGGGTTACGGGGAGAAGGCAGGAGATTGGGGCTGATAGGGAAGTGGATCAGCCATGATGAAATGGTGGAGGAGACTGGATGGGACAAGGGCCTAATTCTGTTCCTGTATCTTATGGTGTTACATTCCGTGTAAATAACTTGAGCCTAGCTTTAGCATTTTTTTTCTTAATTCAATCATGGGGCTGAATTTTGTCAACTCTAGGCAGTAATCATGGTGGAAACACCACACTTTTTCTGTCCCTGTGCCTGTTTCTTTCTCCACAGAGGCTACTTGACCCATTGAGCATACCAAGCAATGGCTTGCACATACTTAGACTGAGTGTGTCACTGAATGTGAACTGCTTTGAGACGCCCAAAAGGGAAATGAAAAGCCCAGTGGTATGTACATTGAACTCTCCAGATTTAGGAAACTCACATGCTCTGTGTTCCTTTTACGCATCCAGTCCTGTTGCAGGGTTTCGACTCAAAACCGTCAGACCTGCTCTGCTGACACCTCCCAGCCTGCTGACACATCCCAGCCTGTCGACACATCCCAGCTTGCTGACGCCTCCCAGCCTGCACGTGCAGGAATCGCTCAATCTCCACCTGTCTAATAGGATTCACCTGCCACTCATTGCAAACCTATCACCTGCAGCCTATTTAAACCCAGTCATCATCCACAGTCCTTGTTCATTTATCGAATCACCCGGCTGGAACCAGTTGCTCCTAGCTTTCACTGACGAAGCTGACCTTCAGCTCGAAATGTGGACTGTTTATTCATTTCCACAGATGTGCCTGACCTGCTGAGTTTCTCCAACATTTTGTGTGTGTTTCACTCTCCCTGCCTGAAGGTGAGCTTGTTGCCCGTGGTATTTGATTTCTATTCTCTCTGGTTGTGTGGGCCCTCATGGCTTGCTATTTTGTTGTCTATTAGTAAAGTATCATTCACTGCTGAATCATCTCCACTGCTCTGCCTTTGGGTCCAACCTCTATATTTCCTGACAAAAACGTCAACACTTCCTTTCCCACCACAGATGCTGCCCGACCCCTTGAGTTCCTCCCTCACAGATGCTGCTCAATCTCCTGAGTTGCTCCAAAAGATTGTTTGTTGCTCCATGTCCTGCCATCTTGTGCCTCTACTCCCACCAAACAGCCAAGGTCTCCCTTTGTACATCGTATCCATCTTCTCCTTCATTACCAAGGGTCATCGCCCCAACCCCTATGTTGCCACCTGCCAATCACTCCCACACTTGCAGTCATGACCTCCTCTACTGCCACAATGAGGTCATACTCAGGTTGGAGGAGCAACACCTCATATTTCATCTGGGTAGCCTCAAACTTTACCAGATTTCTCTGACTTCTGGTAATTTCCCTCCCCACTTCCTCCTCCCTTTTCCCATTCCCCATTCTGGTTCCCCTCTCACCCTTTCTCATTTCCTCACCTGCCCATCACCTCCCTCTGATTCCTGCCCTCCTTCCCTTCCTCCCATGATCTACTCTCCTCTCCAATCAGATTCTTTCTTCTTCAACCTTTCCCATCTTCCACCTATCACCTCTCAGCTTCTTACTTCATACCCTCTCCCCCAACCACCCACACACCTTCTCCCTCCTCTGGTCTCATCTATCACTATCAGCTTGTACTTCTCTCCCTTCCCCCCACCCCCCACCTTCTTATTCTGGCTTCTGCCCCCTTCTTTCCAGTCCTGAAGAAGGGTCTCAGCCTGAAACGTCAACTGTTGATGCTGCCTGACCTGCTGAGTTCCTCCAGCATTTTGTGAGTGTGTGTGTGTTGCTCTGGATTTCCAGCACCTGCAGAATCTCCTGTCTGTACTGCACTGCCAACTTTACACTTCCTCCAGCTTTCACGATCCGATGTTCCATCTGAAAGAGGCTCTTGAAATCAATCCCCCAACTAATGAAGGCCAAGACACCATTGGCCTTCTTAACCACCCTATCAACTTGTGTGGCAGCTTTGAGGATGTGGCTGTTCACGTTCACCGTGTGAAGATATTTTCACATACAATCCCCCATTAGGAAACTTAATGACTTGTTAATGAGAGTCCTATTAATACAAGCAAATCACAGGCAAAGAAAGGATTTCAGTAAATGTATACATCAAACCTACACCTAAAGCAAAGTGCTAAGCAATCATTCCTGGTTATGTATTTGTTGCAAAATCTCTAATTTAAGTGCATGCCACAACTGGAGATTTAGCTGCACTTGGCACCAGAGATGAGTGTGAAGATCAGAGCAGGTTCCCAGTTTTCCCACTGAACACGGTCAAGACAATACCTCAGTGTAAAAAGAAAAGCTGGCTGGCAAGAAGCCAGGTTCTTGGCTTTCCAATCAGCTGGAGGACAAATGTAACTTTTATCCCTTGAATCATCAGGTTCAGAAGCGTCGAATCAAAAGAAAAAGCTTGCAAACTGAGAAGTTGGTGACTGCTCAGACACTGGGGCCCACAGCAACGCCCCCCCCCCAACTTGCTCCGGGTTAGAGCCACTCACTATGGACATAAATGAGACACGTTTTAAGCAACACTCTTTGAGAGTTAACTCTTTACAAGAGCCTACATTTTGAACATCATTTCCTGTGTCTAAAGTTTCCCCAGAGTTAGCCCCAGTGAATAAAACACATCTGTGAAATTGTTGCAGGCCACGGCTGCACTTAGTGGGATCACCAACGGTGTCATTCGTTCTTCATTCTCAAAGTTCAAAGTAGAAAAAATTATGGCAAATGATCCCTGCAAGCAATGGAGGGGGCAAGTGAAGTCGAGGCTGAGTCTAGGGTCGAATCATGGGGTGTGAGGTGAGGTGAAAGCATATTCAAGGCAAAGTCAGGGCAAGCAGAGCACAGCAAAGTTGATGTGGAGGAAAGCCTGTCCAGCTAAACCCAGACCAAGGTGTGATTGATCTAGTCGCCAAGCCAATTTGGAAAGAAACATGGTGGCAGGGTCCAGGCCCAGAGTGTATTGATGCAACAGGATCTCGGTACTAGTACAAGGAATGGCCTGCTGTTTGTATGATTTAAACGCCGGGCCAGATGGATTGAAAAGGCAGGGTTTCGGAACTAGAGGCGAGGGTTGTGCCAGTTCTGCTCGCTGTTCTGTGACGGCTCTGCGCTGAACTGAAGCTAAGGCTGTGGTCTGCTCCAAGCTCCATGTCTGGGGGGTCCATGACGTTTACTCAGCTGTGCTGAACTGAAGCTAAGGCTGTGGTCTGCTCCAGGCTTCTTGTCTGGGGGGGGGTCCACGACATTTACTCAGCTCTGTACTGAACTGGGATAAGGCTGTGACCTGCTCTAACTGCTCTGAGCTTTGTGTCTATAGACTCACTTTCATTCTGAACACTATTTTTATTGTTTGTATGATTTGCTTTTTTTCTCTCTGGACATTGGGCTTTTGCAGTCTTCATTTTTATGGTTCTTTTGGGTTTCTTTCTTTGTTTTGAGGATGCCCGTAAGGAGACAGATTTCAAGGTTGTATACAGTATACATACTTTGATAATTGTACTTTGAATTTTGATATTTATTATTATCACCGTATACTACCCTATGATTCATTTTCCTGCAGGTATTCACAGTAGGGAAAAGAAATACAATAGAGAAATACAAAGGAAATACAATAGAGTCAATGAAAATATTACAGACAAAGACTGAAAACATCCAACGTGCAAAAGAAGACAAACAAATAAAAAAATATAATAAATAAATAAGTAATACTGAGAACGTGAGTTGTAGAGTTCTTGAAAGTAAGTCCATAGGTTGTGGAATCCATACAGAGTTGAGGTGAGAAGAGTCAGTTCAGTAGCTTGATGTTTGATGGGTAATAATTGTTCCTGAACCTGGTAGCGTGGGACTGAAGTTTCCTTGTACCTCCTTCTGAATGGCAGCATTTTGAAGAAACCATGACCTGTTTTATACTGATAATTGGTTTATTTTAGATACATGTACTGAGATGCATTGAAAAGCTTTTGTTTCCAGACAGATCATACCCCACATAAGTACTTGGAGGCTCAGGATGAGCAGCCCTTCTCCGAAATGTCGGAGGCCGGAAGTGTTTCGGATTTGGGATTTTTTCAGATTTCAGAATATTTGGATCTATGTAATGAGATACTTCAGGGATGGAATCAAAACATAAACACAAAATCCATTTACATTACATTTACAGCTTATACATATAGCCTGAAGGTAGTTTTATGTAATATTTTAATAATTCTGTGCATGAGACGACAATGCGTACATTGAACCATCGGAAAGGTAAACTATCACTGCCTTGCCAATTCTATGACTGTTTGGCATTTCCATCAATCCTGACTCTGTGTTATCGGTAAGCAGTCTTTTTTTTACGTTTGTTCATCATGCATGCATACTGATGCAGCCGCCCAGCTTGTCAGATTTTTATCAGCGATGATCTTGGCAAACTCATCAAAGAATTTCTCTGCTGCTTTGTTACCAGCAGACCAGAAATCTTTTAAAAAATTAATGTGTCTTTTCATAAATTTCTGCAACCAACCTGCTGGATATTCACAATTACCTTCAATTTTCAGTTCTTTGTGATCGATATTTGCTTGTTTCATGATCAGCCTTCCAGTAAGCAGCGTACATTCCCTCCAACACTGACAAATCCACTCTTTTAATACACAATTGAGATCTTCACTTTTCACTTTACGTGCTGTTTTTCTATTTTTCAACAATTTTCTGTTCATTTGGCCAGGTGGATTCAGAATTGGCTTGCCTGCAGAAAGCAGAGGGTCATGGTGGAGGGAGTACATTCGGATTGGAGGGTTGTGACTAGTGGTGTCCCACAAGGATCAGTTCTGGCACCTCTACTTTTCATGATTTTTATTAATGACCTGGATGTGGGGGTAGAAAGGTGGGTTGGCAAGTTTGCAGACAACACCAAGGTTGGTGGTGTTGTGGATAGTGTAGAGGATTGTCGAAGATTGCAGAGAGACATTGATAGGGTGCAGAAGTGGGCTGAGAAGTGGCAGATGGAGTTGAACCCTGAGAAGTGTGAGGTGGTACACTTTGGAAGGACAAACGCCAAGGCAGAATACAAAATAAATGGCAGGATACTTGGTAGTGTGGAGGAGCAGAGGGATCTGGGGGTACATGTCCACAGATCCCTGAAAGTTGCCTCACAGGTGGATAGGATAGTTAAGAAAGCTTATGGGGTGTTAGCTTTCATAAGTCGAGGGATAGAGTTTAAGAGTCGTGATGTAATGATGCAGCTCTATAAAACTCTGGTTAGGCCACATTTGGAGTACTATGTCCAGTTCTAGTCGCCTCACTATAGGAAGGATGTGGAAGAATTGGAAAGAGTGCAGAGGAGATTTACCAGGATGCTGCCTGGTTTAGAGAGTATGCATTATGATCAGAGATTAAGGAAGCTAGGGCTTTACTCTCTGGAGAGAAAGAGGATGAGAGGAGACATGATAGATGTGTACAAGATATTAAGAGGAGTATATAGAGTGGACAGCCAGCACCTCTTCCCCAGGGCACCATTGCTCAATACAAGAGGACGTGGCTTTAAGGTAAGGGGTGGGAAGTTCAAGGGGGATATTAGAGGAAGGTTTTTTATTCAGAGAGTGTTTGGTGCGTGGAATGCACTGCCTGAGTCAGTGGTGGAGGCAGATACACTAGTGAAATTTAACAGACTGCTAGACAGGTATATGGAGGAATTTAAGGTGGGGGGTTATATGGGAGGCAGGGTTTAAGGGTTGGCACAACATTGTGGGCCGAAGGGCCTGTACTGTGCTGTACTATTCTATATCTATATGTCATGAAATTTGTTATTTTGCAACAGCAGTACATTGCAATACATTATTTTAAATTGCAATATGTACATGTAAAAAAATTAATTAAATTAAGTAAGTAGTACAAAGAGAGAGAGAGGAAGATAGTGATCATGGGTTCATTGTCCATTCAGAGATCTGATAGCAGACGGGAAGAAGCATACAGTGTGTGTGTGTATTCAGGCTCCAGCACCTCCTTCCTGACAGGAACATGGCGAGGGCATGTCCTGGATGCTGCTTGTTTGAGGCATCTCCTTTTGAAGGTGTCCACAGTGAATTCCTTGATCTTATTGGTATTGAGTGCAAGGCTGTTGCTATGACACCCCTCAACCAGCGGATTTATCTTGCTCCTGTACACCTCCTTATCACTATCAGAAATTCTACCAGTTGTGTCATTGGCAAATTTATAGATGGTGTTCAAGCTGTGCCTAGCCACACAGTCATGGGTGTAGAGAGAGTAGAGCAGTGGGCTAAGCACACACACCTGAGGTGCGCCAGTATTGATTGTCAGCGAGGAGGAGATGTAATTTCCACTCCATACAGACTGTGGTTTCCTGGTGAGGAAGTCACGGATCCAGTTGCAGAGGAACGTACAGAGGCCCAGGTTCTGGAACTTGTTGATTATGAATGTGCTGAACGCTGAGCTGTAATCAATAAACAGCAGCCTGACTTGGGTATTGCTGTTGCTATTGTCCAGGTGATCGAAGGTCGAGTGGAGAGCCGGTGAGATTGCATCCACTGTAGATCTATTGTGGTGTCAGGCAAATTGCAGCAGGTCCAGGTCCTTGCGTAGGCAGGAATTGATTCTGGCCATGACCAACCTCTCTAAACACTTCATCACAGTAGATGTGAGTGACACTGGACAATACTGAGGCAGCTCACCCTGTTCTTCTTGGGCACTGGTATGATTGGCCTCCTGATTAGGGGCACGAGCTTTTAGGAGAGGCAGGACAAACTTGGGTTGTTTTCTCAGGAGGTGTAAAATGTGAGAGTGTAAGCAAAACACGAGAGAGATTTCACTTCAGGCAGACTCCTCAAATATCCAGAACACAGCATTTGCCTTTGAATCTGCACGTCACTCTTAAGGCAATAAATCAGCCCAAGTGTTTCTGGAGAAGTTTAATGTCCAACTGCTGTGTCAGTAATTACACGTTAGCACAGGTGTATGAATGCTTGCTGGAACACAGAACATAGAATATTACATCACAGTACAAGTCCTTCAGCCCACTATGTTGTGCTGGCCTTTAACCACTCCAAAATCAATCTAACCCTTCCCTCCTACACAGCCCTCCATTCCTCTATCACTTATGTGCCTATCTCAGTCTCTTAAATGCCCCTAATTTATCTGCTTCTAATACCACCCCCGGCAGTACACTCCACACACCTACCACTCTCTGTGTAAAGAATTTACGTCTGACATCCTATACCTTCCTCCAATTGCCTTAAAATTGCCCCCTTCATATTAGCCATTTCAGTCCTGGGAAAAAGGCACTGGCTATTCGCTCAATCTCTGCCTCTTGTTAACATGTACATCTTGATTAAGTTCATAAGGCCAGAAAAGATAGGAGAAGAATTAGGCCATTCAACCCATCAAGTCTGCTCCACCATTTGATCAAGGCTGATTTGTTATCCCTCTCAATCCCATTCTCTTGGTTTCTCCCATAACCTTTGACGTTCTTACTAATCAAGAACCTATCAATCTCTGCTTTAAATATACTGAATGCCTTGGCCTCCACAACCATTTGTGGCAATGAACTCCATAGATTCACCATCCCATGGCTATAGAAATTCCTCCTCATCTCTGTTCTAAAGGAATGGCCTTCTATTCTGAGACTCTCCCAGGAAACACTCCCCAGATTCATTCAATCTCGGCATTTCAATATTCACAAGGTTCCAATAAGGTTCCTCCGTCATTTGTCTGAACTTCGGTGAGTACAGGCCTAAGCCATCAAATGCTCCTCATATGTTAATTCTTTCATTCCCTGGGCCATTCTCATAAACCTCTGGACACTCTCCAATGCCGACAGATCCTTTCTTAGGTATAGGACTTGAAACTGCTCACATAGTCCAGATGTAGTCTGACCAGTACCTTATAAAGCCTTAGCATTACATCCTTGCTTTTACATTCTTGTCCTCTTGAAATGAATGTTTTTGCCTTCATCACCGCAGAATCAATCTGCAAATTAGCCTGTAGACGATGCCCAACACACGGTGCGTGGCTAGCCAGTACACTAATGATTTCCTTTGTTGCTCCTGGTATCAGTGATACCGATCTAAATCTGCAAATCATTCAGTGACAACTGCCTCCTGCACAGTTCAGTGCCTACAGAGCATCTCATCACTCTGCTGAACAATCCGGGCGTGTTATCTTCTTCTGAGTACTTGTGTCCTCTGACATGCACTCTGTGAAATGCATTACGTCACTTTAATCCTCCGGCAGAACTTCCATCTGAACACTCTTGTTAGTTTATCAGTGTTCCGTCAAGTGGAAGACAAGGGTGCCTTCAGTTCCTGGTGCTTCCTTGAAGATGCTTCGAGGTTATTCAGCAAAGGTCACCTGTCACCGCCAGACTATCCATAAGACATAGGAGCAAAGTTAGGCTATTCAGCCCATCAAGTCTGCTCCACATTCCATCTTGGCTGATTTATTTTCCCTCTCAACCCCATTCTCCTGCCTTCTTCCTGTAATCTTTGATGCCCTATCTAATCAAGAACCTGTCAACTTCCACTTTAAATATACCCAATGACTTGGCTCCCACAGATGTCTGTAGCAATGAATTCCACAGATTCAATCCCCTCTGGCTAAAGAAATTCCTCTGTTTTAAAGAGACATCCTTCCAACCTGAGGCTGTGCCCTCTGGTCCACCGTAGGAAACATCCTCCCCACATCCACTCCGTCCAGGCCTTTCACTGAGAGATTTCAAAGAGATTCCAGTGAAAACAGGCCCAGGGACATCAAACGCTTTGATATTCCAAGTGTTGTTTGCTCGCTTTTTGTCATTTGCGCAATTTGTTCTTTTTTCCCCGTGTTGGGTGGTTGATGTTTTCTTGAACAGGTTCCATGGTCTTCCTTTGTTTCGAGGCTGCCTGCGGGAGAACTCTTCTCAGAGTTGCAGTCTGTGTACATATTTTGATAAAAAATGTAATTTGAATCTTTGAATCATACATTAACCCTTTCGTTCCCAGGATCATTCTTGTGAACCTCCTCTGGACTCTCTCCAGTAATGTATCCCTGACCAGGCTCTCAATCTTATTTAGAGATGCAGCATGTTAACAGGCCTCTCAGGCCCAACGAGCCAATGGCTTACATCCATGTGACCAATTAGCCTATTAGCTTGCATGTCTTTGGAATGTGGAAAGAAATTGGAGCGCTCGGAGGAAACCCATGCAATCACGGGGAGAACATTAAATCTCCGGCGGGAATTAAACCCGGGCCATTGGCACTGTATAGAGTCACACTAACCCCTACATAACCGTGATGCCCATGGGGAGAACATTAAATCTCCGGCGGGAATTAAACCCGGGCCATTGGCACTGTATAGAGTCACACTAACCCCTACATTACCGTGATGCCCGTGGGGAGAAGATTAAATCTCCAGCGGGAATTAAACCCGGGCCATTGGCACTGTACAGTGTCACACTAATCCCAACATTACCATGATGCCCATGGGGAGAACGTTAAATCCCCGGCGGGAATTAAACCCGGGCCATTGGCACTGTATAGAGTCATGCTAACCCCTACATTATCGTGATGCCCGTGGGGAGAACATTAAATCTCAAGCAGGAATTAAACCCGGGCCATTGGCACTGTATAGAGTCACACTAACCCCTACATTACCATGATGACCACCTTAGCTAAAAAGCAACTTGAAGACCCTCGGTCAGGACAAGGAAGCTGAGTGGAATCAGACTCTCTCAGGAGCACAAGAAAAGACTGGCTTGCATTCTGTGAAAGAACAGCGGGAGATTAACCCTGTGCAATATTTATCCCGTAATCAACATTCCAGGGGAAAATAGAATAAGATTATCTGGTGATTCTTACATTTGTGGGAGCTTACTGTGCACAGACAGAGTGTCTTGTATCTGACCTTTCAATGACTGGACTTCTAAAGCACGGCACGGGGGCACAGGCATAAACTTCTAAAGCACAGCGGGGGGCACAGGCGTAAACTTCTAAAGCACAGCGGGGGGCACAGACGTAAACTTCTAAAGCACAGCAGGGGGGCACAGGCATAAACTTCTAAAGCACGGCACAGGGGGCACAGGCATAAACTTCTAAAGCACAGCAGGGGGGCACAGGCATAAACTTCTAAAGCACAGAGGGGGCACAGGCGTAAACTTCTAAAGCACAGCGGGGGGCACAGGCGTAAACTTCTAAAGCACAGCAGGGGGGCACAGGCATAAACTTCTAAAGCACGGCACGGGGGCACAGGCATAAACTTCTAAAGCACGGCAGGGGGGCACAGGCATGAACTAAGTTCAATGGGATGTGCTCCGTGCCACAGAAATGTAAAGCTTTTTTTATAAAACTCAATCAACCTTGAAAGTTATGGGGAAGAGAGCTGTGGATTTCCACAAACATTAATTTTATTTGGAGATACGGCGCTGAACCGACCCTTTCAGCCCTTTGAGCTGCGCTGCCCAGCAACCCACCAATTTAACCCTTGCCTAATTACAGTACAATTTACATTGACCAACTAACCCACTGACCAGTACATCTTTGGATGGTGGGAGGAAACCAGAGCACCCGGAGGAAACCCATGTGGTTACGGGGAGAACGTACAAACTCCTTACAGGAACTACGGAGCGCCCTGAGCTGTAATAGCGTTCCGCTAAACGCTATGATGCCGTGGCATCTACCAAATGAAAAGCAGGTGGTAAATTCTTCACTGGGGAAAAGAAACGTCATGTTATTTTGTTTTAGAAAATAGTTTTCAGAAGAAATGCTGTAGATTGGATATGGTCATATTGTGGCCCCTCCGCTCACCGATAAGTAACGTAAACCTCACGTAGGGACAGAGTGAGCCTCAGACTGGATGGAACGTCAGAGGAGGGGGTGCAAACATACATCACCGGGCACACTGTCAGATCAGACACACACACACACACATTCATTCATGCACACATATTCACAGATATAGACACACACATAAACTCACACACACAGACTCTCACACACACATACACATTCATGATATAGACACACACACAAACATACATCACCGGGCAGACTTTCAGATCAGACACACACACACACACACACACACTCACACACACATATTCACAGGTATAGACACACACATAAACATACACACATTCACACACACACACAAACTCACTCACACACATACACACACAAACTCTCTCACTCTCACACACACGAAATCTCTCTCACATACACACACAGTCTCTCTCACACACATACAATCTCTCTCTTACACGCGCACAAACTCACACACATACTAACAGACACACACAGATACAGACAGACAGCTACACACACACAGTCATATGTATTCACATAGATACAAACACACACACACAGATACAGAGATACACACACACACATGGATACAGCCACACACACACATGTGCACTCACATGCATTCACACAGATAAACACACAGACACAGACGTGCACATATATGAATTTACACAGATATACACACATGCACACAGATATAGAAACACACATAAAATAATCTGCAGATACTGGGGTCAAAACAACACTCACAACACGCTGGAGGAACTCAGCAGGTCGGGCAGCATCAGTGGAAATGATCAGTCAATGTTTTGGGCCGGAACCCTTCGTCAGGACTGTAGAGGGAAGGGGCAGAGGCCCTATAAAGAAGGTGGGGGGAGGGTGGGAAGGAGAAGGCTGGTAGGTTCCAGGTGAAAAACCAGTAAGGGGAAAGATAAAGGGGTGGGGGAGAGGAAGCAGGGATGTGATAGGCAGGAAAGGTGAAGAAGGAATAGGGGAAAACACAATGGGTAGTAGAAGGAGGCGGAACCACGAGGGAGGTGATAGGCAGCTGGGGGAGGGGGCAGAGTGACATCGGGATAGGGGAAGCGAGGGGGAGGGAATTATCGGAAGTTGGAGAATTCTATGTTCACACCAAGGGGCTGGAGACTACCTAGACGGTATATGAGGTGTTACTCCTCCAACCTGAGTTTAGCCTCATCATGGCAGTACAGGAGGCCATGTATGGACATATCTGAATGGGAGTGGGAAGCAGAGTTGAAGTGGGTGGCTACTGGGAGATCCTGTCTGTTTTGGCTTACGGAGCAGAGGTGCTTGACAAAGCGGTGGTCCCCCAATCTGCGTCGGGTTTCACCGATGTAGAGGAGGCCGCACTGGGAGCACTGGATGCAATAGGTGACTCCAACAGACTCACAAGTGAAGTGTTGCCTCACTTGGAAGGACTGTTTGGAGCCCCAAATTCCCTCCCCCTCCCTTCCTCTATACCGATGTCACTCTGCCCCTCCCCCAGCTGCCTATCACCTCTCTCATGGTTCCGCCTCCTTCTACTACCCATTGTGTTTTCCCCTATTCCTTCTTCACCTTTTCTGCCTATCCCCTCCCTGCTTCCTCTCCCCCTCCCCTTTATCTTTCCCCTTACTGGTTTTTCACCTGGAACCTACCAGTTTTCTCCTTCCCACCTTCCCCCCACCTTCTTTATAGGGCCTCTGCCCCCTCCCTCTACAGTCCTGACAAAGGGTTCCGGCCCGAAACATCGACCGATCTTTTCCATGGATGCTGCCCGACCTGCTGAGTTCCTCCAGCATTTTGTGAGTATAGAAACACACACACACACACACACACATAGATATACACATACAAACGCAGACACAGGCACATGCAGACTCACACAGACATATACGGACACACACGTGCACTCATACGAATTCACACACAGACACACAAACTCACACATACAGACAGATGCACGCTAATATTCTCACATACATAGCTACAGACACACACAAACACAGATACGGACACGCACACAGATACACACACACACGCACACACACACACACACACACACACAGATACGGACACGCACACAGATACACACACACTCACACACACACACACATATAGACAGATGCACGCTAATATTCTCACATACACAGCTACAGACACACACACACACAGATACGGACACGCACACAGATACACACACACGCACACACACACACACACACACAGATACGGACACGCACACAGATACACACACACTCACACACACACACACACACATATAGACAGATACACGCTAATATTCTCACATACACAGCTACAGACACACAAACACAGATACGGACACGCACACAGATACACACACACGCACACACACACACACACACACAGATACGGACACGCACACAGATACACACACACGCACACACACACACACACACACAGATACGGACACGCACACAGATACACACACACTCACACACACACACACATATAGACAGATACACGCTAATATTCTCACATACACAGCTACAGACACACAAACACAGATACGGACACGCACACAGATACACACACACACAGATACGGACACGCACACAGATACACACACACACACGCACACACACACACACACACACACACACAGATACGACACGCACACAGATACACACACACACACACACACACACACAGATACACACACACACAGATACGGACACGCACACAGATACACACACACACACACACACAGATACGGACACGCACACAGATACACACACACACGCACACACACACTCACACACACACACACACACGCACACACACACAGACACACTCATACACACACACATACTCATACTCACTCACACATGGAAATAACTTCTCCAGTCAGTATGAGGCCTATCCTTACTATATCCGGCCGTGTCGGGAACGTGACGAATGGGAGAAATTCCAACACTAGATGCAATTCGAGGAATGACGTGCAGTTACAACATTTGCAACCCATGAGTTCTGTGGATGTGTGAAATTCCAAGGACCTGCATGTTGTTTCTGGGCACAACCCTCTGAAGTCCTAACACACACAACTTGTCACGTCGCTGGAAGATTTTGGTAAGAAGTTCATAAAGCTCAGGTACCTGACACACCACGTGACCAAATCCCTCCTCACTACTGAGTGGGGACTTGCGGTTTACCCAGGATCTGGGAGACATGGTCAGGCCTAACACTGGCACATTGGAAGATGCCAGCAGCCCTCTGTGAAAGCAGAAAAGCCTGGAACTATTCAGGTAGCTTGTCCCTCTCTGCAGCAGACGCTGCCTGCTCTACTGTACTTCACCTGTTTGTTCTTCAGGTTTAAGTTTCGTCACAGCTGTGACTCCCTGATTTGAGACTAACATAAGCTGGAGGTTTAGGTGGGAGAGAGTTTCTTGTTCATCTTTCTCACCCTCTGTCCATTAAGTGTGGCCGGCCATTGGGTCCAGAGCTTAACAGGCCACTAGGAGGTGGTATGAGGGATAACACAACAAAATGGGCCAGAATTGTTTTATTTATTTTTATTTATTGAGGGTACTGTACGTAATTTCTGACCCTTTAAGTCACTCCACCCAGCAATTCCCCAATTTAATCCTAACCTAATCACGAGGCAATTTACAATGACCAATTAACCTACCAGCTGGTACCTCTTTGGACTGTGGGAGGAAACTGGAGCACCAGGAGGAAACCCACACGGTCACGGGGAGAACGTACAAACTCCTTATAGGCAATGGCGGTAATGCAGGCCTTGGGTTGAAGCTCCTGTTTCAACACCGTGCCTTTCTATGGCTCCCTTCAGAAAGAACTGCTTTCAACTTTCAGATTCTGCACAAGACCCTGAGGAAAACGTTACAGCAAAGTACAGGCCTGTTAGTCCGTGATACTGTATTTGCCTTATTACCTACTTGAAGATCAATCTAATACTTCCCTCCTACATAACCCTCCATTTTCCTATCATCCATGTGCCTATCTAAGAGTTTCTTAAATGTTCCCAATGTGTCTGCCTCTTCCACTACCCCTAAAGGCTTGTCCACGCACCCACCACTGTCTGTGTCAAAAAACCTACCTCTGACATTTCCCTATACATTCCTCCAATCACCTTAAAACTATACCCCCTTGTATTAGCCATTTCCACCCTTGGAAAAGTCCCTGACTGCCCACTCCATCTTTGCCTCATAACATCTTTTACACCTCTATCTAGTCTCTATTGAGCCGGTACAGTAGTGTAGCGGTTAGCACAACGGTTTACAGTACAGGCGACATGGGTTCAATTCCCACCTCTGCCTGTAAGGAGTTTGTACGTTCTCCCTGTGACCGCGTGGGTTTCCTCCCACAGTCCAAAGACGTACTGATTGGTTGGTTAATTGGTCATTGTAAATGGTCTTGTGATTAGACCAGGGTTAAATTGGGGAGTTGCTGGGCACGCAGCTCGAAGGGCTGAAAGGGCTATTCCATGCTGTATCTCAATAAATAAATAAAGTCACCTCTCATCCTTAAATGGAGAAAGCAGATTTCCTCTCTCCATGTTATTGTTTTCCCTTAGTACTTGAAACTTTAATCAAAGGGGCCATAAAGGGGCCATAAAGTGTTGCTTCACATCTCCAGTGACGTGGGTTCGATTCTAAACCTGGATGCTCTCTGTTTGTACATCGACCCTGTTAGAGTGGATTTCTTTTTGGGTAGATGATTTGTTAACACTTAAATGACTTTGGCCACCAGGCTTCTATTTTAACTGTTTGACAAAGGACTGTGGATTGAGTCCACCACAATGGGCTTCCTAAAAGGTGTGAATACCCCATGCTTCTGTAGTTTGACCTGATGCTGTAGTTTCGAAGGCAGTATCACCTATACATTATAAATATTAATCGTCTTCTATGTTAGCACGGGATATGCCAAATAATTGTATCGTAGACTTAACTGACAGTCCTAAAGGCTGTGGATGCCAACCGAGACATGTTGGCGTCAGAAGGAAAGGATGGAATCTGAAGGTGTGATGTTTGTATGTAGCTTCAAAAGGAAGCATTGTCTAGGTGTTGTCTATAACTTTTTAAGTAGCGATTGACTTTGTGTTTAGCATATAAATATCCAGCCCACATTGAGCTAGCAGACCTTTCTGCGGAAAGCGTCTCCGTCCGTAAGATGCCTACTGTACCTTGTGTCGAATAAAGAAGCTGCTTTGTATCTACCAGTGACTGTCTCTCCGGTAATTTCATCCACGCTAAAACAGTCCCTGTGACTGCTTGGGTTTTCCCCGAGTGCTCTGGTTTCCTCCCACTTGGGGTTGCTGGGTTAGTTTTTCCCAGTGTGTGGATGAGGGGTAGAATCTGGGGCGAGTTGGACCATGAGATATAGGAGCAGAATTAGGCCATTTGGTCCATTGTGTCTGCTCCACCATTTCATCTTGGCTGATCCAATTTTCCTCTCAGACCCAATTTCCTGACTTCTCCCCATATCCCTTCATGCCCTGACCAGTCAAGAATCTATCAACCTCTGCCTTAAATATTCATAAAGACTTGGCCTCCACAGCTGCCTGTGGCAAAGAATTCCACAGATTCACCACATTCTGGGTAATTCCCCCTTCATCATCATTCTAAAAAGATGCCCCTCTATTTTGATCCTCTGGTCTTAGACTCTCCCACCATAGGAAACATCCTCTCCACATCCACTCTATTCACCGTTCGATACGTTTCAATGAGGCCACCCTTCATTCTTCTGAATTCGAGTGAATACAGGCCCAGAGCCATCAAACGTTCTTCATATGACAAGCCATTCAATCCTGGAATAATTTTTGTGAACCTCTTTTAAACCCTCTCCAGTTTCATCCTTTCTAAGATAAGGGGTCCTCACCTCCAAATGAGGCCTCACCGTGCTTTATAAAGTTTCAACATTACATCCTTGCTATTATATTCTAGTCCTCCTGAATATGAATGCTAACGTTGCATTTGTTTCCTCACCACAGACTCAACCTGAAAATTAACCCTTAGGGAATCGTGCACCAGGACTCCCAAGTCCCTTTGTGCTTCAGTTTTTTTGTATTTTCTCTCCACTTAGAAAATAGTCCACCCTTTTATTTCTTCTACCAAAGTGCATGATCATACACTTCCCAGCACTGTCTTCCACCTGCCATTTCTTTGTCCATTCTCCTAATCTGTCTAAATCCTTCAGTAGCCTCTCTACTTCCCCAAAACTACCTGCCCCTCCACCTATCTTCACATTGTCTACAAACTTTGCATCAAAGCCATCAATTTCATTATCCACAAACAAGAGAAAATCTGCAGGCTCTGGAAATCCAAGCAACACACACAAAATACTGGAGGAACTCAGCAGGCCAGGCAGCATCTGTGGAAAAAAGTTCAGTCAACGTTTCAGGCCGAGACTCTTCGACAAGAATCATCCAAATCATTGGCATATAATGTGAAAGGAATTGGTCCCAACACAGACCCCTGTAGAACATCACCAGTCACCGGCTGACAGCCAGAAAAGGCTCCCTTTATTCCCACTCTTTGCCTCCTGCCAATCAGCCATTGCTTTATCCATGCCAGAATCTTTCCTGAAATACCATGAGCTGGCAGCTTGTTAATCAGCCTCATATGTGGAACCTTGTCCAAGGCCTTCTGAAAATCCAAATACAC
Source organism: Mobula hypostoma (assembly GCF_963921235.1). Taxonomy (NCBI): domain Eukaryota; kingdom Metazoa; phylum Chordata; class Chondrichthyes; order Myliobatiformes; family Myliobatidae; genus Mobula; species Mobula hypostoma. Next base: position 1,271,574 of record NC_086124.1, read on the forward strand.
AACCATTCTCCTTTATCTATCCTGCTTGTTATTTCTTCAAAGAATTCCAACAGTTATGGGACTGTGGCGAGATTACGATGTGGTTGTACTGGATTGATATTGAAGCCATGGTAACACGATGCCCGTACAGCTTGGGTGTTCCAGAATTTGGAGATCAATTCCGACGTGCTCTGTAAGGAGCTTCTACATTCTCCCTGTGAACGGCGTGGGTTTCCTCTGGGTGCTCTGGTACAGTCTAAGGATGTACCAGTTAGTAGGTTAATTGGTCTTTATAAACTGTCCTGTGATTATCATTGTCATCATCATCATTACGTGCCATGCTGTATGCCGTGAGTGACCATGGTCTTTCCATCTGCCTTTAATCTGTGTTGCCTGTGGGGAAGACCCCCTTCACACTGTAGTTCTTATTCGTTTTCTTGACCATGGTTGTTCTTGGCAAATTTTTAAACAGAAGTGGTTTGCCATTGCCTTCTTCTGGGCAGTGTCTTTACAAGACGGGTGACCCCAGCCATTCTCAATACTCTTCAGAGATTGTCTGCCTGGTGTCAGTGGTCGCATAACCAGGACTTGTGATGTGCACCAGCTGCTCGTACGACCATCCACCACCTGCCCCCATGGCTTCATGTGACCCTGATCGGGCTAAGCAGGTGCTACACCTTGCCCGAGGGTGACCTGCAGATTAATGGAGGGAAGGAGTGCCTTACCCCTCCTTTGGTAGGGTCATATTTCCACCCCGCCACCCACCCCATGACTGGCCTGGTGCTAAATAGGTAGGTGGCTGGTGGTGTGGCTCGTTGAGCTGGAAAGGTCTTTTTCACCCTGTATCTCTGAATGAATACATTGACACGAGAAGGGTTGACTCAGTAGGTCAAAGGGCCTGCTTCCATTATTCAACGATTCCGTCACATCCCTAACTTAATTCCGTGACCAGAGTGCTGGCTTGTGAAGCAGGACTCCGGGAACCAAGGGATCGCCTTATTAATGGGATTCAAATGAAAGCCAGACGCAGGAAATCTGAATTAAATACTGAAGCTCTCAGCTGGCCAGGCAGTGTCCGGGGAGAGAGAAACAGCGTCACCCTTCTTGGCACCCTTCATCCTTCGGAAAATCTCTATCCAAGACTGAATAAGGTCTTACCAGGGGAGACCATTTTAAGGTGATTGGAGGGAAGTTTAGGGGGGACGACAGCGAGGGTCAAAGAGAGTGGTGGGACTGACAGAGGTGGGACATATAAGAGACTTTTACTTAGGCATATGAGTAATAGAAAAACGGTGGGCTATATAGGTAAACAACAGGAATTCTGCAGATGCCGGAAATTCAAGGAACACACATCAAAGTTGCTGGTGAATGCAGCAGGCCGGGCAGCATCTCTAGGAAGAGGTACCGTCGACGTTTCAGGCCGAGACCCTTCGTCAGGACTATATAGGTGTCAAGGCATAGTGTGGGAGTGTGGCTTGTTTGCCAGTCGAAAGGCGCTTCTGCCCTGTTGATTGTGATTGGTTTGTTTAAGCCCTGCAGCCACTCTTCCCATTGGTTGGCTTGCGTGCCATAGCACTCAGTGTCCTGTTTCAAGCACCCCGGGGGTATAAAGAACAGCACGTGTGAGAGGATCGCTCTCTTCCTTTGTCTAAGGCACGCTGCACAGGCTGGGAAGGTTTGCTTCAGGCACTTTTAACTAACTGTCTGTGTGTTGAACATTTAGTTTTGTAGTTTGTCTAACTCGCGGAGGGACCGAGATGTTTGGTTGGATCTTTTACTGTTTGTTCATTATGCTTATTCATGGTCAGTGTCTCTCTCACCGAACCTGCTTCCGATTGGAGAAGGTTAAAAGGTCAGCACAACATTGCGGGCCGAAGGGCCTGTACGGTGCTGTAATGCTCTATGTACTATGTCCCTGGGTCTGCAGGTAATTCCCCACCAGGTGTAGCCAGCAATCTCCCACTGGATCCCCAAACGGTGGCAAAGCCGAGGGGCAGGATCCATCAGCACTGGTGATTAAAATTAGGATCAAAGATTGGCTTTATTTGCCACGTGTACATCAAAACATCCAGCGAAATGTGTCAATTTCATCAACAACCAGCACACTCCGGGGGCAGCCGGCAAGCGTCACCATGCTTCAAAGTTCAAAGTAAATTTATTCTCGAAGTACAGGTATGTCACCGTATACCTCCCTGAGATTTGTTTTGCCCTGACAACTTGCTAATCCGAACCAGTACATCTTTGGAGTGTCGGAGGAAACCAGAGCACCCGGAGGAAACCCACGCGGTCGCATGGAGAACGTGCAAACTCCTTACCGGCAGCAGTGGGAATCGAACCAGGATTGCTGATGCTGCTGCACCGAACAAATGTTTCTATGCCACCCTGTGGGGTAGGCTGAGAGTTGTTTTCCAGTAGGGATGGAGGTTGGGATTAACAACCTTTGACCTTTGCTGGAAGTTACCCATGGAATATTGGGATAGGCTCCAAACTCTTCACAACAAAGAAGACCATCCAGCCAGGTCAGAACACAGAGCAGTACAGCAAAGGAACAGGCCCTTCAGCCCATCGTTTACATGCCAACTGAAGCCAATCTCATCTGCTTGCACACGGTCCATATCCCTCCATCTCTGATTGTTGTGTCAGTCAAAATGCCTCTTAAACTCCTCTGTAAGCAGCACCCGCCCTGACAGACCCCGTGCAGCTCGTGACAGATCAATGGACTGTTGACTCAGCAGATTGGAGCCCAGAAGGAGATCGTGTCCTGTAGATGAAAGAAAATAAAATCTGATAGAGAGTTCCGGCTTGCACCCAGGCCTCTGAGATCCACACAGAAGGTGTATCAAGCTCTCTGCTCACCCTTGGGTCAAAGTTCAAAATACATTTATTATCAAAGTACATATACTTTATACAACCTTGAGATTTGTCTCCTTACAGGCAGCCACAAAACAAAGAAACCCAAAAGGACTCAATAAAAAAATATGATCAAACAGCCAGTGTGCAGAGAGAAAAACAACAAATCGTGCTAACAATAAAAATAAGTAAATAACATTCAGAACTGAAGTTTTACAAAAGACTTTGCAGCCAGGCATCACTGCAGCGGGAGCAGACCACTGCCTCAGTTCAGCGCAGAGCTGAGCAAACGTCACAGCAGCAAGCAAAAGCGGGTAAAACCAGCCCGTCCCTCATCTCCGGTCCCAAAGCCCTGACCTTTTCGATCTGGTCCGGTGCTTAAATCAATCAGACATGGAGTTGTTCCTCGCTGTCAGACTCTCTGGGGCCAGAACCCTGCTGCCAAGATTCGGCCCTTATCTGACCTTTCCAGTCTGGCCCGGTGCTTAAATCAGACATTGGGTTGTTCCTCACTCTCGGACTGCTCTGAGGCCAAGATTCGGCCCATTTCCGACCTTTACAATTCGGCCCGGCACTTAATTCCATCAGACATCAGGACTTTCCCTGATCTCGAGGGCGCCACAACTCAGACTTGACTCTGGTTTGACCCCGCCTCTGCCTTCACTTGTCTCGACCGTGCCTCAGTGAATAAAGGGAAAAGGAGGCCTGCGTTTCCATAGTGCCTTTCACATCCCTGGCACCTCCCCAACCCCCAACAAGTATTTTGCATTCAGCAGTAGCGTGAACTATTAGAGAACAGTCACCACCATGAGTTAAAATTGCAGATTACCCTTGCAGACGACACAAGAACACAAAAACACATTTAATCCGAGCCACAGTTGGCCATTTGGAGCCTGTTCCATCTTTAGTTAAATTCAAGCCAACTGACCTTTAGCTTCAGTCCCATTATCCATGATTTCTATCGTCCGAAAAAATGTTAATGTGGTTTTGAATGTGCTCTGTGGCGACCTCTTCAACTCTCTGGGGTAGAGAGTTCCTAGAATTCACCGGCCTCTGAGAGAAGACATTTCTCCCGCCTCCGTCTGAAATTGTGTCCTAGATTATGGATTCCCCAGGAGGGAAAGCATTCTGTCAGTGTCTACTTTGTTCAGTAAGATTATCCCTCAATCCTCTGGACCCCAGACAGTGGAGATCCAAACTAATCATCCTCATCTCAGGATTAACCCAGTCAGAAACACAAGATGTCCTGTAAATGATAAAAATCTCCAGCAACACGCATAAAATGCTGGAGGAACTTGTTAGGTCAGGCAGCCTCCACGGAGAGGAATACACAGTCGATGTTTCAGACTGAGACCCTTCATCAGGACTGGAAAAAAGCGTGGCGAATCTAGAATAAGAAGGTGGGAGGAGGGGAGGAGGAGTTGTACAAACTGGCAGGTTACAGGTGAGACCAAAGGAGAGGGAAGCTGGGTGGTTGGGGGAGGGGCAATGAAGTAAGAAGCTGGGAGGTTGTTATAGTTACTATTCTATAGATTTACTGAGTATGCCTGAGGGACACTGAATCTCAGGAGCTGTATACGGTGACACACATGTACTTTGACAATAAAATTTACTTTGAACTTTGACTGTCGTGAAATTCATTGTTTTGTGGTGGCAGTGCATAAAGTATTATAAATTACAGTATGAAAAATAGAAACTCTGCAAAAATGGGTTTAACTCTCACTCAGCAGGGGATCAATAACTATAAAGATGTGACTTCATTATTATAAACGATAGGAATTAAAATTTCAAAGTACATCTATGACACCAGATACAACCCTGAGATTCAATTTCTTGTGGGCATACTCAATAAATCCACAATAGAATAATAATCATAACAGAGTCAATGAAAGACTGCCCAACTTGGGCATTCAACCAGAGTGCAAAAGACAACAAACTGCGCAAATACAAAAAGAAAGAAATAATAACAATAAATAAATAAGCAATAAATATCGAGAACTTGAGATGAAGACCTTGAAAGTGAGTCCATAGGTTGTGGGAACGGTTCAGTGATAGAGCGAGTGAAGCTGAGTGAAGTTCTCCCCTTTGGTTCAGGAGCCTGATGGTTGAGGGGTAGTAACTGTTCCTGAACCTGGTGGTGTAGGTCCCGAGGCTCCTGTACCTCCCTCCTGATGGCAGCAGTGGGAAGAGAACATGTCCTGGGTGGTGGGGTCCCTGATGATGGGTGCTGCCTACCTGCATCAGTGTTTCATGTAGATGTATTCAATAATTGGGTGGGGGTTTACCCATGATGAACTGGGCTGTATCCACTACTTCTTGAAGAATTTTCCATTCAAGTGCATTGGTGTTTCCATACCAGGCCATGATGCAGCCAGTCCATATACTTGTCGTGAGTCCTGCGGCTTGCTGTAGAGTGTTCAGCTTCAGGGTTTCTCGAGAACCTGCATTTACTAATTGTTAGAACCGTTAAGCCCAGGTGCTTTGGGTTTAATCCTGTCATTAATTGTCACCAGTGCGTGTCTCCAGCATTCGATGATTACTGAAAGGGAATCTTGTGCTCCTGTGTGCTTGTGGAGAATGATCTCTCTCACAGTGTTGCCAGTCTGCGCCTCGGATGATCTGCTAGTTTTCCTGGGTCTAACCTCTTGTTTCTGTCTCTTCATGGGGGTCTGCCGTTCCTCCATTCCTTTGTCGAGTTGGTGCCAGTGTTCACGGTGACTGCCTGCCATCCACCACACCTGGGTCGAGTTGGTGCCAATGTTCACCATGGCAGAGAGAGTCCACACTTGGGTCCGGTCCTGCGAGCGCACACTGTGACAATACTCTCCACCACACATCTATAGAAGTTAGTCAAGGTTTTAGATGTCAGGCTGAATTGGCCAACATTTGCGTTTATTTTCCCTCTGTGACGTCGAAGTGAAATCCATGACAGAAAACACCACAGCACTGACCGAGACTCACCAACCTTCACTCTGAAACATTTTCCCCTTAAACAAAACTTAAACACTTTTCCCTAAAGCCTTGGCCCCTCAAAACATCAACCTGAATGAAGATTTGTAAATAAATATTGAGGCAGTTTGAAGTCCCAAGCAACTGAAGGATTATCCTGAGTAAACTGTTCTCCAGCCTTTGTCTGACAGGCTCGTGGGGTCAGAAGAAACTGAAAACAAGCTGACAGAACACAGAAGAACAAGAACGGCAAGACTGCTGCCCCGTGGGTCAGGATAGAACGGGTTAGAGTTCACTATTCCCAGGAGAGTTTGACTGGGAATTCTGGCAGAGAGTAGTGAATATCTGGAATTCTCTACCCTAGAGCATTGTGGAGACGGGATGATGCGGAGAGGAAGCAAATGTTTATTTTGAAATATCAGAGTTAAGGTTTTTGGGAGACTGGCAGAGGAATCGAGATGGGGCCTGTGGCAGGTCAGCCAGGATGATATCTTTCGAGTGGACTAGAATACAAGACCAAGGATGTAATGCTGAGGCTGTGATCTGACTGCACTTGGAGTATCGTGAGCAGTTTTTGCCCCCTATCTCAGAAAGGATATACTGGCGTTGGAGAGGGCCCAAAGGAGGTTTATGAGAGTAATCTCAGGAAAGAAAAGATTAACGTACTGCATGAGGAGTGTTTGACAACTCTGAGCTTGTACTCACTGGAGTTTAAAAGAATGGGGGGTGGGGAGGAATCTTATTGAAAGCTATGAATACCAAAATCCGACTGAAAACCTATTGAAAACTGAAAGGCCTGTAGTTGGTGGACCTGGAGAGTTTGTTTCCTATAGCGGGGCAGTCTAGGACTCAGATTAGAAGGACATCCCTTTAGAACAGAGATGAGAAGGAATTTCTTTATCTAGAGCAGGAGTTCCCAACCTTTTTTTATGCCATGAACCAATGCCATTAAGCAAGGACCCCATGTTGGGGACCCCTGACTTAGTCAGTGGTGAATCTGGGGAACCCATTGCTACAGACAGCTGTGGAGGCCGTCATTGAGTATACTTAAAGAGGAGGTTGATAGATTCTTCATCAGTAAAGGCATCAACGGTAATGGGGAGAGCACAGGAGATAATAAATCAGCCATGATGGAATGGTGGAGCAGACTTGATAGGACAAGTAGAGCTCGGAAAAAGTGACACAGCAGACTTCTAACAGCATAAATCAGTCAGTTGTTTGTTGTGTCTCCCCTCACTGTGAAACGGAGACGCCTCTTTTTCCCTTATTAGGGAGAGAGAGAGCCTGCGGTATGTCAAATTTCCGGGTGAACGAGTAGTCTTTGGGGTACTGCAAGTCTCTGTCTTTATTGATGCTTTGCCGCACGCTTGAGTGCTCGGTGGGGGGAGCTGATGGTTTTTTTGCTGGTGGGGGAGGGGGGGTCATTGCTTTGCTGCTGCTTATGCATGGGAGGGGGAGCTGGGGGGGGCTTTGGGGTTCTAACATTTAACTGTCATTCATTCTTTGGGGCCCTCCTCTGTTCTCGTGGATGTTTGCAAAGAAAAAGTATTTCAGGATGTATTTTGTATACATTTCTCTGACATTAAATGTACGTTTGAAACCATTGAAGTTCTGCTCCTCTGTCTTGTGGTTTTATGATAAGATTGGCTTGAGGGGCCAGACTGTCTACAGCTCATCGGAGTGTGGTGTCTCCTGACCCAGGGAGCTAACATCCGGGCTAAGGGTCAGATCAGCAAGTTCCCAGGTTCAGAGATCACTGTCCCATGTGGATATTCCCCACACCAGCTCTGCTGCAGGCTCACCAAGGCTCTATGGAATAATGATTTTAATTTAGATATTCCAGATTCAAGATTCAAGTTTATTTATCACGTGTACGTGAAAGCGTAGAGTGAAATGCATTGTTTGCGTTAACAACCAACACACCGGATGCACTGGGGGCAGCCCGCAAGAGTCACCACACGTTCCAGCATCATCATAGCTTACCCACAATGCTCGGCAGAACAACACAGAACACAACAAGCAGCCAAACAACAACAGCAAAACAGTCCGCGTTCCTCCCTCCCAGCCACCCGCGCACGTACACAGCACATGTCGTGCTTGGCCTCCAGCAGACTCAGACTCGTACACGTTGACTCTTCGGCTTCACCAGCAGACTTGCAGAGTTTCACAGAGACTGAGGGAGTCCGGGCAAATGGAGTTAGTGCGGGAATGAGGCGCTGAGGGAATGACATTCCCACCGAATGGCAGGACCAGCAGGAGGGGCTGAATGGCCTTTCCTGCTCGATTTCTTGTGTTCTAATGTAAAACATTTCAACGTGCTACACTAATCACCAGCTGAAGCAGGAAACACTGAAAATTTTCAAGGACACGAGGACTGAGGGTTGATGTCCTGATCTCAACCCCTCTTCCCTGCACTGTACAGGCTCCTCTGGAGGGTCAGATGACCGGCCCGGTTTTGTGCCATCTACAAAATGATGTTTGGTCACTTTGGACAAGTCGTTGATGATGTAGAAAGTGAAGAGATGAGGCCAAAACTCCATCGGTCCTCCAGACACAACTTTCTAATCTAAGAAGGATTCATGGATTTGTGTCTGTTAGCTCAATTTAACCCTCATCAGTACAGAACACCCTCTTCCGTGTGTGCTGTTCAACTTCATATTTATTGTCATCTGACATACTGTAAATACAACTAAATGACACAATATTCCTCTGGACCACAGCACGCCCACAAAACAGGACAATTTACAATGACCAATTGACCTGTTAACCAGTAAGTCATTGGACTGTGAGAGGAAACTGGAGTGTCCAGAGGAAACTCACACACTCACAGGAAGGAAAGTACAAACTTGCTTACAGGGGATGCCAAACCGAACTCCAACACCTCGACTTGTAATAGCATCCATGGGGGCCCAAGTTGGTGAGCACAGGTAACTCAGTGGAACTCCATATCCAGATCCAAGGTTAGTATTGGTGTTGGGAAGACTCCACGGAGTCTCTTCTGCGTGGGTTGTCACCTTGTCGTGGTGGAGAAGCTGGTGTGGTCCTGTGATCTCGAGAGCGATGCCGTCTGGAGCTATGCTCCTGGTAGGGTCACCCACGGCGGTAAGGTCGAGGGTGGGGTCCCTGACAAAGAACAATCCAACCAAGACCTCAACGGTGGAACAGGCGGACGAAGTCACTTCGAACTCAACGGCTGTGAAGGCGGATGAAGGCTGCAACAAATCCGTCAGCTCCAATCGTCGTGGTTTCCACGCCACTGGAATCAGTTGGTTGATTTGTGAAGTATCGTGTGCTTCTTGGAGTGCAACGTCAAGTACACGGTAAACAAATACACACACGCACAGGCATCTTCGCTCTGTGGGCCACTTCTTCAGAACGAAGACCGTCATCCTCGACCTCGAGGGATAGCCACAACGACAACAGGGAGACTCAGACTCAGCAACTGACCAAGAGTCCCCTTCCTCATCTTCCTTCCTCCCCCTCATTTCTGGGATCATTTTCATAAACCAGCACATCTTTTCTTAGATCATCATTATCATTTTGCGTTGTGTCGTATGTTGTGTGCAGTCATGGTCCCGTGACCATGTTAGTTCTTGGCACATTCTTCAGAAGTGGTTTGCCATTGCCTTCTTCTGGGCAGTGTCTTTACAAGACGGGTGACCCCAGCCATTATCAATACTCTTCAGAGATTGTCTACCTGGCGTCAGTGGTCACATAACCAGGATTTGTGATGTGCACCAGCTGCTCGTACGACCGTCCACCACCTGATCCCATGGCCTCATGTGACCCTTATCGGGCGGAGGGGGGGACTAAGCAGGTGCTACGCCTTCCCCGAGGGTGACCTGCAGGCTAGGGGAGGGAAGGAGTGTGTGACACCTCCTTTGGTAGAGATGTATCTCCACCCCACCACCAGAAAATAAGGGGCCCAAATCTGCTCACAGTACTGCCAAGTATGGTCCTGACCAGCATTTTGATTCCCCTTACTGACCTGCACGTCCTCACAGTTCCTCCATCTGCAGGTTTTCACCCACTCACTCAAACGGTCTATAGAGTAGCTGAGTCACCATATTCTCATCAGAACCTGCCCCTCCACCAGAAACTTTACATTTTATACTCCCTTCCTCCTCTGGGCCATTAACACTAATTGTGAAGAAATGAGGGCCAAGAAGCGTTCCCTGAGGTTCCCCACTACTCTCCTCTCCCCAGCCTGGCATGAAGCCACTTTCTTCAGTGACTGCCAGTGTTTAATCCAGGAATTGTTCAACGTGTGAACTTTGAATGGAGGGGCTGTGGAAACAGTCCACTCTTCAGGAGTTTGTGTAGCCACATGTATCCAACTAACATTCCTCCAATTCCTCTCCCCTGGAACGAACCAAACATCCACAAATCTTTCCCTGGTGCTTTGAGGCAGCGTTTCATTCTCCAAGGGGTTAGATCATGTTTCCAGGGCACTGACTGAGTGGATTTAGTCGTCTTCTTAAAGAAAAAAAATCTGCAGCAAGAATGAATCCTGGAATTTAATTTTTAAAAAATCAAATCCATTTCAGCCAAATATCCAGTCTGAAGATTGGATGGTTTTGGATCAAAATGACATTTTTCAGAGTTTCCATCTGCTGGGACTGCAGACTCCGGTGAAGTGAACATCTGCAACAGCAGTTTCTCCGATTACACTCCCTGTGACTCATGCTGCGCTCCGTCCGATAGAATCTGTGTTAAAATATACACCGAAGCCGCCATTGTTGCTTTTTACTGTGTCCAAGACGTGGTTAAAGGATCCAGTGGACAGTCTACCTGTCCAAGCTTGTCACTAATTGAACAGCTCAGACACTTGTATAATGTTTGTCCAGTTTTTGTCTGAGTCTCATCCCCCCAGGGCTGGTTATCTGTGGCTGAGGGGGATACCGGGCGGTGTGCATGGAACCGCTTGCTTTGTCTATCGACTGATTAGTAGCAGGTGTGAGAGAAACCCGATCGTCCTGCCAGTTCCTCGGGACGTTTTACTTATCCTGGGTTTGTGTCACTTGGAAACTTTTCCAAAACAAGTCCCAATATCCATATTTATTTATTTATTTTTGGGAGATACAGTGTGAATAGGTCCTTCTGGCACTTTCAGCCGCACGGCCCAGCGGTCCCCGGGTTTAACCCCAGCCCAATCACGGGACAATTTACAATCACCGATTAGCTCAGCAATCAGTCCATCTTTGGACTCTGGGAGGAAACCCACGCGGTCACGGGCAGAATGTACAAACTCCTTACAGACAGCGGCGGGAATTGAACCCACCAACTGTCCTGGTCAAGGTTCACGTGCGTTGTGTGGAAGGGAATATGGATCAGGCATGTCCATTGTTGCCTCGTGTTCACCATCTCATCTGTATGGAATCATGGAGACATACAGCACGGAAGCAGGCAGTTCAGCCCAACTGATTTATGCTAACCAAGATGCCATTCCAAGCCGGTCTCATTTGACTGCAACACACACACACACACACACACACACACACACAATGCTGGAGGAACTCAGCAGCTCAGGCAGCATCTGTGGAAGGGAATGAACAGTCAGCATTTCGTTCCAGGTGCTTCATCAGGAAGGATCTATTCCTCTCCATAGATGCTGCCTGACTTGCTTAACATATCCAGCATCTGCAGAGTCCTGAGGCAGTGCCTTGGCCCGAAACGTTGACTGTTTATTTATTACCATGGCTGCTGCCTGACCTGCTGAGTTCCTCCAGCATTTTGTGTGCGTTGCTCTGGATTTCCAGCATCTGCAGACTTTCTCATGTTTATGATCTGCAGAATCTATCTGACTGTGTTTGGCCCATAACTTTCTAAACTTTTCCAATCCATGTACCCGTCCAAATGTCTTTTAAAAGTTGCTACTGTACCTGCTCCAACCACTTGCTCTGGCAGCCCATTCCATGTACTTTTGTGTAAAAAAAAAGTTGTCCCTCAAATTTCCACGAATTCTCTCCCCTCTCACCTCAAACCTCTGCCCTCTAATTCTTGATTTCCGAACCTTGGGGAAACGAATGAAGGTATTCACCCTATCCATTGCCCTATGAATTTACATCCTTATTGTAACGAGAGCTATGGACTAAAGCCAAACCAGGGATTCCCAATATGGAGTCCACAGACCCCTTGCTTAATGGCACTGGTGTGTGGGATAAAGAAGGTTGGGAACCCCTGTTTCAGACTACGTTTGGTGTGGTGATACAGAACGTCAAACTGCTAAATGCAAAGCCATCAGGAAAATGCCCAGCTACAGTGGTCCATAGGAAATTTCAAGCAGCTGTTTTCCTCCACAAGTGAAAAAGGTTGAAAAGATTTGCAAGGATGTTGCCGGGTCTGGAGAACCTTGTTACAAGGAAAGATTGAAAAGGTTAGGACTTTATTCCTTAGAACCTAGAAGATTGAGAGGGGATTTGATAGAGGTACACAAAATTATGAGGGGTATAGACAGGGTAAATGCAAGCAGGCTTTTTCCACTGAGGCTGAGTGGGACTAGAACCAAAGGTCATGGGTTAAGGGTGAAAGGTGAAAAGTTTAAGAGGAACATGAGGGGAAACTTCTTCACTCTAGGGGTTGTGAGAGTGTGGAATAAGCCAGCACAGGTGGTGCACGCGAGTTGGATTTCAATGTTGAGGAGGAGCTTGGATAGGTACCCGGATGGTAGGGGTATGGAGGGCTATGGTCCAGGTGTAGGCCGATGGGAGTAGACAGATTAAATGGTTTTGGCATGAACTAGATGGGCTGAAGGGCCTGTTTCTGTGCTGCACTTCTCTATGACTCTAAAGTTTTTAAAATTTTTGTTCAGTTCTAATAATATCTCAGAGCAAAAGTTCACAGGAAATGCATGTTACCAGACAGCCAACAGCAAAACAAAACCCTTTCAGCATTATGTCAGTCCACACCTTTCAGCAGGCTTCATTTGAGCTGATCACCAAAGAAGTGATGACATCAATATTCCAAATGCTTCACTCATTACACGCTATTGCAGCGCGGGGTGATCTGGAGCGCGGCGTTCACCGCTGACGCTGTCTGTAAGGAGTTTGTACGTTCTCCACGTGATTGCGTGGGTTTCCTCCCACGCTCCAAAGGTATACCGGTTAGTCGGGTAATTGGCCATTGCAAATTGTCCTGCGATTAGGCTAGGGTTAAATCCAGACATTTTGTGTGCTGTATCTCAGAATAAGCAGATAAATTATTGACGGGGATTCATACTGGAAATTAAAAACAAGCTTACTGTTTGATTAGCATCAGATCTCTGATGTTTAAAACTGTTAAAGAGCGACAATACACACAAGGTGCTGGAGGAACTCAGCAGGTCGGGCAGGGTAAAAGAGTCAGCACAACACTGTAGGCCGAAGGGCAGTATCGTTCTATGCTCTGCGCGCTATCTGACAAGTGGATGATTTCAGTAAGTCTGCAACAAATCTGGTGCACAAAGGGTTAAGTGCTGGTCGCTTGCTGCAGGAAGCAGGTTACTGGGTGACACTGAGCATGTGGGAGGCAGCCTGCCACTGGAGCTCTGTTTACATGCCAGAGTCTTCGGTCTCTGGTATATGCTCTTTGCAAAAACCATCGCGGTCCCGCTGCTGACTGCAAAATATCACCATCGATGGACCAGGCACTCACACAGAACTTCACAGACTGTGGCTGAGGGACCAGGGATGTGGATCAAAAACAGCAGCACAAAACGCTGGGACCGTGGTGCTCAGGCAGTACCCGTGGAAAGAGAAATGGTCAAAGTCAGACTCAAGTTTATTGTCATCTGCTCAAGTCCTTGTCTGCACAGGTGCCATGTAAAACTTCCTTGCAGCATCATCACAGCACCGAGCAGCAGATGAGCAGCGTTCACAAGCACATGGCTCGTTACACTCGTTCACAAGCACACGGCTCGTTACACTTGTTCACAAGCGTAAAGCTCATTACACTCGTTCACAAGCACACGGCTCATTACACTCATTCACAAGCACACGGCTTGTTACACTTATTCACAAGTGTATGGCTCATTGCACTCATTCACAAGCATACGGCTCATTACACTCATTCACAGGCACATGGCTCGTTACACTCATTCACAATCATACGGCTCATTACACTCATTCACAAGCACATGGCTCGTTACACTCATTCACAAGCATATGGCTCATTACACTCATTCACAAGCATATGGCTCATTACACTCATTCACAAGCACGCGGCTCATTACACTTGTTCACAAGCACATGGCTTGTTACACTCGTTCACAAGCACATGGCTCATTACACTCATTCACAAGCATACACTCGTCGCAAGCATATGGCTCATTACACTCATTCATAAGCATACACTCGTTCGCAAGCATATGGCTCATTACACTCATTCATAAGCGTACACTCGTTCGCAAGCATATGGTTCATTACACTCATTCACAAGCATACAGTTCATTACATTCATTCAGAAGCATACACTTATTCACAAGCGTACGGCTCATTACACTCATTCACAAATGTACGGCTCATAACACATTCACAAGCGTACGGCTCATTACACTCATTCACAAGCATACAGCTCATTACATTCATTCACAGGCATACACTCATTCACAAGCATATGGCTCATTACACTCATTCACAAGCATACACTTATTCACAAGCGTATGGCTCATTACACTTATTCACAAGTGTACACTCATTCACAAGCGTACGGCTCATTACACCGCTGGCGTTTAGCACAGCAATGAAGGTCTTCCAACTCTGGTGCTGTTCAGGGCTTCCTTCATCGTGTCGAATTGAATTGACTTTATTTCTTACATCCTTCATATACATGAGGAGTAAAAATCTTTATGTTACGTCTCCGTCTCGATGTGCAATGTGCAATTTATAGTAATTTGTAAGAAATAGTATGTACAACAGGACGGTCAATATAACGGAAATACAGTTGTGTCAGTGTGATTTAATCAGTCTGATGGCCTGGTGGAAGAAGCTGTCCCGGAGCCTGCTGGTTCTGGCTTTAATGCTGTGGTACTGTTTCCCGGATGGAAGCAGCTGGAACGGTTTGTGGTTGGGGTGACTCGGGTCCCCAATGATCCTTCAGGCCCTTTTTGCACACTAGTCTCTGTAAGTGTCCTGAATAGTGGGAAGTTCACATCTACAGATGTGCTGGGCTGCCCGCACCCGCGCCACTCTCTGCAGAAGCTTCCTCTTGGTTTCCACCACTCTCAGTCACGCAAGACCCATGTGGAGACTCAGGAATATCATCACACTCAGATGTAGAAGGGTTCTTCATTGCTGTTTCTGTAACAATGTTCTTTTAACAGTCAAGTTTGTTGGCCGTGAGATGACCCCTGAACCTGGAGGATCAGTGGACCACTCTTGGTCTGGCCTCTACCCTTTGACCTGTTTGGCATGGGTAACCCTACCAAGAGCCAAAGCATGAAGCCCTGACTCCAGCCAACACAGCTCTCCAATCACTGAGGCACACAAGTCTCCAAATCCTACGAAAAGGACCCTGACCCGGATCTGGACCGTACCCTCCAAATATCCGGACCTGCCTCTCGGTTTTTTTTTGCACTACCTCACTTTCCCCTTTTCTATTTTCTATTTATGAGTTATAATTTAAATTTTTAATATTTACTATCGATTTGTACTCCAGGGAGCGCGAAGCGCAAAATCAAATATCGCTGTGATGGTTGTACACTCCAGTATCAATTGTTTGGTGACAATAAAGTAAAGTAAAGTAAGGTGTGGTCCTCTTGTGGGCATCAATCACAAGAAAAAAACATACATTAAACCAAAGTTATACACAGTCTCTTCAGATCTGTTTCAGGTCTGAGATCTTTCCTCAAAGTGCACAGGGATTAGCACGGCACACTACTCTCCTCTGATTCCCCTCCCCACTCCACCACCCGACTCCCTCCACCCCAGAACAACCAACATTGCTCACTCCTCACCCTCCACCTCCCCCCACTCCCCCCACCCCAGAACAACCAACATTGCTCACTCCCCACCCCCCACCTCCCCCCACTCCCCCGCCCCAGAACAACCAACGTTGCTCACTCCCCACCCCCCACCTCCCCCCACTCCCCCGCCCCAGAACAACCAACGTTGCTCACTCCCCACCCCCCACCTCCCCCACCTCCCCCCGCCGCAGAACAACCAACGTTGCTCACTCCCCACCCCCCCACCTCCCCCCACCCCAGAACAACCAACATTGCTCACTCCCCATCCCCACCTCCCCCCACTCCCCACACCCCAGAACAACCAACATTGCTCCTCCCACCCCCCACTCCCCCACCCCACCCCAGAACAACCAACGTTGCTCACTCCCCACCCCCCACCTCCCCCCACTCCCCTCACCCCAGAACAACCAACGTTGCTCACTCCCCACCCCCCACCTCCCCCACTCCCCCGCCCCAGAACAACCAACGTTTCTCACTCCCCACCCCCACCTCCCCCCACTCCCCCGCCCCCCCACCTCCCCACCCCCACCTCCCCCCACTCCCCCGCCCCAGAACAACCAACGTTGCTCACTCCCCACCCCCCACCTCCCCCACTCCCCCGCCCCAGAACAACCAACGTTGCTCACTCCCCACCCCCCACCTCCCCACTCCCCCGCCCCGGAACCCAACGTTGCTCACTCCCCACCCCCCACCTCCCCCACTCCCCCGCCCCGGAACAACCAACGTTGCTCACTCCCCACCCCCCACCTCCCCCCGCCCCAGAACAACCAACGACCTCCCCCGCCCGAGAACAACCAACGTTGCTCACTCCCCACCCCCCACCTCCCCCCGCCCCAGAACAACCAATGTTGCTCACTCCCCACCCCCCACCTCCCCCCGCCCCAGAACAACCAACGTTGCTCACTCCCCACCCCCCACCTCCCCCACTCCCCCCGCCCCAGAACAACCAACGTTGCTCACTCCCCACCCCCCACCTCCCCCACTCCCCCGCCCCAGAACAACCCCACTCCCCCGCCCCAGAACAACCAACGTTGCTCACTCCCCACCCCCCCACCTCGTCCCGCCCCCCCACTCACTCCCCAGCCCCCACCTCCCCCGCCCCAGAACAACCAACGTTGCTCACTCCCCACCCCCCACCTCCCCCCGCCCCAGAACAACCAACGTTGCTCACTCCCCACCCCCCACCTCCCCCCGCCCCAGAACAACCAACGTTGCTCACTCCGCACCCCCCACCTCCCCCCACCCCAGAACAACCAACGTTGCTCACTCCCCACCCCCCACCTCCCCCACTCCCCCCGCCCCAGAACAACCAACATTGCTCACTCCCCACCCCCCACCTCCCCCCGCCCCAGAACAACCAACGTTGCTCGCTCCCCACCCCCCACCTCCCCCCACTCCCCCCGCCCCAGAACAACCAACGTTGCTCACCTCCCCCACTCCCCCGCCCCAGAACCCCACCTCCCCCACTCCCCCGCCCCAGAACAACCAACGTTTTCACTCCCACCCCACCTCCCACTCCCCCCCCGACACCACTTGCTCACTCCCCACCCCCCACCTCCCCCCACTCCCCCCGCCCCAGAACAACCAACGTTGCTCACTCCCCACCCCCCACCTCCCCCCACTCCCCCCGCCCCAGAACAACCAACGTTGCTCACTCCCCACCCCCACCCACCCCACTCCCCCGCCCCAGAACAACCAACGTTGCTCACTCCCCACCCCCCACCTCCCCCCGCCCCAGAACAACCAACGTTGCTCACTCCCCACCCCCCACCTCCCCCCGCCCCAGAACAACCAACGTTGCTCACTCCCCACCCCCCACCTCCCCCCACTCCCCCCGCCCCAGAACAACCAACGTTGCTCACTCCCCAACCCCCACCTCCCCCCACTCCCCCGCCCCAGAACAACCAACGTTGCTCACTCCCCACCCCCCACCTCCCCCCACTCCCCCGCCCCAGAACAACCAACGTTGCTCACTCCCCACCCCCCACCTCCCCCCACTCCTCCACCCCAGAACAACCAACGTTTCTCACTCCCCACCCCCACCTCCCCCCACTCCCCCGCCCCAGAACAACCAACGTTGCTCACTCCCCACCCCCACCTCCCCCCACTCCCCCGCCCCAGAACAACCAACATTGCTCACTCCCCACCCCCCACCTCCCCGCCCCAGAACAACCAACGTTGCTCACTCCCCACCCCCCACCTTCCCCCACTCCCCCGCCCCAGAACAACCAACATTGCTCACTCCCCACCCCCCACCTCCCCCCACTCCCCCCACCCCAGAACAACCAACTTTGCTCACTCCCCACCCCCCACCTCCCCCCACTCCCCCCACCCCAGAACAACCAACATTGCTCACTTTCTGCAGTCAGTGGCCAGCTTCACTGCCCTTCACCATAGATACTGGGGGCTCTGAGTGAGGGTCACCAGGGTGACTCCTCCCCTCGGAATAAGCAGGTACATGAGGCATGTCCCACCCCCCCTCAGGAGCAGCTGACCATCGGGGATCAGCAGGTCAGCCACGGGAAGGATTTATCTCTGATGGAAGTGTGGAAAACTACAGGCACTCTCTGTTCTAAAACGGTCGCTGACTACTCCCTGTTTTCAGCAGTGCAGTTTAGAGCACAGCAATTCAACCAGACCTGACTGCGACCCTGACGCAGACCCCAAGTGTGGCCCCGACTGTGACCCTTACTGTGACCCTGACCCAGACCCTGACCCCGACTGTGACCCTGACCCAAAATCCAGACCCTGACTGTGACCCCGACCCAGACTGTGACCCAGACCCCAACTGTGACCCTGCCCACAGTTCCTACCCTGACCTGCCACTAACAATGACCCTGAACTTGACCTAAACTAGACTCTGACCCCAGCCATTATCAATACTCTTCAGAGATTGTCTGCCTGGTGTCAGTGGTCACATAACCAGGACTTGTGATGTGCACCAGCTGCTCGTACGACCATCCATCACCTCCTCCCATGGCCTCACATGACCCTGACCGGGGGTGGGGGGGGGGGCTAAGCAGGTGCTGAATGTTGTCCAGGGTGACCTGCAGGCTAGCAGAGGGACGGAACGTCTCATCCCTCCTTTGGTAGGTATACACCTCCACCCCTCCACACAAATTACACAGTGTATTGAGGTAGACGGGGTGACTGACAGCTCTGAGAAGGAAATCTCTGATCTCAAGCCTTGGCAGCCTCGCGGCTATACCCACTCATGGGGAAGGCTTTGGGAGTAAACCCCGAGGGAAAATTCCAGAGCTGGAGTCCGTACGGCAGTCCTACATTGAGTTCTACGCTGACCGGCAACTCCTGCGATGCTGCTGGTACCAAACCGTATCGGTATCTGCCATTCCTTTCGGTTCATCAGATGGGTGGAGAGGGGGAGCTTGCCACATGAGCAACAGCTTGCCCTCCGTATCGTACTGCCTACGCTTGCATATCTAGACAGATAGGACACAACATCCACGGTCGACCCTGACCAACGGAGGCCTCACTTATTCATTGAGGTAGAGCAAAGTAAAAGGATAACAATGTAGAATAAAATGTAACAGAGCAAATGATAAGGTGCAAGGCCATAAGGAGTCAGATTGTGAGGTCAAAGATCCATCTGTTGTACCAGGGAACCATTCAATAGTGGGATAGAAGCTATCCTTCAGCTTTCTGCCTCTGTATCTTCTGCCCAATGGTACGGAGTGGGGGAGGGGGGGCGAGGGAGGACACAATGTCTGGGACGTGCGGGAGCTTTGGTTATGCTCTTTGCCTTACCGAGGGAATGGGAAATATAGACAGAGTCCGTGGAGGGGAGGTTGGTTTCTGTGATGTGCTGAGCTCTGTCCACAACCCTCCGCAGTTTCCTGTGGTCAAGGCAGAGCAACTGCCGTACAGAGCTGTTATGCACCCAGACAGGTTGCTCTCTATGGGTTCCTGGATCACTCAGAAATCCGGCGTGGGTGGGAAGAAGATCCACACACCATCAGCATGCAGGACATGTCACTCAGGTATCTGGGCTAGATTATTATACTTTGTGAGACTGTACATTTACTGCTTCTGTAATTATACGTGCTATATGTGCCTCGTGCTGTGTGACTGTTGGTAATGAGCTTTGCATCGAGGTCCTGGAGCAACACTATGTCATTTGGCTGTATTCAAGTTTGTTTGAATGACATTTAAGCTTGAACATTGAGTAAGTGTCCTCGGGCCTGTCCTGCAGGTTAAGGGTCCTTAGTGATGGATGTTCCCTCCTCGAGGTGTCAAAGTTCAAAGTACATTTATGATCGAAGTATGCATACTATATACAACCCTGAGCTTTGTCTCCTTTCAGGCAGCCGCAGAGCAAAGAAACACAGTAGAACCCGTTTTAAAAAAAGACCGTCAGTCACCCAATGTGCAGAAAAGAAAACAAATGGTACAAGCAAACAACCGAAGTTCACAAAAGTGAACCCACAGCCACGGAGCCAGAAAACACCGCAGTTCGACGGTTACAGGCCCCTGCCTCAGTTCCTGTCGAGACAAGTAAACCTCCTGGAGCAGCGAGCTGAACACTGGCCCATCCCTTGCCTCTGACCTTTTAAATCTGACCCAGCGCTTAAATCATCCAAATCTCAGGCCGTTCCTCTCTCTCATACCCAGGCCCTGCTATTTCAATACACCTTCACG
The DNA here is from genome assembly GCF_963921235.1 of Mobula hypostoma. Taxonomy (NCBI): domain Eukaryota; kingdom Metazoa; phylum Chordata; class Chondrichthyes; order Myliobatiformes; family Myliobatidae; genus Mobula; species Mobula hypostoma. Next base: position 1,291,948 of record NC_086124.1, read on the forward strand.
TTTGGGACCTGACACCTCGATTTCCCCCATTAAACTGATCAAACCTCAGGCTGTTCCTCTCTCTCGTACCCAGTCTCTGTCTGGGACCCGATATCTCGATTCGGCCCCCACTTAAACTGATCAAATCTTGGATTATCCTTGGTCTTGGAGCTGGGCTCTGCTGCTTCGATATGCTTTCAGTCCTGGGCCCCCCTACCTGGATTGGCCCATCCTGACCTTTTCTATTCAGCCTGGTGCTTAAGTCAATCAAACCTCAGGTCTTCCCTCGTTCTTAGGCCTGGGCCCTGCCAACTCGACTCTGCTTACCTTGCCTCAGTTCTGCTGCATCAGATCACCTCCAGGTCCTCTACAGAAACAGTTGAACACTGGCTCATTCCGTGCTCTCGGGCCTGGGCCCTGCTGCCACCATCCAGCACCTTCGAGACATCAGTCACACCACAAAGATGCCAGAATGTAAAGGTGGTTTGAAAGTTCAATTTCAGCAAGGAAGTTACAGGCTATTAACTTCAGTCACAAACACGGGAAAATCTGCAGACGCTGGAAATCCGAGCAACAGACACAAAATGCTGGAGGAACTCAGCAGGCCAGGCAGCATCTGTGGAAGAGTAAACAGTCGACATTTTGGGCCGAAACCTTTCGGCAGGATCCAGCATTTTGTGTGTCTTATTGATTGCAGTGATCGTTTACTGGGCCTGAAAGCATGTCAAAGCGGCACGAGCCAGGCCCTGAGAGCAAGGAATGATCAATTTAAGTGTGGGTTGAATTGAAAGGTCAGGTATGGACCGAATTGAGGTGGCGGGTCCCGTGTCCGAGAGTGTATCGAAGCAGTGAGGCCTGAGTTCAAAAGTGAGGAACGACCCAAGGTTTAGATGATTTAAGCACTGGGTCAGATTGAAAAGGTCAGGGTGTCAGGGAAGAGGTGAGGGACGGTTCAGCTCACTGCCCGGTGAGGTTTACCAGAAAAAGTGTGATTAGTAGTTAGTAGTTTCGCTTGTTTTGCTCGCTAGTGGCAGGTAGTCACTGTGCATCACCAGCGCCATCGTAAACGGGGCTTCCATGCTGAGGAGAGTTGTGTCCGTGAGGGAACTGGTTGAGTCTGTGACCCTCTGTGCCTCCTGCAATCCTGTGCAGTGGCCCTTCCCTTCCACACCAGCCCCACTCGTCTCTCAGCAGGATTCTCAGAATATGAACACTGAATCCAATACCTCCTTCATAATGAAAGGAAAGGATTACTACACCCTCGACGGAGGGAGAGGAGGGAATCCGGGCCAGACTGACTCTGGAAGTGGCAGAGAAGTCAAGGACGAGAGATTAAGCAGACTGGGCCTCTGGTCTGTGGATTTCAAAGGAATAATAAGGCCATAAGACCATAAGATATAGGAGCAGAATTAGGCCATTTGGTCCATCGAGTCTGCTCCACCATTTCAACACGGCTGATCCATTTTCCCTCTCAGCTGTGATCTCCTGCCTTCTCCCCTTCATGTACTGACTAATCAAGAATCTATCAACCTCTGCCTTAAATAAACCAAATGACCTGGCCTCCAGAGCCTCCTGTGGCAATGAATTCCACAGATTCACCAATCGCTGGATAAAGAAATTCCTCATCTCCATTCTAAAAGGATATCCCTCTATTCTGAGGCTTTGATCTTAGACTCCCCAACCATAGGAAACATCCACTCTATTAAGGCTTTCATCATTCGATACGTTTCAATGAGGTCACCCTTCATCTTTCTGAAATCTAGTGAATACAGGCCCAGAGACATCAAACACTCTTCATATGACAGGCCATTCAATCCTGGAATTATATTCGTGAACCTCCTTTGAACTCTCTCCAGTTTCAGCACATCCTTTCTTAGAAAGGGGCCCAAACCTGCTCACAGTACTCGAGTGAGGCCTCACCAGTGCTTTATAGGCTCAACATTGCTTTTATATTCTAGTCCTCTTGAAATGAATGCTAATATTGCATTTGCCTTCCTCATCACCGACTCAACCTGCAAATTAACCTTTTGGGAATCCTGCACAAGGATCCAAGTCCCTTTGTACCTCAGCTTTTTTGTATTTTCTCTCCATTTAGAAAATAGTCAACCCTTTCATTTCTTCTGCCAAAGTGCATGACTATATACTTCCTGGCTCTGTATTCCATCTGCCATTTCTTTGCCCATTCTCTTAATCTGTCTAAGTCCTTCTGCAGACTCTCTGCTTCTTCAACATTACCTGGTCCTCCATCTATCTTTGTATTGTCTGAAAACTTGGCCACAAAGCCATCAATTCCATCATCTGAATCATTGACATAAAATGTAAAAAGGAGCAGTCCTAACACAGACCCCTGTGAAACACCACAGTCACCGGCAACCAACCAGAAAAGGTTTCTTTTATTCCCACTCTTTCCCTCCTGCCAATCAGCTTTATCCATGCTAGAATCTTTCCTGTAATACCAGGGGCTTGTAGTTTGTTAAGCAGCCTCACCTTGTCAAAGACCTCCTGAAAATCCAATGACACAACATCAACTGATCAGTACTAATCAGAATCAGAGGTGATCTTGTTAATAGAACATAGAACAGTACAGCACAGTACAGGCTCTTCCGTTCATGATGTTGTTTCCACCTGTTAACCCACTCTAAGATCAATCTAACCCTTCCTTCCCACACTTTTCTATCATCGATGTGCCTATCTAAGAGTTTGGATGATGCTGGTGAGAAATGGTGACAGTTTTCAGGCAATGAGTGAAAATGCAAACTATTCTATTAAATATTCTTTTTGTGGACTGCAATCACTGCAGTTCACAGCCTGTAATTTCCCTTTTGTGGCTGTGTGTGCATTTGAACAGTCTGTACGCCCTGTTGTTTTTGCAGTATCCTGAAGGATTCAGCAAACTGGATTCTCGAGAATACAGGGCCCAGCAGCCTCCTCTGGAGTAGACTGGGGCAGATTGAAACTTCTGGCCAGATCAAAGCAGTGGGCTCAAGCACAAGAGCCAAAAACCATCTGGTGTTTGGCTGATTTAAGTGCCGGGCCAAATTAAAAAGATTAAGGCAGCAAGGCCAAGGGCGAAGGGCAGGCTGGTGTTAAGCTCATCATTCTGTGAAGCTTTACCCTGCTCAGTATTGAACTGAATCTGCAGCTGTAGCCTGCAGCCATCGGGCTCCTGGATTGGCTTCACTCAGCTCAGTACTGAACAGACACTACAGCTGTGGCCTGCAGCCATCAGCATTTACCTCAGCACTGAACTGAATCTGCAGCTGTGGCCTGCAGCCATCAGCATTTACCTCAGCACTGAACTGAATCTGCAGCTGTGGCCTGCAGCCTTCGGGCTCCTGGACTGGCTTTGCTCACCTCAGCATTGAACTAGCTCTGTGGCTATGGCCTGCAGCCATCAGTCTCCTGGACTGTCTGCAGCCTTGAACAGACTCTGTGGCTGTGGAATCACGTTCAGGGACTCAGTGGTTCATGTTCTTTGTTAGTTGTTTACTTTTTTTGTCGTTTGCCCAATTTGTTCTTTTTCCACATGTTGGTCTTGTGTATTTTCTTGTGGATTCTATCGTGCTTCTTTGTTTTGTGGCTGCCTGCAAGAAGATGAATCTCAAGGTTGTATAAGGTATGCATACTTTGATAATAAACGTACTTTGAACTGAAATTCGGCCTGCCTCTGTCACCACTCCTGGCTGCACGTTCCTCAGTTCAATCCCCTAACTAACGAAGACCAACATTCCGTACGCTTTCTTTAACAACCCCATCAACTTGTGTTTCGACAATCGGATGAAATTCTTACGGAGTTTGATAGGATCGATACAGGGATGAAACTGCCCAGGGTGGGGTGTCTAGAACCAGCGTCACACCCAGAAAATAAAGAGGCAAACGTTTCTTGGTGTCCATTGGTGGGCTGAAGGGGCTGGAGTTTGATATTCTTGTTGCTATTTCTCCATGTGGGAGATGTACTGGATCTTTGGGTGGCAGGGGTGTTTGGGGGTTTAGGGGCTTGGGGTCAGATATTCTTGTTAGTGTTTTTCCAGTTGGCTGATCTATTTTTGAGCGAGGGAAGGTTAGAGGGGTGGGGTTTATGAGTTTTTGTTTCTTTTTCTTTTCATGCATTGGGGGTGAGGGTTGGTGTCTTTTCTTTCAACGACTCCATGGTTTTTCTGATTTCATGGCTATCTGGAGAAGATGAATCTCAGAGTTGCATTCTACAAACATACTTTGATAATGAAATGAACCCTTGAACCTTTAGGTTGGGATGGAGAACAAATGTCTTCAATCAGGGATGATATTTCTGTGGAATTTTCAAACAATTGCAGAGAGTTTAGAGGAGGTTTACAAAAATGACTCTGAGATTGAAAGGCCTGTTGTATGAGGAGTGTTTGATGGCTCTGGGGTCTCTACTCACTGGAGTTTAGAAGAATGAGGGGTGACCTCATTGAAACCTATCAAATGTTGAAGGGCTTCGAGAGAATGGATATGCAGAGGACGTTTCCTATGGTGGGAGAGTCTAAGACTAGAGGATACAGCCTCAGAATAGAGAGGCGTCCATTTAGAATGGAGATGAGAAGGAATTTCTTTAGCCAGAGGGTGGTGAATCTGTGGATTTCGTGGCCACAGGCAGCTGTGGAGGCCAAGTCATTGGGTATATATTGAGGAGAAGATGGCGGCACGATGCAGTGCATGCGGCCGTTCCGAATGAATATCAATATGTGTAACTAGGGGCCATGCATCAATCTGGATTTGATGCGGACAGCCGTGAAAGCGCAGAGGAACATCTGGAGCAACTTCTGAAATGCCTGCTTCGCTGCAGCTGCTACTGTGCGATCGAGAATCTCCGGAGACATAGGCCCCAAATCCTTGGCTTTGCATGTCGCCTGTTGCCGGGGTCGAAATGCTCAGCAGAGATGCTGCTCGGTGCTCGGTGTCGAATGGGTGGTCGGAGGCTCGGAGTTTTCGGACGGACTCGGAGTCGGACTGTGGTCGGATGCTTCCAGTATGTTGCATCGGCAAGTTGGCGGCGCTGGAGGTTCACCATCTGTGTGAGATGATGGGACTTTCGAGAGACTTTGAGACTTTTACTGTGCCATGGTCTGTTCTTATCAAATTACGGTATTGCTTTGCACTGTTGTAACTATGTGTTATAATTATGTGGTTTTGTTAGTTTTTAAGTTGGTTTGTCACATGTTTTCGTGATATCATTCTGGAAAAACATTTTGATAATTTCTTAACACATGCATTACTAAATGACAATAAAAGGGGACTGCGTGTCCTCATAATCATAATCATAATCATACTTAAAGCAGAGGTTGATGAATTCTTGATTAATCAGGACATGAAGGGATACAGGGAGAAGGCAGGAGATTGGAGCTGGGAGGGAAATTGGATCAGCCATGATGAAATGGCAAAGCAGATTCGATGGACCAAATGGCCTAATTTTGCTCCTATATCTTGTGGTCTAACCAACTGCTCAGCAGGACTGCATTGAGAAGGCCTTCTATCAGGAGGTTTGGTGGAGAAAAGCATCAGAGAGGTAAACGATCACACTGATGATGGGAAAGCAGTGAGACAACCTGAACCTGCATCTGCTCCAACACTCCTGTCGAGGAAATAATGGAAAACACATTCCTCACAGACCTGGGCAGATAGAGTGCAGCTCCAGAGAAGCCATGAAATATTAAGCAAGAAGAAGGAGGCAATTGTTTAAACGAAATATCAGATTGTCCTCAGAGAAAGCGACTCTCTGCAGAATGAAAAGACTTTACCGATGATGATGAGCAAGGGAAGGTGGTTCAGGGAGGGTCAGAGACTGAACACGTTTGAGAGAAGAGAAAGTTCCAGGTTCTGTTGAACTAACCGGAGAAACAGAGGAAAACGCGGCATACAGAGGGCCATGGGGAACAGCGACAGTGAGAAAGCAGTGGTGCGAGGTGCGAGGGAGGGATTGCAGCAACGTGCAGACCGATATCCAGCCTCCAACTCACTCTGCACACATCCTCTCTCTGTGGGTAGCCACAGTCCCCGCGGCGAGCAAGTGGGGATCACCGTAAGGCCGCTGTAGCAAGCAGATGGTTGCAAGGAACTGAAGGCAGCTATGAGCTGGTGTTCCTCCTTCTGGCCCCTTCTACACTGTTCATCGATTGCAACTCCACCCAGCCTCTCAGAGGAAATCGGCTTACTTCTGCAGCTCACATGGAACCAAACTGAGCACTGGGACGCACAAGTGCAAGCTCTCTCTTTCTGAATATTAATGACAGTGTTCGTTATGGAAATGCATAGCGAACTTTAGCAACAACAGCACAGCAATGAAAGCCACTCGTTCAACAGGCAGTGCAGATCTAGATGGGGGCTGCTGATCCGCTTCTGTGGCTGCAGCTGAAAATGTGATCAAGACGGTAAATTCAAAGATCAAAGCTCAAAGTAAATTTATTACTAAAGTACATATACGTCACCATATACAACCCTGAGGTACAGTTCCTTGCAGGCATTCACAGTTGAACAAAGAAATACAATGGAATCAGTGAAAAATTACACACAAAGACTGACAAATACCCAATCTGCAAAAGACGACAAACTGGGTAAATCCAAGGAGATTCAAGATTTAAGATTGTTCAATGTCATTTCCAGTAGATAGAACTAAATAATTGTTACTCTGCATCCAATGCAGCACAAAAACACAATAACATAAAGAACACAATACTAATAAAAACATACATAGCTTATATACATAGATTGATTGTATGTCCATAAAGTGATGCAACGTCGATAAGAGTGTGACATTAAAAGTGTCTGTACATAAGGTGACTCTGATGGGAAATGATAAAGTAGTGGTGGATGGGGGTGTGGAGGGGTGAGTTAGCTAGTTGGGGTAAGTCGTGATCGGCGTTACTGCTTGGGGAAAGTAACTGTTTTTGAATCTGGTGGTCCTGGTGTGGATGCTACATAGTCTCCTCCCTGATGGGAGTGGAACAAATAATAAACAAGAAAACATGAGTTGTAGAGCCCTTGAAAACTGGAACAAAAGCTCAGAGGAAATGCAGGGAGAAGCAGAGTGAGGGACTGTTCATCAGAGTCGAGTGCTGACACACACTGTAACACAACGAAGTCAGTCCAAGTGGTTCCATTTCTGCTTCTCCCAAACTTTATTCAGTAATTTCAAAGAGAGAAGCAATAACTAATTTCCTTGCACCAGTCCTTAAAAAGAGAAGCATGTTTGCAGTGAGATAACTTGGTATCCTATCATCCAGGGCGTGCTTCCTTCCCGATGAAGGGTCTCATCCCGAAATGTCGACTGTTTATTCATTTCCACAGACGCTGCCTGGCCTGCTGAGATCCTCCAGCATTTTGTGTGTGTTGCTTTGGATTTCCAGCATCTGCAGAATTTCTCATGGCCTCCACGCTCTCTTCTCGCTGCTGCCTTCAGGAAGGAGGTACAGGAGCCTCATGACTCGCACCACCAGGTTCAGGAACAGTTATTACCCCTCAACCATCAGGCTCCTGAACCAGAGGGGATAACTTCACTCACCCCAACACTGAACAGTTCCTGCAAACAATGGACTCACTTACAAGGACCCTTCATCTCATGTTCTCAATATTTATTGCTTAATTATTTTTTTTTTCTTTTTGTACTTACGCAGTTTGTTATCTTTTGTACTCAGGTTGAAAACCCGAGTCAGTGCGGTCATTCATTGATTCTGAAATGGTTACCATTCTTTTACGGATTTATTGAGTATACCCACAAGAAAATTATTCTCAGGGTTGTATATGGTAATATAAGTGTACTTTGAACAGTTGCTTTTCTCTGTTACATCTACAAGTCAAACTGGAGTTTATTGTCAGCACGACTACGTCTGCACAGTTGCAATGAAAATTTTTACTTATTTATTGAGATGCAGTGTGGAGTCCCACCTCCAGCAGCCCACCGACTTAACCCTGGCCTAATCACGGGACTTCTTACCATCACCAATAAACTTATCAACTGGTACGTCTTTGGACTGTGGGAAGAAACCGGAGCACCCGGAGGAAACCCACGCGGTCACGGGGAGAACGTACAAACTCCTGACAGGCAGTGGTGGGAATCGAACCCGGATTGTTGGCACTGTAAAGTGCTGTGCTAGCCGCTACACTGCCGTGCCCATAACCTGTACATATAGTATCAAATCAGCAGAACGCACAGACAAAACATGAATTAAATATAAATAATACACCAAGAAGTCACAATTAGAAGAAAAAAAGAGTGCTGATATTAGTGCAAAGATGTCTGGTTATAGTGTTACTAAACCCTAGTGAATATGGTTTTGACTCAGGATCAGACTGGCTGGAGGGAAATAGCTCTTGTTCGACCATAAGACATAGGAGCAGAATGAGGCCATTCAGCCCAACTAGTCTGCTCCACCATTCCATCATGGCTGATCCCGGACCCCACTCAACCCCATACACCTGCCTTCTCGCCATCTCCTTTGATGCCCTGACCGAACAGGAAACGATCAACTTCCACCTTAAGTATATGCATGGACCTGGCCTCCACCACAGTCTGTGGCAAAGCATTTCCCAGATTCACTACTCTCTGGCTAAAAAAAATTCCCACTTATCTCTGTTCTAAAGGGTCACCCCTCAGCTTTGAGGCTGTGCCCTCTAGTTCTGGGTATCCCCCACCATAGGAAACACCCTCTCCACGTCCACCCTATCTGTTCTGATGTTTGAAGTGATTGTATGAGGAGCTTCAACAAGGGAAATATCACAATAGCCCAGAATTGTAAAGTAAAGCAGGAAACAGGCCCTTTGGCCCATCTAGTCCATGCCAAACTATTTAAACTGCCTACTCCCATCTGCCTGAACCAGGACCATAGCCCTCCGTATTCCTACCATCCATGTACCTATCCAAACGTCTCTTGGATGTTGAAATCGAGCTTGCATGCACCACTTGTGCTGGCACCTCGTTCCACACTTTCCACCCTTTGAGTGAAGAAGTTTCTCCTCATCTTCGCTAAACATTTCACCTTTCAACAATCACTGGAGACTCTCCTTAACTGTGCCTGACTACGCCACACCTTAACTGCATGAGATCGCGCTGAGAGCAGGTGAAGTGAAGCCAGCTGGTGAGACTTTCTGATGCAGGGACTAGACCTGAAATGTCAACTTCCCCTCTGCCTCCACAGAAGCTGCCTGACCCACTGAGTTCCTCTAGCAGCTCGTGTGGTTTTTTTAAACACCAGATTTCAGCAACTGTGCACTCCTGTGTCTCCCACCGGTTATGGCTTTAGAAACACAGGAATTCCAAACACTCCCAACCCATGAACTCACACAGGAGGAAGGCTTGCATTCCTGTGGCTTTTAGCTTCCTCCTTTTTAGGGCATCTGACAGTGCCTTACCACCAGGGAAGGAGTCTGAAATGCAGGCAACAGTAATGTGACAACGATCCAAGAATTCATTCATTTACTGACGTTGAGAGGGTAGAGGTTTCAGCCTGGACACTTGACGACCAACCTCACTTCAAAGCTGTGCCGTGAATTATTAAATCTTCAGTCCAAAGGCCTCACTCCATCAGAGAGAAGAGAGGGGCTGGGCAGTTGATCTTGCCAGGGCGAAGTGGGATGAAGTCCAGGGGGTAAGTGGCGGCCCAGGGACTTACCATGGTGGGAGTTAAGTTTGGTTGTGGAAACGTAGTGATCTGGGAAACCCAAACAATGGCCGTTCGCAGGACAATGTTGTCCAATTCTCCCAGGAAGTTCTTGTGATTTAAGCTGGAAAGTGCCTGGTGCATAGAACTTTCAAGAAATGGCCATTATTGCATGTCTCTCTGAAAATGTACATTTGCCTTCGGGCACTTTGAAAGGTGCAGAGCTGACAGCCTGCCTCTGGACCAGAGTGTGTGTGTTCGTTTATGCAAGGGTGACTCATCCCCCACCTTCGGTCTAAGAGGATCTCGACACAGATGTGACTCCAGACAGCATACTTCCTGACTTCACGCCTGAAGTTCTCTTGAAGTCACACAACTGAAACAACCCAACACAGGTCACAGCCGAACTGTCTGCTCGGCAGTTTCCTTCCTTGGCTGCCAGAGAACCTCCTGTCATCCCCAATGTCTATGTCCCGCACTGCACATCACCCCCATCTCCTCCACTCATCAGCTCTCTGCATACTCTGTCCCTTCCACAACTCTTCACACCCTGTCCCCACCTCTTCACATCCCCTCCCCCATCCTACTCTCCATCTCCCTTCATTCACTGATCCATTCCTCACCTCTCCCCCCTTTCAGTGCCCATTCCACCATCCCCTTCTATCCCTCATCCCCTCCCACACACCCAACATTTCCCTCCATCCTCTCAGTCCAAACCCTCTCCCTCCATGTCCACCCCCTCCCCTCTACCCTCCTTGTCCACACCCTCCCCTCTACCCTCCCTGTCCACAGACTCCCCTCCATCCTCCCTGACCACACCCTCCCCCTCCATCCTCTCAGTCCAAACCCTCTCCCTCCATGTCCACTTCCTCCCCTCTACCCTCCCTGTCCACAGACTCCCCTCCATCCTCCCTGTCCACACCTTCCCCTCCATCCTCCCTGTCCACACCCTCCCCCTCCATGTCCACTTCCTCCCCTCTACCTTCCCTGTCCACAGACTCCCCTCCATCCTCCCTGTCCACACCTTCCCCTCCATCCTCCCTGTCCACACCCTCCATCCTCTCAATCCACACCCTCCTCTCCATCCTCTCAATCCACACCCTCCCCTCCATCCTCCCTGTCCACACCTTCCCCTCCATCCTCCCTGTCAACATCTTCCTCTGCATCCTCCTTGTCCACACACTCCCCTCTACCCTCCCTGTCCACACCCTCCCCTCCATCCTCCCTGTCCACACCTTCCTCTCCATCCCCTCAATCCACACCTCCCCTCTCTGTTTGCACCCTCCCCTCCATTCTCCCTGTTTACACCACATCCCCTTTCCCACCCAAGTCCCCCAACTCTCCATTTCCCTTCCCTTCTCTCTACCCACACCCCCTCACCTTCACCTCACTGCTACACCCTCCTTCCCACACCCCCTCCATGCCCTCCCCACAGTCCAGCCTTGTTGCCCTTGCACAGTGTCTCTGATCCACAGCTCTGCCCCTCGAGAATCCTGCTGTCTCCGCAGGTCAATGCCTGGCTCACACATAGCTGTCTAGTCCTGTAGATCTGGCAATACCATGGTGTGTAGTGTGTGGTGTGTTGTACATGACCTTCGAACTCATCCCGCTCGCTACCTTCAATGGAATGCTGCTGTGAATTTACCCTGTCAGCTCGCCGCACTTACCACTTATCCTTCACACTGGTCAGCTTCGAGTGGCACTTTACCACACACTCAGCTCTGAACAGTTTATCAAGTACGTTGTCATCTGAACGTCTGAACCACCGGTCAGTTATCCACGTGGGAATGATGTGCCAGCGTTCTCTATGTGTGCTTGGTGGTGGGCCACACAACATTTTCACCCTCTCACAACCCTACTTACTTCTTAACTGGTGTAAATGTTCCTGCAAAATCAAGAAACTAGAGGAATTCAAAATGTGAGCTAAGAGCAGAAAACATTGAAAACACTCAGCAGGTCAGTCAGTATCTGTGGAAAGAGAACAGGCGGCTTTTCACTCCAGTGACCCTTCATCAGAAACACAAGAGATTCTGCAGGTGCCGGAAATACGGAGTAACACACACACACACACATACCACACACACACACACACACACACACACACACACACACACTCACACACACAATGAGCAAGGAGCTACAAAAATGGTGAAAATAAGGTTGAAAGAGTACAGAGAAAATTTACAAGGATGTTGCCGGGTCTGGAGAACCTGAGTTATAAGGAAAGATGGAATAGGTTAGGAATTTATTTCTTGGAATGTAGAAGATTGAGAGGAGATTTGATAGAGGTATATAAAATTATGAGGGTTACAGATAGGATGAATGCAAACGGGCTTTTTCGCCTGAAGTTGGGTGGGACAATAACCAGAGGTCATGGGTTAAGTGTGAAAGGTTAAAGCGTTTAAGGGGAACATGAGGGGGACTCTTTCACTCAGAGGGTTGTGAGAGTGTGGATCGAGCTGCCAGCACACTTAAGTGAAGTTTGGATAGGTACATGAATGGTAGGGGTGTGGAGGGCTATGGTCCCGGTGCAGGTCGATGGGAATTTAAATGGATTTAGCATGGACTATAAAGACAAGCTTTTCGCTGTATCCTGGTACATGAAACAATAATAAACCAATATCAATAAATCTTGCCTACTGGGATCAACTTTACTGATAATGTTTGCTTAACATAGGACATTGGAACAGAGTACAGAACTTTCAGCCCAGGAGGTTGTGTCGAGCTTTTAACCTTCTGCAAGATAAATCTAACCCTTCCCTCCCGCATAGTCCTCCATTTTACAATGCACTCATAATTGTACAGAAAATCAAAATCCTGCAAATGATGAAGATTGAAACTATAAAAAGACATTGGAGGAAATATTCAGCTGTCAGCTGGAATAATGTGGGGACAAAGAGGGTTAATGTTCCGACAGCTCGTTCTGGCCTTTCCCAGCTTTGCACACAGCAGAGCTTCCTGGAAGCTGTCTTTGTTTTCCCCTACCTGCAGCTGTCCAGGACACATCTCTCTACAGCTGGCTTACAACTTTGGTATAAATTACTTCTAGAAAATGCGTGAAATCGAAGTCCCTCAGAACTGGTGCACCACAGAGAACGTGCCCTTCCTGTACGTTCATCGCCACTGGCAGAGCCTGGCGTTTGCTGGCTGGTTCCGGTGTTTCGCCTTTGATCTTCCACGCCCTACAGCACTGAACTCACACAGAGTAGCTCCCATGTCAAGGCAACTGACACACATAGCCTCCTTATCTCAGCCCGTCAGCATTAGGTTTACAAACATTGAACCAATCTGCCTGCTTTTGGGGGAGTTTCTCTAGACTTTTAACCTGCAAGAAACATCTCTCTTTCTCTCTCGCACACACACACACAGCACCCTTGACTTCCTCTGGCTGGAGACTGTTGTGGCTTTACCCGCTGGAGATGTGGGATCTCATTGGAAAGCCTAAATAAAATGGACGTGGAGAGAATGTTTCCAGTAGCGGGGGAGTCCAGGACCAGAGGGTACAATCCCTATGGAAGGACGTCCCTTTAGAACAGAGATGAGGAGGAATTTCATTAGCTAGAGGGTGGTGAATATGTAGAATCCATTGCTACAGAAGGCTGTGGGCATTTTTAAAGTGGAAGTTGACAGGTTCTTGATTAGACAGGGTGTCAAAGGTTATGGGGAGAAGGCAGAGGATGGGATTGAGAAGGAAAATAAATCTGCCATGATGGAATAGCAGAGCAGAAACAATGGGCAGAATGGCCTAATTCAGCTCTGAGCTCCTATGGTCACATGCCGTGGTTATCCTCTCCATTAACCATCCGCTTCCTGGTGGATTTGTACAGCTGTTTACTTACAGGTAGGAGTACCTAGTCCACGAACCCTTTCCCTTCTGGGATCTCCTGGTCATCCTCATTGATCCTGTCCTAGTGTTTCCTGGTGGAGTTGTCTGGAATTTCTTTGCAGGGACCAACCACGATGGATGCTACACCTCCAGCTGGTTGGTAGACATCAGGTTGCATGTGGAGCGCTAACTGAGTTAGCCATGCAGGGTCTTTCACACTTAACACCGACTCTACAGCCGTTGCTGTGGGGCCTGACTGACAGCAATAACAGTGTGGATCATGACAAAGATCACATGTTCTGTCACCATGGTGATGCTGTGGACATCCAATTGAGGTCTTATCAGGATTGTGACTTAGATAACATAATAGTTTCTGGTGTCCAAGTGGAAGATGGCAGCATGCGATCTTTTGCACGCCCCTGTGACAACACAGTGCGTTCCTACGATAAGATGATGTCCGAAGAATTTCACTGAGACAACACCTCTGAGGTACAAATCACTAACACAGGAGATTCTGCAGATGCTGGAAACCCAGAGCAATGCACACACAATGCTGGAGGAATCATCAGGCCAGGCAGCATCTATGGCAATGAATAAACAGTCGACATTTTGGGCTGAGACCCTTCTTTGGGACTGGAAATGAAGGGGGAGGATGCCGGAACAAGAAGGTGGGGGGATGGGCAGGAGTACAAACTGGAAGGTGAGAGGTGAAGCCAGGTGCATGAGGGAGGGGGATGAAGCGAGAAGGTGGGAGGTGATTGGTGGAAAGGGTAAAGGGCTGGAAGCAAAAGAACCTTTGCCACAGAATAATCTTTCCTGCCACCCAGGATACCAGGAAGGAGGTACGGGAGCCTCAGGACTCACACTACCAGGTTCAGGAACAGTTACTACCCTCAACTATCAAGCTCTTGAGCTAAAGGGGATAATTTCACTCAATTTCACTTGCCCCATCATTGAAATGTTCCCACAACCTATGTATTCAATTTCAAGGACTCTTCATCTCATGTTCTTGATATTTATTGCTTATTATTTATTCATTATTATTGTTATTATTATTTCTTTCTTTTTGTATTTGTACAGTTCATTGTCTTTAGCCCAAGACGGTGTTCCATTGATTCTATCATAGTATTCTATTATTCTATTATAGTTACTAATTCATAATTATAATTATAATTCATAATTCTATTATGAATTTATTGAGTTTGCCCATAAGAAAATGGAGAAAATGAATCTCAGGGTTGTATATGATAATAAATTTACTTTGAACTTTGATAGGAGGGGAGAGGGGAGAGGGGAGAAAGGTATCAGGGAGAGTGACAGGGAGGTGAGGAAAAGGGAAGAGGTAGGAGGGGGGAAGAGTGAGGAAGATGCCCAGCTGGTCTCACTGATCCCCTCTGCTCACCTTCTTATTCTGGCTTCTTCCCCCTTCCTTTCCATTCCCGATGACGGGTCTCGGCCAGAATTCTGTGGAATTCTCTGCCACAGGAAACAGTTGAGGCCAGTTCATTGGCTATATTTAAGAGGGAGTTAGATATGGCCCTTGTGGCTAAAGGGATCAGGGGGTATGGAGGGAAGGCAGGTACAGGGTTCTGAGTTGGATGATCAGCCATGATCATACTGAATGGCGGTGCAGGCTCGAAGGGTCGAATGGCCTACTCCTGCACCTATTTTCTGTTTCTATGTTTCTAGAAACATCGACTGTTTATTCATTTCCGTAGATGTTGCCTGAGCTGCTGCTGAGTTCCTCCAGCACGTTGTGTGCCTGTTACCTTTGAGAGACCACTCCCCTCTCCTGACCAACCTCACCTGCCTCCCCACCCTGTTACCCAGGAAATTCAAACCCCCTCCCTCTGGGATTGTTCAGGGAGGAGGTAGAGTTCCTCAGCTCCCAGTGTCAAAGTGTTCACACTGATGTGAATGTGAAGACTAATTATTCAGTCTCAGATATAATATCACTCACCTGTAGCTCGTGAACGTTGTTGTTGTGCATTGATACTACAGCGTAATATTAAAAAATACTATAAAGTACAAAGATGAATTTGAGGAATCTGTCGGTCAGGGTTGACCATGGATATTGTGTTTTAGCTGTCTAGGTACCCAAGCCTGGGCAGTACGATATGGAGAGAAAGCTGTTGCTCATTCAGCAAGTTCCCGCTCTCCATGCATCTGATGAATCCAAAGGGATGGCAGAGACCGATACAGGTTGGCACCAGCAGCGTTGCGTGAGTTGCAGTCAGTGTTGAACTCAGTGTAGGACTGCTTATAAGGACTCAGGCTCCAGACTTTTTCCCTCAGATTTACTCCCAAAGGCTTCCCCACAAGTGGGTACAGCCACGAGGCAGCGGGGGTTTGAGATCAGAGTTTTCCGGAGCAGCCAGCCATGGCTGATAAGCCCCATCTGCCCGCAGTGACTGGTTTTAACGGGCCAGTAACACATCTTTGTCCCTTCTCCTGTCAGTTGAAATGCTTCCACTGGGCTTGATAGCTTAGTCACATCTGAAGGTCTGCAGCTGGACTTGGTTGTCAGAGGGTCTTTGAGGCACACATCATTGGGAGCTTTTCCCCACGACCACCCCCAGCTATGACAACCTTAAGGAGCTAAAAATGAATAAATTGTGCAAAAAAAAGGGTTAGTGAGGTAGTGTTCATGACCATTCAGAAATCTGATGGTGGAAAGGAAGAAACTGTTCCTGTCCAGTGTGTGTCTTCAGGCTCCTGTCCCTCCTCCCTGATGGTAGTGATGAGAAGAGGGGTCTTCAGGCTCCTGTCCCTCCTCCCTGATGGTAGTAATGAGAAGAGGGGTCTTCAGGCTCCTGTACCTCCTCCCTGATGGTAGTAATGAGAAGAGGGGTCTTCAGGCTCCTGTCCCTCCTCCCTGATGGTAGTAATGAGAAGAGGGGTCTTCAGGCTCCTGTCCCTCCTCCCTGATGGTAGTAATGAGAAGAGGGGTCTTCAGGCTCCTGTCCCTCCTCCCTGATGGTAGTAATGAGAAGAGGGGTCTTCAGGCTCCTGTCCCTCCTCCCTGATGGTAGTGATGAGAAGAGGGGTCTTCAGGCTCCTGTCCCTCCTCCCTGATGGTAGTAATGAGAAGAGAGGTCTTCAGGCTCCTGTCCCTCCTCCCTGATGGTAGTAATGAGAAGAGGGGTCTTCAGGCTCCTGTCCCTCCTCCCTGATGGTAGTAATGAGAAGAGGGGTCTTCAGGCTCCTGTCCCTCCTCCCTGATGGTAGTAATGAGAAGAGGGGTCTTCAGGCTCCTGTACCTCCTCCCTGATGGTAGTAATGAGAAGAGGGGTCTTCAGGCTCCTGTACCTCCTCCCTGATGGTAGTGATGAGAAGAGGGTCTTCAGGCTCCTGTACCTCCTCCCTGATGGTAGTAATGAGAAGAGGGGTCTTCAGGCTCCTGTACCTCCTCCCTGATGGTAGTAATGAGAAGAGGGGTCTTCAGGCTTCTGTACCTCCTCCCTGATGGTAGTAATGAGAAGAGGGGTCTTCAGGCTCCTGTACCTCCTCCCTGATGGTAGTAATGAGAAGAGGGGTCTTCAGGCTCCTGTACCTCCTCCCTGATGGTAGTAATGAGAAGAGGGGTCTTCAGGCTCCTGTACCTCCTCCCTGATGGTAGTAAAGAGAAGAGGGCATGCCTCAGATAGTGATGGATGCTGCCTTTCTGAGGCATTGCCAGCCGCTGTTAGGAACCTTTGATTCACTCTGCCCTGCACATAACCCAGGGAGTCAATTCCATTGCTTTCTCTCCTCCCAATAGCTTTTCTCCTCCTCTTCTCCCCCTCACCAGGATAATACGTATCCAACACGCTGACGCTCAGAGCCACTGATTTACGGTTCTCTCAGAAAAATGCATGAATTGTGGAAGTCAGTCCCCAATGCACAGAGAGAGAGCTGGAATGCGAATTGCCCGGCCATAAACCAGTGACCCCGTGCATTGTGAAGTTATACTGCATTCTTTCAGTATTCATTTGCTGAAGGCGGCTGTGATTCAGTCGCTTGGCATCCAGTGCCCTCTTGGTCCCTGACATTACCGACACGATCTGGGGGGGGGGGTACAGCCCTTTCTCAGCTGTTTTGACCCTCACGTGTGTATGTCCACATGAGGTCACTGGCTAATGCTCAGGAGTAGGGGCCAGCAGGGATTTCCCTTTCCTTCCCAAAAAAAAAGGATGCGCAATGATTTCGTACCTTCCACATCCTCAGGACATCCTTAACATCCTCATCAGGAGAGCGCAGTCAGTGTGGATCAGCGATAATATCTCCTCCTTGCTGACAGTCACAACTGGGATGTGGGCTTAGCCCACCGCTCTGCTCTCTCTACCCCCATGGCGGTATGACCAGGCACAGTTCAGACCCCATAGAGTCATAGAAAAGTACGGCACAGAAGCAGCCCTTCGGCCCATCTAGTCTGTGTTGAAACCATTTAAACTGCCCACTCCCATTGACCTGCCACCAGGACCATAGCCCTCCATAATCCTACCAGATTCAGAATCACGGTTAATATCATCGGCATATGTTGTGAAATTTGTTAACTTTGCAGCAGCAGTACAACGCAATACATGATAAATATGGGGGAAAAGCTGAATTATAGAGAATATATATATGTGTGTGTGAATATATATTAAATAGTTAAATTAAAATGAGCCGTGCAAGAACAGAAATTTTTTTAAAAGTGGTGAGGTAGTGTTCATGGGTTCAATGTCCCTTTTGAAATCCGATGGCAGAGGGGAAGAAATTGTTACTGAGTCGCTGAGTGTGTGTCTTCAGGCTTCTGTACCTCCTCCCTGATGGTAACAATGAGGAGAGGGCATGTCCATCCGTGGACCTATCCAAATTTCTCTTAAACATTGAAATCGAGCTCACATGCACCACTTGTGCTGGCAGCTCGTTCCACCCTCTCACCACCCTCTGAGTGAGGAAGCTTCAGCTCAGGTTCCCCTTAAACTTTTCAGCTTTCACCCTTAACCCACGACCTCTGGTTGTAGCTCCACCCAACCTCAGTGGAAAAAACCTGCTTGCATTTACCCTATCTCTCGCCCTCATAATTTTGTATACTGCGATCAAGTCTCCTCTTCATCAAAAATTTGCAGATGACATGACTGTTGGCAGGATCCCAGACGGTGCTGAGGAGACATATAGGAGCGAGGTAGGTCAGCTGGTTGAATCACAACAACAGCCTCACAACCTGAACGTGAGCAAGTCCAAGGAACTTATTCAGGAAGAGGGAATTGGGAGAGCACACACCAGTCCACACAGACAGGTTAGCAGTGCAAAAGGTGAACAGCATCAAGTTCCTGCATGGCAGCATCTCTCCTGATGCAATTATGAAGAAGTCAGATCAGCAGCTCTAGTTTGTTAGAAGTTTGGGAGATTTGGTATGTCTTGCAAAGTTCTATACGGCCACTGGGGAGGAGGTAGCAGAGTCTGAAAACCCAGACTCGATTCAGGAGCAGCGACCTCTCCGACATCATCAGATTTCCCAGTGGTCCACGAACCCATGAACACTACCTTATTATTCCCGTTTCTTGCACTATTTGTTCATTTTTGTAATTTATGGTAATCGTTACGTATTGCTCGGCACTGCTGCCACAAAACAACAAATTTGATGTCACATATCGGTGAGAATAAAGCTAATTCCCATCCATCCTGTTAGACTATGCAGTAGTACTGGCTGTGCGATCACTCAGGTCGAGTATAATGTTCTCCTCAGGGGTTATTCCCTCAACGGAGAACATTTGTGTGTGACTTTGTTGAAGTTGGGGAGGCTGATGCATGGGATAGTCACCACACAGTCCCTGACAGGTGGAACGCGAGATGACGGGGGATTCTTCCCTGCTGCGGCCTTCTTCCACCTACACTGCTGTTGTGATGTGGACCCATCTTCCAGCAGCTCCACCACGGAGGTCTCGATCGGATTGTTCCTCGTCTGGAACCTCCCCCTTGGTGACCCCACCAGGAGCTAAGCCCAAGACATCACGCTTGGGATCTCAGGAACTCACAAGCCTCTCCTACCCGAGCAGGTGACGATCCTCAGAGAAGAGGAGGTGTGCAGGAACTGCGACATTCTGGAGGTTTGGTCACTGTCCGACTGAAGGAAGTGCAGTTTCAGTTAGCCACAGAAAGCTTCAGCAATGACTCAGTCACAGAGAAACAGGTCGATCTAATCCACAGCAGCCACCAGCACCCTTTTACAGTGAGATCTCCGTCCATCTGTGGACTGGGGATGGCTTTGACCTGTTTCTCTGGTGATACCCAGTGAATATTTATCGACAGCAAACAAAACAAGGAAAACTACTAAATACCTTACGAATAGCACTTTATTAATAACAATCACTGCTAACAATGCGTGCAGAGGCCAGGCGAGTGGGGACGAGGCATGGTTGAGGCAAAGGGAAACAGAGGCATCCCCCGAGAGTGAGGAAAGACCCATCGATTTAAGTGCCGGGCTGAATTGGAAAGATCAGGTATGGGGAAAATCGTGGTGCTGGCGTCTGGGCCCCAGAGCATTTCAAGAGTGAGGAATAACTCAATAAACTGCACACAGTACTCCAAATTCAACTTCACCAATGTCACATGCAACTTCAACATAACATCCCATCTCCTGCACTCAGTCCTTTGATTTATGAAGGCCAATGTGCCAAAAGCTTTCTTTATTCCCTATTCCCAGCATCTGCAGAATTTCGAGTGTTTTTTTTGTTCTCTGGAGTGACAGGAGATGAGAGGGAGACCTGAGAGAGGTTTATAAGATGTTGAGATTCGTAGATAGAGTAGACAGCCAGTATTGCATTTCCACGTGATGCAGCGAGGAAGGTACTTCCATGAGATGCCTTGAGCCGTGCCATTGATTTAACCCCAGCAATGACCAACTAACCTGCTAACTGGTACGTACATCTTTGGACTGTGGAAGGAAACCGGGGCACCCAGGGGAAAACCCACGCATTCCACGGGGAGGACGAATAGAGTCTCCTCACACACCGCACTGAAGTTGAACTCCGGAATACCCCGAGCTGCAATAATGTCCGTTAACCACTACGACACTGTGACACCCCGGGTTGTATAGCTGTCAGCACGGGGCTATTACCTAGATTCCAGGTAGGAATGTCAAATACTAAAGAGCGTAGCTTTAAGATGAGAGGCGGAATACTTTAATGGAGACATTCGGAGTAAATTTTTTACACAGTGAGTGGAGGTTGCCTGGAATGGTCCCTCCATTCCCTACATATTCATGCATCTAATTCAAAGCCTCATGAATTCCATTCCCAAATCTGCCTGCACCACCACCCAGGGTGGAAATGGCTAATACAAGGGGCATCATTTTACGGTGATTGTATGGGGGGTGTCTGAGGTAGGCTTTCTACACGGAGAGGTAGGTGTGCGAAACGCGCTGATGGGGGTGGTGGGAAAGGCAGAGACATTAGGGACATTTAGGAGGTTCTTAGATAGACACATGGATGATAGAAAAATGCAGGGCTCTGTGGGAGGGACGGGTGAGATTGGTCTCAGAGTAGATTAAAATGTCGGCACAACATCATGGGCTGAAGTGCCTGTACTGTTCCATGTTTAAAGACCAACACTTATTGCCTCAAAATATTGGCTCCTCTCTGGACTGGGTTCAAGTCACTGTGCAGGAAATATATTTAGATGGTGCACATCTGAACAGCAGGAATAGTTAGCGTTTTGTCGATACTTGGCTGTTGTTACAATTGCAAGAATGTTAGAAATTTGATAACTGAAGATCCACAGCGAATGAATGAAGTGAATCCCTGCCACGCAGATCCTTCAGATAAACCAAACTTGCCATAAACAGGACAGCTATTTAACCCTTTCCAACCCAGAAGGGAAATCACTGGACAAAAACAGAAAGGGGAAAGAGAAGGGAGGGGCAGGAACAGGAGATTCTTCGGCCCAGATCAAGGGAAGGGAGAACAGAGAACAGGAAAGACACAGGGTGTAGAGAACCAATATCCCTTGAAACTTCACTCTGTTACCCATCTGCATGGCTCAAATCTCAGTCCCTTCCCTCCTCTCAGTCTCCGAGATCTAACCACTCAGACTGAATAATAGAACATTGGTGAGTGAGATCTACACAGGGGGACACAGCTGTGATAGGACCAAAACTTCCATATCAGATTTATTATGCGGCTGGGAATCATAAATCTGGGAAAACATATCCGGAAAAGTGCAGATGCTAGATTCCAGCCAGCTGAATCCAGCTGTCCCTCCGAGTAATCTGACCTCACCCAGCCAACAGTATCTGGATGATATCTCAACCCCATTACATGCTTGGAATGGAGGGACCAAGGTGCTCAAACACAAGAGATTCTGCAGTTGTTGGAAATCCGGAGGAACACACACACAAATTGCTGGAGAAAGTCAAAACATTAGGCTGCATTTCTGGAGGGGAATAGACGGTTGAAATTTCAGGCTGAGACCCTTCAAAGTTCAGAGTAAATTTATTATCAAACTACATATACAACCCCAAGATTCATTTTCTTAGGGTAGTGTATTCAAAAGATTCGAACATTCATTTATACTCAAGGTATACAACTCTGAGATTCTTCTTCTTCAGATAGCCATGAAACCCAGGAAAAATGAGAAGAGCATCACGATGATCAACCCCCAAACCCTCCTGCCCAGACGGAACACAACAAGAACATCGGCCCCTAAATACCCCTCTCCCCGCACAAAAAAATGATCAAAAATGCAACAAGAACTTTGACCCCCTGAAACCCCCTCCCCTGCAAGAAACACAACAAGAGCATTGACCTCCAAATGCCCCTCCCCCACACAGAAACAAGAAAGAATGGGTGAAAACACAGAATATAAAAAAAGTACAAGACTGAAAAAAAAGTCCAAAGTCCATAGTCCAAATCCAGATCCATAGACGCAGAGAAACCTCAGTATCAAGCTCCAGGCACAACACGACAGGCCACACCTACTACCTACTACCCTGACTTAAGCCGGACCCGTCAGCGTTGAAGCCTGAAATGTCACAGGTTATTCCCCTCCATAGATCAGAGTTCAAAAGTTCAAAGTAAAATTTATTATCAAAGTACATATACATCACCATATGCTGTACAACACTGAGATTCATTCTGTTCATTTTCTTGTGGGCATACTCAACGAATCCATCATAGGATAATAACCATAATAGAATCAATGAAAGACCTCACTGATTTGGACATTCAACCAGTGTGCTAAAGACAACAAACTGTCAATACCCAAAAAAGGGGGGAAATATCAATAAATAAATAAATAAATAAATGATATGGAGAACATGAGATGAAGAGTCCTTGCAAATGAGTCCGTTGGTTGTGGGAACATTTCAATGATGGGACAAGTGAAGTTGAGGGGTAGTAACTGTTCCTGAACCTGGCGGTGTGGGTCCTGGGTCTCCTGTACCTTCTACCTGATGGCAGCAGTGAGGGGAGAGCATGTCCTGGGTGGTGGGCTCCCTGATGATGGATGCTGCTTTCCTGTGATGTGCTCAATGGTGGGGGGGGCTTTACCTGTGATGGACTGAGCTGTATCCACTACTTTTTTGAAGAGTTTTCTGTTCAAGGGCATTGGTGTTTCCACACCAGGCTGTGATGCAATCAGTGAGGATACTCTCCTCCACACCTATAGAAGTTCATCAAAGTTTTAGATGTTATGCCAAACATTCACAAACTCCTAAGGAAGTAGAGACGCTGCCGTGCTTTCGTCATAATTGCACTAACTGCAAGGCCCAGGAAAGGTCCTCTGAAATAATAACACCAGAGAATTTAAAGTTGCTGACCCTCTCCATCTCTGATCCCCCAATGAGGACTGGCTCATGGACCTCTGGTTTCCTCCTCCTGAAGTCAATAATCAGCTCCTTGGTCTTGCGGACATTGAGTGAGAGGTTGTTATCGTGGCACTATTCAGCCAGATTTTCAATCTCCTTCTGAAATGTGCCTGACCTGCCGAGTTCCTCCATCATTTTGTATATGTTGTCAAGGTGTGAATATAGGACGCAGTCCAGTTCTGCTCCTGGTCACTCATGTTCCATGCATGAACCTTGAGATCAGGAGCTTCTCATCTACCTTCTGGTGAGAACTCAGAGATCAGGAACATCTCATCTACCTTCTGGTGAGAACTCAAGAGATGAAGAACATCTCATCTACTTTCTGGTGAGAACTTAAGAGATGAGGAACATCCCATCTACCTTCTGGTGAGAACTCAAGAGATGAGGAACATCTCATCTACCTTCTGGTGAGAACGTCAGAGAGATGATCTCAGAAAGAAAGCAGTTTGTACTGAGCTACTCTCACAATTTTAAGAATACTCCACCTTTAGAACGAAGGATGCGAACTGCTATATATTCCCAATATTCAACCCGGGTGGATGAGGAGAAAAGAATTTGTTGATCCAGAGATGTTGCTGGAGGAGGAAACTACATCCAGACAGAAGTTATTGCTAAAGGGAAAGTGGTGTTTCAACAACTACTCAACCAGCTCCCATCTGCCTCTGTTCATGTCCTCAATCAGTCCTTACTTCCCTCTGAGCATGCCCAGCGCCAGGGAGGGGTGCCACTGACGAGCGAGCTCAGTCAGGAGAAAGAAGACAAGAATATAGAGGATGTATGGGCTGCCCCCAGCTTAATGTTGTGCTGGCTGTAAACACAAATGATGAATTTCGCTGTATGTCTTGGTAATCATGTGAACATAAATGAAAGTAAATCTGAAATGTTTACCAGCACAACATCCATCACAACACACACAAAACACTGGAGGAACTCAGCAGGTCAGGCAGCGTCTATGGAAATGAATAAACCGTCAACGTTTTGGGCTGAGGTGCTTCTTCCAGGACTGGGAAGGAAGCGGGTAGACGCCAGAATAAAAAGCTGACAGGTGAAGCCAGGTGGGTAGGGAAGGTAAAGGGTTGGAGAGGAAGGATTCTCATAGGAGAGGAGACTGGACCATAGGTGAAAGGGAAGGAGAAGACGACCCGGGGGAGTTGAGAAGAGGTAAAAGGTCAGAGTGGGGAATAGAGGAAGGGAGGGGGGAATTCTTTTCCTATGTATTCATTAGTACAAGGACAGACTTCACCAGCCAGAATGTTAGAAAGAGATTGGTCCATATCCACACTGCTTCTAGAGGGAATTGTCTTGCAATACAAGACTGGCTGTGGCTTGTTATTATTTCTTATTTCATTAAATGATTGAATCAAATAAGAAATATTCACAGGCCTCGGCCAGAGACCCCAAGAGCCAGTGTGTGTGTGTCACTGAGACCCCCAACAACTATACCCTTCCAGTAGTCCGATTGCCCAGACTTCTGAAAACAAACAATCTACCTCAGCCTCAAGTCTGCTGAATGACTAATTAGAAAGGAATTCATGGCCATGTGGGCAAGGAGAAGAATCCTCCTGTCAGACCATACGTACTTACATTTTTCTGGTGTTTGATTGACTGATTGAGATACAGCGTGGAAGAGACACTTCGAGCTGTACCACCCGGAAATCCCCCGATTTAATCCTGGCCTAAACATGGGACAATTTACAATGAACAGGTAGCCTACTGACCGGTACGTCTTTGGACTGTGGGAGGAAATCGGAGCACCCGGAGGTAACCCATGCATTCCCGCGGAGTGGGGACATACAAATTCCGACAGGCAGCAGAGGGAAATTCCCCGGGTCACCTGTACTGTAAAGCACTGTGTTAACCACTGCACTACAGTGCTGCCTATTTATTCCAAGACCGTCCCTGCCATGACTCTGCCCAGCCTGAGGAAATGGACGCAGGCATTAACGTACAACCACCTCGTGTCTCGCCAAGCTCAGCTCACCCTTCCTAACTCAGAGAGCGTCTGCCAGTCTAACTCAACCTAGCGTGTCAGGTTAGCCTGACACTGTTACAGCTCGAGGTGTTGGAGTTCAGAGTTCAGTTCCAGTGTCGTCTATGAGGAGTTTCTGCGCCCTCCCTGCGAACAGCCTGGCCTTCCTCCGGGTGCTCCGGTTTCCTCCCACAGAACGGAGACGTACTGGTCAGTAGGCTAATTGGTCATTGTAAATTGTCCGGTGATTAGGCCAGGGTTAAATTGGTGGGTTGCTGGGCAGTGCGGCACGTTGGGCCGGAACAGCCTGTTCCACACTGTGTTTCTAAATAAATAAAAACAATTTAAAGCAGATGTCCATCTCGTGAATCTACACTGCTCAGACTCCACAGTGGGCGGAGGGGTATAGATGGGGTAAATGCAGGCAGGCTTTTTCCACTGAGGTTGGATGAGACTAGAGCTAGAGGTCATGGGTTAAAGGTGAAAGGGAACATGAGGGGGAGCTTCGTCACCCAGAGGGTGGTGAGAGTATGGAACGAGCTGTAAGTGGTGGATGCAGAGGCAAATGCCATATTTATGAGGGGCTTGAATAACTATGGATGGGAGGAATATGGAGAGCTAATGTCAAAGGGACTAGCCAGAATAACGGTTCAGCACAGACTAGATGGGCCAAAGGGCCCGATTCTGTGACGCAGTGCTCTACGACCAGAGCTACGGCATGTGCCCCAGATGCGGTCTCATCCGGCTCCCGTACGATCTCAATCGAGTTCCTTCCTTACTGCAGCTCTGGTTGTTTGATGTCACGCTGGTCCAACAGCGCCATGTGATTGCTTCCCTGCATTCCTGGGAGCATTTTAATCATTTTTGTAAAGCTGAACTTTGAAAACATACAGCAAGTCATTGTTTCGGAAAATATTTATAATTTGAAAGCTGAACGGGCGAAGGCCGGTGAGAAATGTAACTGGGCCGGTAATGCTCAGGTCCAAAAAACAAGGTTTTAAACAATTAGAAGGAGTTGGGGTTAGGGTGGACTTGAAGTCCGCAGCAGAGAAGGGTTGGGGTGACTCTTGTGCAAAGAGAGGCGTGTGTGATTCTGGAGCTCAGTTATCCCCGTCCCAGAATATCACTGCAAGAGCTGCAGAAGTCAGCTCTGCACCACTGTCCCCGGGGGTTGGGGCAGGCCAAGCTCACCCACACCCCAGGAATAACAAGAAATATATTTGGTTTAAGAAGCATGTCGCGGGTTCAGAGAGGCCTTGGTGACGACTGGAGCACTGGTGACAACGATGGGGGTGACAGACATCCCACCCTGCAAAAACTCATTTCAGGGAGGTAGCACCATCAATTTGCGGGAGACTCCCGGAACTTCCGGGAGAGGTGGGATGTTTGGGGTGAGCAGAAACCACAGCCCAGATATTCAAAGACCTTGTCGGGCTGGTGGGAATTCAGAAACAAGGAGGCCCCCCCCATCATGGTGAGACTTGAAGACCTGAGGAGGAATTTCTTTAGCCAGAGAGTGTGCATCTGTGTAATTCATTGCCACAGACAGCTGTCGTTAGGTATATTCAAAGTGGACGGTGATGGGATCTTGATTAGTCAGGATGCCAAAGGTTACAGGGAGAAGACAGGAAAATGGGGTTGAGAGGGATAATAAATCAGCTATGATGAAATGGTGGGGCAGACGCAACAGGCCGAATGACCTAATTCTGCACTAATCTCTTATTTTGTTATAGAAAACAAGGAAGAGAACAGCTGCATGATAGCCTTGTGGTTAGCACGCTTCACAGTACCAGCGATGCAGGTTCAATTCCCACAGCTGCCTGTAAGGAGTTTGTACGTTCTCCCCGTGACTGCGTGGGTTTCCTCCGGGCGCTCCGGTTTCCTCCCACAGTCCAAAGACGTGCCGGTTGGTAGATTAAGTTGTCATTGTAAATTGTCCTGTGAGTAGGCTAGGGTTAAGTCTGGGGATTGCTGGGCAGTGTGGCTCGAAGGGCTGTGGGGGCCTATTCACGCAGAAAGTCAATAAGTCAATAAATAAATGAACAGATATATGAGAAATAATCGACAAACAAAGAAATAAACAAATATATATATATATAGAGAGAGAGATAGATACACACACACACACACACACACACACACACACACACACTCACACACTAGATAGATAGATAGATAGATAGTTGTCCACCTTGCATTTTATTTTTACATTGAGATCATTGGGGACCCGGGTCACCCCAACCACAAACTGTTCCAGCTGCTACCACATGGTCAACGGTACCACAGCATAAAAGCCAGGACCAACAGGCTCCAGGACAGCTTCTTCCACCAGGTCATCAGACTGATTAACTCACGCTGATTTGAGGGCATTTCTATGTTACATTGACTGTTCTATTTATTATAAATTACTATGATTGCACATTGCACATTTAGACGGAGACGTAACGTAAAGATTTTTACTCATGCGATGTGAAGGATATAAGAAATAAAGTCAATTCAACTCAATTCTATATATAGGAATAAAATGCAAACACACCGACAGCACCAGGTGTCACACATGGGCTCGGACTGTGTAACATCAGCCACTTCACTGCGCTGTCTGTTGCTCACCTGTGAACGCAGCATTTCCAGAACAAGAGCGGGACCACTCTGAGTCAGAGTGTGATATATAGTTCCACACTCCATAAACTCCGTAATTAAACCACATATTAACTTGGTCTCTTCTTCTTTATAAATGCTAATGATTTAATTGTTCATTTAAATGGTTTGACTCACTGACACCCAGACCAAACTGTCTTAACATCAAAGGACAAAGCAAATCGCTGCAGACGCTGGAAAGCCAAAAGCATAACGTAGAGAAGCGGGAGGGAGTTCATTCATTCCAGCACCCGCAGAACTTTTTATGTTCAATCATTGTCACACACAAACAGTACAGTGAAAAACTTGTCTTACATCTTCAGAAACTCTTCAGCTGCAATCCTGGAGGAATAAGCAGTTCAAGGTTCAAGGTTCACGGTACATTTATTATCAAAGTATGTATGCAGTATACAACCCTGAGATTTGTCTTCTCCAGACAGCCATGAAACAAGGAAAACTACAGAAGCCATTCAAAGAAAATCATCAGCCAACCCACACATGAAAAAAAACAAATCATGCAAACAGCAACAAAAACATCAAACCTCAAACCCCACCCCTTCTGCACAAAAAAAGCAACAAGTCGTGCCAAAGGAACAAGAGCATCAAAACCCAACTCCCAACCCTCCTGGCACAAAAAAACCAAATTAATCATGCAAAAGGCACAAGAACATTAAACCCCCAATCCCCCCAGCACAACAAAAAACAAATAAATTGTGCAAATGGCAACAAACATATTAAACTCCAAGCTTCCCCCCTGCACAAAACATCAAACCAATCATGCAAATGGCACAAGAACATCAAACGCCATCCCCCAGTCCCCCCACACAAAAAAACAAATCATGCAAACAGCGCAAGAATATTAAACTCCCAACCCCTCCCCAGCACAAAAAAACAACAAGCAAATCGCACAAATGAAGCCAGAAAAGATGGGCAAAAGCACAGATTACATTTCCATTCGGATATGTCCATACATGGCCTCCTCTACTGCCATGATGAGGCTAAACTCAGGTTGGAGGAGCAACACCTCATATACTGTCTAGGTAGTCTCCAGTCCCTTGGTATGAACATAGAATTCACTAACTTCCGGTAATTCCCACCCCCTCCCTTCCTCTATCCCTATTTCACTCTGCCCTCTCCCCCAGCTGCCTATCACCTCCCTCATGGTTCCGCCTCCTTCTACTACCCATTGTGTTTTCCCCTATTCCTTCTTCACTTTTCCTGCCTATCACCTCCCTGCTTCCCCCCCCCCACCCCTTTATCTTTCCCCTTACTGGTTTTTCACCTGGAACCTACCAGCCTTCTCCTTCCCACCCTCCCCCCACCTTCTTTATAGGGCCTCTGCCCCTTCCCTCTACAGTCCTGACGAAGGGTTCCGGCCTGAAACATTGACTGATCGTTTCCATGGATGCTGCCCGACCTGCTGAGTTCCTCCAGAGTGTTGTGAGTGTTGCTACAAAACACAAAACTGAAAGTATCCAAGAGGACTACAGTTCAATTAATAATTTACAGACCCAGAATTTCGGAAACATCCTCTGACAGCATCGCAGGGGGGGGGGGGGGAGAGAGAGAGAGAGAGAGAGAGAGAGAGAGAGAGAGAGAGAGAGAGAGAGAGAGAGAGAGAGAGAGAGAGAGAGAGAGGGAGAGAGAGAGAGAGAGAGAGAGAGAGAGAGAGAGAGAGAGAGAGAGAGAGAGAGAGAGAGAGAGAGAGAGAGAGAGAGAGAGAGAGAGAGAGAGAGAGAGAGAGAGAGAGAGAGAGAGAGAGAGAGAGAGAGAGAGAGAGAGAGAGAGAGAGAGAGAGAGAGAGAGAGAGAGAGAGAAAAAGCACCCAGATGGGGGGGGGGGGGGGGCCTTCCCTCGGGATCAGTGAGCAAGAGTCTGTCGCACGCTGACACCTTCCTCCGGCAACAGCGAGGGAGAGGCTGACAGACGGCGCTGAAAACTCGCTCACCTTCTGCACTCACATTGACGTATCGGGACAAGACCCTTCATCAGAATGCTGGGCCTGGACTTGATTTGGACCGACGATGAGTCCTGAAGAAGGGTCTCAGCCTGAAATATTGACTGTTTATTCCTCTCTATAAATGCTGCCTGACCTGCTGAGTTCCTGCAGTATTTCATTTGCCTTGCATATTGTTCATACAGATCAATTCCTTACTGTTCCATTACAGGCATAACCTTTCTTACTGTCAGGAACATCTCTAAAAAGTAATGTCTCAGGAAGGTAGAGATGTATCTCCACTCCGACACCCAACTGTCACGTGTACCAACATGAAAAACTTGTGTTGCGTACTGTTTATGCAGGTGAAGTCATTCCACAGCCAGAACAAAGTAAAACAATAACAATGCAGAATAAACTGTAAAAGCTACTGAGAATATGCAGTGCAGGTAAACGATAAAGTGCACGATCACGTTCCTTGGTGTGGACATCACCAACAGTCTATCCTGGTTCAACCACACGGACGTCATGACCAAGACAGCTCACCAAATCCTCTACTTCTTCAGGAGGCTAAAGAAACTCAGCATGTCCCTGTCGACTCTTTCCAATTTTTATTGATGTACCATAGAAAGCATTCTGACCGGATGTTTGCTCCCAGATATGTTAGTTGTCCACCAGCCCCAAACACAGACACCCCACCCACACTCCTCTCCGTCACTCTACCCGTCCCAAACACAGACACCCCACCCACACTCCTCTCCGTCACTCTACCCGTCCCAAACACAGACACCCCACCCACACTCCTCTCCGTCACTCTACCCGTCCCAAACACAGACACCCCACCCACACTCCTCTCCGTCACTCTACCCGTCCCAAACACAGACACCCCACCCACACTGCTCTCCGTCACTCTACCCGTCCCAAACACAGACACCCCACCCACACTGCTCTCCGTCACTCTACCCGTCCCAAACACAGACACCCCACCCACACTGCTCTCCGTCACTCTACCCGTCCCAAACACAGACACCCCACCCACACTCCTCTCCGTCACTCTACCCGTCCCAAACACAGACACCCCACCCACACTCCTCTCCGTCACTCTACCCGTCCCAAACACAGACACCCCACCCACACTCCTCTCCGTCACTCTACCCGTCCCAAACACAGACACCCCACCCACACTCCTCTCCGTCACTCTACCCGTCCCAAACACAGACACCCCACCCACACTCCTCTCCGTCACTCTACCCGTCCCAAAAACTGACACCCCACCCACACTCTTTTCCGTCACTCTACCTGTCCCAAAAACTGACACCCCGCCCACACTCTTTTCCATCACTCTACCTGTCCCAAACACAGACACCCCACCCACACTCGCCTCCTTCACTCTCACATCTTCAGTTACTTACTGCTCATATGGCAGCACCTCTACTTCCTTTGGGGTTTGCAAAGATTTGGCATGACACCTGAAACTTTGACAAACTTCTACAGATGTGCAGTGAAGCGTACACACCTGGCTGCATCATGGGCCAGTATGGAAACACCAATGCCCTTGAACAGAAATTTCTGCAAAAAGTTCTGGATTCAGCCCAGTCCATCACAGGTGAAGCCCTCCCAGCCATTGAGCACATCGGCATGAAACACTGTCGCAGGAAAGCAGCATCCATCATCAGAGATCCCCACCACCCAGGCCATGCTCTCTCCTCGCTGCTACCATCAGGTAGAAGGTACAGGAGCCTCAGGAGTCACACCACCAGTTACTACCCTTCAACCATCAGGCTCTTGAACAAAAGGGGATAACGACACTCACTTGCCCCATCACCAATGATCTCACTTTAAGGAGTCTTTATCTCATTATCTCATGTTCTCGTTATTTATTGCTATTTATTTAGATTTGCATTTGCACAGTTTGTTGTCTTCTGCACTCTGGTTGATCTTTCATTGACCCAGTTATAGTCACTATTCTATAGATTTGTTGAGTATGCCTGCAGGAAAATGAATGTCATGTTTCGTTATGGTGACATACTGTGTCTGTATTTTGATAATAAATTTATTTTTGAACTTTTTTGGACGCTGGGAAGCTATGCTTCCCAGTTGGACTTTATGACCCTGCGATGGGATATAGAAAGCTTGGGTGGGTGGGTGAAACTTGGCAGATGGAGGTTGAGTGGAGAATGTGTGAGGGTGAGGTCACGCATTCAGTGAGGGGAGGGGAACCAGGAGAATATTACCTACAAGGAGAAGCTGTAGATAAGTGGGATCAAAGAGTTCTTGTGCATGAATCATAATCAGTTAGCAGACAGGGGCAGCAGGTAACTAAAACAGTCAGTTGGTTTGTTACTGTCCCAATACAGTGAAAAATTTCCCTTGCATACAGAACTTTTCACTACACAGTACGTTGAGGCAGTACAAGGTAAAACGATAACACAATGCAGAGTAAAGTGCGACAGTTACAGAGAAAGTGCAGTGCAGCACGCAATAAGGTGAACGTTCATTATGAGGTAGACATTGAGATCAAGGGTTCACCTTCTCATACTAGGGGACCATTCAATTGTCTGATAACAGCAGGGTAGAAACTGGTGGCACATGCTTTCAGACTTCTGTTTCCTCTGCCCGACGGGAGGATGTGGGAGACGAGAGAATACCGAGGATGAGTGCGGTATTGGATTACGTTCACTGAGGCAGCAAGAAGTGTAGACAGAGTCCATGGAGGGGAGGCTGGCTTCTGTGACGTGCTGAGCTCTGTCCACAACTCTGTGGTTTCTTGTGGTCACACGCAGAGCGGTCACCATACCAAATAGTGATGCACCCGGACAGAATGTGTTCTATGCTGCATCAGTTAAAAATTGATGAGTCAATCGAGGCATGCTGAATTTATTTAGCCTCCTGAAGAAGGAATTAGTGGCACTGGTGAGCTTCCCTGGCCATGAAATCTATGTGGTTGGATTTTGAACGGCTACTGAAGATGTTCCCACTTAGAAACTCGAAGTTCACAACCTTCTGGTTGTATTGATGTTGCAGTGCCAAGCTGTTATACATCCAGAAAGGATTCCTTCTCGGGTGTGTTGGTAAAAATTGGTGAAGGTCAAAGGGGACAGGTGAGATTTCCTTATCCTCCTGGAGAGTAGAGGTCCTTCCTTGGCCATAACATCAAGAAGGTAGGACCAGGACAGCCTATTGATGATGTTCCTTCCAGGTTCTTGAATATCCCAAATCATCTTGACCTCAGCAATGTTGACGCCCCTCTTCCTGAAGCCAATGATAAGGACCTTCGTGAAGTTTGATAGAGAACGACAGAGTATTGTTGCTTTTGCATCTTTTACCATCTGAAGATGCCCAAAGGGCTTCCCAGTCACTGAAACAGGACCTGAAATGTAATCACTGGTCTATGTAGAAAATGTGCATGGTGGGTCTACAAGCAGCAATATCATCATAACCAGATCCACCTTATAGCGACACTAGCTGAAAGGGAAACTCTGAGTTGCAGACTTGCGGCTGAACTCACCCACTCTGCTCTGAGGGATGGTTTCCGTAACAACTCCTACAGAGCCCCATTCCCTGGTGTATTTCTGGCCTTAGGGCTGGAGATGGTCTGGTGGGGAGAAATTTGGGGATATTTAAAGCAGAGGTTGATAGGTACTTAATTAGTAAGGGTGTCAAAGGTTACAGTGAGAACTCCGGAGAATGGGTTGAGAGGGAAAGTAAATCAACTATGATGGAATTGCAGAGCAGACTCGATGGGCTGAATGGCCAAACCACGATCCTATGTCCTATGGTCTAAGCACAAACAAGAGAAAATCTGCAGATGCTGGAAAGCCTCAGATTCATCCAGACTGAACCACAAGTCCCTATCTCCAATGTATTCGTTCATCATTTCACGTTCAGCCCAGATTTTCTTTTCACTGGGGATTGTCCTCGCTGACTTTTCACATGTCCCAGACTGGGCATGTGTTTGTCCATGTGGAAGAAATAGTTGGGCACATCCAGCAAGCTGGAAGCTGCAGAGTGAAAACACAGGGAAATTCTCAGAACTAAATAGAAGAGAGTCTTTTCTGAAGAGCCCCGGTACATTGTTATAGAGATTGGCCCAAGCATGGCACGGTGCCCTGTCGTAGAGCATAGGAACCAGAATGGGCATGGGTGGAATGGGGAATGGAAGACCACAATCTGTGTGCATGTCTTAAGGGGCGGTGGCTGGGAACGGACCCAAGTGCAAGACACAGGCACTGAGGTACTAGGGACAGGACTAGGATACAGGGCGATGGCAAGGACATGGACAGGAAAACCAGGAACCTGGAACAGAACTGAACAAGAGAGCTAGGAGCCCAGGCTTGGACTCCGAGCCAGAGACTGGACAAGGACCCAGTACCTGGGTCTTGCCTCTGGCTCAGACCCCAGAACTAGGGAAGAACGAGGCTTGGCAGGCAGGATGAGGCAGAAATCTACAGGCTTGAAGCTTGAGGCTAGAGGCTAGAGACTTGGCTTGGCAAGAGGATAGAGGCTAGAGGCTAGGCAGGAGGCTGGAGTCTTCAGGCTCGGGGCTAGACAGGAGGTTGGAGCCTTCAGTCTAGAGGCTAGGCAAGAGGCGAGGCGAGGCTGGAGGCTGGAGTCAGGAGGCTGGAGACTTGAGGCGAGGCGAGGCTGGAGGCTGGAGGCAGGAGACTTGAGGCGAGGCTTGACTCCTCCTGGGCAGGGCACGGTTCACCACCCGACAGAGGCAAGGGACAGGAAGGGACAGAACCAACCCCAGGTAACGGCAAGACGGCCTGGCTTACCTGGGAGGAGGCAAGGGACAGGAAAGGAGCTAGGTACACGGTGGCTCCAGGACAAGACAGCAAGACAAGGCAAGGCTACTGGCAAGCAAGGCAAGATGAGAACTTCAGGTGAGGCGAGAGTTACTGGCAATACAAGGCAGGGCTTCAGGCAAAGCAAGGCGAGACAGAACTTCAGGCAGGGCTTCAGGCGAGGAAACAGAAGGCAGGGGAAGGGATACAAGGAGTAAGGACAAGAACAATACAGCAACCACGCCCTGGTCTCTGGAGGTATTCATGCAGCCAGCCCCAACTAGCATCAGCTGACTCAACTAGCTCAACAAGGACAGAAATAGGGTAGATAGGAAAACCTGGAGCAAGGGTCAATGGACCGGACTGTGCACCGGAATACGGACTTCATGGACCGGACCATGACAGTGGATTGGTGACAACATCTCCTCCTCGCTGACGATCAACACTGGTGCACCTCAGGGGCGTGTGCTTAGCCCACTGTTCTACTCTCTCTATACCCGTGACTGTGTGGATAGGCATTGCTCAAATACCATCTATAAATTTGCTGATGATACAACCATTGTTGGTAGAATCTTAGATGGAGATGAGATGGCATACAGGAGCGAGATATACCGACTAGTGGAATAGTGCCGCAGCAACAACCTGGCACTCAACGTCAGTAACTCAAAAGAGTTGATTGTGGACTTCAGGAAGGGTAAGATGAAGGAACACATACCAATCCTCATAGAGGCATCAGAAGTGGAGAGAGTGAGCAGTTTCAAGTTCCTGGCTGTCAAGATCTCTGAGGATCTAACCTGGTCCTAACATATTGATGCAACTATAAAGAAGGCAAGACAGCAGATATACTTTATTAGGAGCTTGAAAAGATTTGGCATGTCAACAAATACACTCAAAAACTTCTGTAGTTGTACCATGGAGAGCATTCTGACAGGCTGCATCACTGTCTGGTATGGAGGGGCTACTGCACAGGACCGAAAGAAGCTGCAGAAGGTTGTAAATCTAGTCAGCTCCATCTTGGGCACTAGCCTACAAAGTACCCAGGAGATATTTAGGGAGTGGTGTCTCAGAAAGGCAGCGTCCATTATTAAGGACCTCCAGCACCCAGGGCATGCCCTTTTCTCACTGTTACCATCAGGGAGCAGGTACAGGAGCCTGAAGGCACACACTCAGCGATTCAGGAACAGCTTCTTCCCCTCTGCCATCTGATTCCTAAATGGACATTGAAGCTTTGGACACTACCTCACTTTTTAAAATATACAGTTATTTCTGTTTTGCACGATTTTTAATCTATTCAATATACATATACTGTAATTTATTTATTTATTTATTATTATTATTTTCTCTTCTTCTATATTATGTATTGCATTGAACTGCTGCTGCTAAGGTAACAAATTTCACAGCACATGCCGATGATAATGAATCTGATTCTGGGATTGTGAATCAGGTTGAATATCACGGGCCCATGTCGTGAAATGTGCCGTATAGCAGTGTAATACACATAATTTAAAAAATACAAAACAATAAACAAATAATTTAGTGCAAAAAGAGAGAATTGAAAAATAGTGAGGTAATTTCAGTGCCTGTTCTGAAACCTGACGGCGGAGGGGAAGAAGCTGTTCCTAAAACATTGAATGTAAATCAGTAAATTTGCTCACACTTTCCGCCAGTTGCTAGTCCCAGGATCTTGCAGCCAAGGTGTACTAGTTCTGAACGTTGGCCACGACACCATGAGAGTGGCGATCGCGTTCGTACTCAGGGAGCCGAGACGAGACGAGACGAGGGCAGACCTCGCTGAGCTGAGACTCGGTGAACGCGCTAACTGGGGAGCTGCCCCCGGATGGCCACCCTCCGCCGGGTCTGCTACCCTCCCCGGCATAAAGACGGGACTCAAAGAGTTCATTCTGTGTGATAATCACTATCACCAGTATCAAAATGGAAGAAAGAGAACAGATGTCCGTTTCAGGTTTTCTATCTTAGGGACTGCTGCATCACTTAAGGGTATAGACGTGAACACGTTAAACATAATAAGTGTCGAGCCTACTCCACTTTGCCTTGCTTGGATCTGATCTGGAGCGTGTTTCTATGGTAATCGTTGAATAAAGCAGGGGGCTGCTCTTGCAAAATATCGAACTGGTATCACTATCGTGGATCCCGCGCTCTTCAGAAACGGGGTCACTTGAGGCTTAAAATGGGGCTGCGGTTTCGAGATAAGCACAATGCAGATGTTGCGAGCGACACCCCGGTCCTGACCCCATGAGAACGCAATGTGGAAACCAGCGAGAGGGGAATGTCTTTCAACCCCGCGAAGCATTTCAGTTACCATGGAAACGGCAGGCAGGCGCAAGAGAACTAGGGTGTTACATCCACAGAACCTTTTCCAGGGCTCCATGTTGTGGCTGACTTTTATAAGAAACAAAACCAGGTCTTGATTTGATTGGTACTTATTATTGGGAAGGATTTTTATTCAGAACTAGCGGTAGTATCCAGGGGAACCTGCGCTCTACTCCACAGAGATCGCGGACGTGTAATGGAGGTGGATTTCTGCCTTTGCTTTGACCCTACGTACACCATAACACTGTGGCAATCAAGTCAATGATAACATAGTACTAAGCATTTAGGGATCAGATGGACAAAATATCAGAAATCTGATCGCCCCCGATGGGCTTGTTTCAGCTATCGACTCCATCGCCAAACAAAAAATGAGGGTATTTAACAACTAAACCCAAGCCTGTTCTCACCCGGTAGATTTCCATGTGACCCTTCCAGATAACAATCAGTAAATTCCTCACCGATGCCTGAAAGTGATTAGGAATTTGTTTCAGGAAACGACATAGCGTCATCTCCAAATGCAACTGCCTCTTTGACATGGTACAGACATGCCCAGATTTCTGGGCAATCTTTGCACTTCTTCCAGGAAAATAATGCTGTGAAAATTTACCCCAAATGCCCCGGTGTCGAATTATAAATCGTGTTTAGCCGACACTCGAGCCTTTATCCAGCAGGATGCGACTTGTTCCTTGCATTATGTCAAATCATTCTATCAAATAGTCCCAAACAATACCCTCCTGATGGAAAAGGATAACGTTTAATGAAGGGCCTTTACTTGTGTATTAAAGCAGTGGGTTTGGCCTGTCGACAAAAGCCCATTACAATGAAGGGTTCTGCGCACAGCCATGCGGAAACCAGAACGGTCTCTCCGTCCGCCACACAAGGCCACCCATTTCAATTCTACTCCCCATTCTACCATGTCTGTCCATAGTCTCCTCTACGCCACCCGGCTTCTTACTTCTCCCCCTCCCCGACCCACGCACCTTCCTCCTCACCCGCTCTCACCTCTCACTTGCACACACACAAAGTGATGGAGGAACTCAGCGGGCCTGGGCAGCATCCATAGGGAAGAGTACGGTCAGGTCTCCGGCCGGGACACTTCACAAGGACCGGAGAAACAAAGATGGGGAGTCAGAGAAAGAAGTGGGTGGGTGGGTGGGGGGGGGGTGGGGGTGGAAGAAGACAAGGTGATAGGTGAAAGGGGGAGGGGGAGGGGCGGTGAAGAGCTGGGAGGTTGATTGGGGAACTAGATACGGGGCTGGAGAAGGGGGAATCTGATAGGAGAGGACATGGAAGAAAGGGAAGGGGAGGAGAGCACCAGAGGGAGGTGATGGGAGAAAAGGTGATGGGAGGAAATGGGGACGGGGAACGGTGAAGGGGGAGGGTGGGGGCATTACTGGAAGTTAGAGAAGTCAATGTTCATGCCATCAGTTTGGAGGCTACCCAGACGGAATATAAGGTGTTGTTCCTCCAACCTGAGTGTGACCTCATCGCGACAGTAGAGAAGGCCGTGGATAGACATGTCAGAATGGGAATGGGACGTGGAATTAAAATGGGTGGCCCCCGGGAAATCCCGCTTCTTCTGGTGGATGATTTGTAGGTGCTCGGTGAGGCGGTCTCCCAAGCTGCATTGGGTCTCACTGATACACAAGAGACCGCACTGGGAGCACCGGATACAACAGATGACCCCAACAGACTCACAGGGGAAGAGTCGCTTCACCTGGAAAGTCCGTTTAGGGCCCTGAATGGTAATGAGGGAGGAGGTGTAGCACTTGTTCTGCTTGCGAGGATAAGTGTCAGGAGAAAGCTCAGTGGGGAGGGGCGAATGGACAAGGGAGTCACATTGGGAGTGATCCCTGCAGAAAGCAGGAAGTGGGGGAGAGGGAAAGATGTGTCTGGTAGTGGGACACTGCTGGAGATGGCGGAAGTTTTGGAGAATTATGTGCTGGACGCAGAGGCTGGTAGGGTGGTAGGTGAGGACAAGAGGAACCCCATCCCTAGTAGGGTGGCAGGAGAATGGGGTGAGGCAGACGTGCACAAAATGGAAGAGAAGCGATTGAGGGCAGCGTTGATGAAAGAGGAAGGGAAGCCCCTTTCTTTGAAGGAGGAGGACATCTCCTTTGTTCTAAAATGAAAAGTATCGTCCTGAGAGCAGGTGCAGCAGAGATGGAGGAATTGAGAGAAGGGGATGACATTTTTACAAGTAACAGTGTCAGGATTACTGCAGAGTGAGTGGAGAGTAGTGTGTTCGGAAGGAGTGAGGTTGGAATTGGAGAGAGAGGCGGTGAAGTCGAGACGGTTGATGTCTCATCAGCAGTTAGCAATGAAAAGATCCAGACTGGGGTGTCCAGGAAGAGGAGGAGGGTTGAAGACCGGAGAAGGGGTCAACGGTGTGGGGTGGTGAGTTCTTGCCGAAGAAGAATGCCTGGAGATGGAGGTCACCGAAGAAGAGCTCAGCATCATGGTGGGTGCAGAACACTGAGGTGTGGGCACAGGGGCAAAGGTGAGGCCATTACTGAGGACAGAGCGCTCTGCCTCAGAGAGGGGAGGGTGAGGACCCGGCACTGATGAGAGCTGGAATCGGAGGGGAGAAGGAGGTTGGAAGTATAACTTCCTGGCTTGTACTTCTTCCTCTCTCCCCACCTTCTTATTCTGGCTTCTTCCCCCTTCCTTTCCAGTCCTGATGAAGGGTCTTGATCCAAAATGTCAAATATTTATTCCCCTCTGTGGATACTGCCTGACCTGCTGAGTTCTTCCAGCATTTTGTGTGTGAGTTACTTAACACCACCTCATTTATTTGCAGTATTTACTCATTTTATGAGGGGTATAGATAGGGTACAAATTATGAGGGTTATAAGTATGGTAAATGCAAGCAGGCTTTTTCTACTGAGGCTGAGTGGGACTAGAACCAAAGGTCATGGGTTAAGGGTGAAAGGTGAAATTTTTAAGGGGAATATGAGTGGGATCGTCACTCAGAGGGTGGTGAGATTGTAGAGCGAGCTGCCTGTGGAAGTGGAAGTGGAATGGTGGATGTGGTTTTGATTCAAAGGTTTAAGAGAAGTTTGGATAGGTACATGGACGGGAGGGGTATGGACAGCAGGTCAATTGGGCTAGGCAGGTTAATAGTTTGTCATGGATTTAAATGGACTGAAGATGTTTCTGTGCTGTAGTATTCTATGACGCTATGATCTGAATCAGGATCGGGTTTAATATCATTGGCATGTGTCGTGAAATTGTTATGCAGCATCAGTACATTGCAATACATAATAATTTAAAAACTATAAATTACAATAAGTATATAAAAAAGGAAAATTATTTACATAAGTGGTGCAAAAAGAAAGGAAAATTACTGAGGTGGTGTTCTGGGGTTCAATGTCCATTCAGATATTGGATGACAGCGGGCAGCGGGGAAGAAGCCGTCGCTCAATCATTGCCTTCAGGCTCCTGTACCTCTTCCCCGGCCGGGGGCCGTGGTCAAGTGGTCAGCGACTTGGCCGGCTCCCCCACCGGCCTTAGTCTGGTTTGGAGGGTGTGAGGACACTCAGCAGGACTAAAAAAAACAAGACCTGACGAAGGGTGGACGAGCTCCTTGTGAGCCAACAGCCATCTTCCGTGGAAGAGATTAAAGCCTCACCGCGTATCTACGAATCGTATGCTATGCACCTAGTCAGAAGAGATATGATGAACTTGGGTGCTGCACCGTGTGCCTGGACCTGCCCAAGGCCTCCGCCTGAGGAAGGGCCGAGCTCAGAGAAGTGTCCGCAGCTGGAGGCCGACACGGTCTCAGGCTCGAGTTTGGCGGGGGCGGCGGTGGACAGTGCCAAGGCGGCCAGCGAGAACAAACTGGAGGAGAGGCTGTACTCGGTGCTTTCACAAGATGGAAGTAGATGGAGATGCATAGCGACCAACCCCGGATTCAGGATGGCACCCACTGACTGACTGATTGACCTCTTCCCTGGTAGACACAATGAGAAGAGGGCATTTCCTGGGTGATGGGATCCTTAATGATGGATGCCGCCTTATTGAGGCATCGCTCCTTGAAGATGTCCTTGATGTTCGGGAGGCTAGTTCCCACGATGGAGCTGACTAGGTTGCAACTTCTGCAGCTTTTTCCGATCCTGTGCAGTGGCCCCTCTGTACCAGACAGTCAAGCAACCAGTCCGAATGTTTATAGAATATCTGCACAAGAAGAATTTCCAGCTCTGCAAAACATGATCTGCTGGAGGAATTCAGTAGGTCAGGCAGCTTCTGTCAACGTTTTGGATTGAGACCCTTCAACAGGGCTGACAGTAGAGAGGGGAAGTAGCTGGTATAGAGAGGTGAGGAGGAGGAGGGTGGCAGGTGACAGGTGGAACCAGGTGAGGACGTTCATGATAAGCAAGTAGAACCAGGTGTAGCGTG
Source organism: Mobula hypostoma (assembly GCF_963921235.1). Taxonomy (NCBI): domain Eukaryota; kingdom Metazoa; phylum Chordata; class Chondrichthyes; order Myliobatiformes; family Myliobatidae; genus Mobula; species Mobula hypostoma. The sequence goes on from NC_086124.1 coordinate 1,333,254, forward strand.
TTGGGGGGTGTGGGAGGCTGGAGGTGGGAGCAGAGGGTGAATGTTGATGTCAAGACAACAAGAGGGCTCTGTTTTATATCTGAATATTTAGAAATCTAGAGTGGTGCAGTGGAGATACGTCTCTATTAAAGCAGGTGTAAGGTGCTCCTTCCCTCCGCTAGCCTGCAGGTCACCCTTGGGCAAGGTGTAGCACCTGCTTAGCCCCCAATCAGGGTCATGTGAAACCATGGGAGCAGGTGGTGGACGGTCGTACGAGCAGCTGGTGTACATCACAAGTCCTGGTTATGTGGCCACTGACACCAGGCAGACAATCTCTGAAGAGTATTGACAATGGCTGGGGTCACCCGTCTTGTAAAGACACTGCCCAGAAGAAGGCAATGGAAAACCACTTCTGCAGAAAAATTTGCCAAGACCAATCATGGTCATGGAAAGACCATGATCGCACATGTCATATGACACGACACAAAATGAACAAATGAATGAAATTAATTTAGAAATCTGCAGACTGTTATTATCTTAGTAACACTGCAAACTCCCCACTCATCCATAACTGGCTGGGAAATGTAGAGATGGGCGCCATGATTCCTTCATGTGGTTCTTTCCAAATTTAACATGCAAATGAATAATCAGAAATGGACTCAACATAAACAGAGTTGTTCAGTATAGATGACACAGTAGCCTCCTCAAACCACCCTCCCTCCCTCCCTCACGTGAGGCCGGTCAGCTGCTCTAACTACAGGAATTGCTGATTTATTAATGTACTGAGGTACAGTGAAAGTTTGTCTTGCCTGCTGTCCGTACAGATCGTTTCATTACACAGTGCACAGAGGCAGAACCAGGTAAAGTGATAACAGAGTGCACAGTGAAGGGTAGGTTACCAAGAAAGGGAGCCACGGTAGGTAGCGGTTAGCGCGATGTATTACAGCTCTGTGCGTCGGAGTTCAGAGTTCAATTCTGGTGACCTTCAAAAGAAAATTCAAACATTTTTCTCATGACTGTGTGGGTTTCCTCCCACAGTCCAAAGATGTACCAGTTGGTAGGTTAATTGGTCATTGTAAATTGCCCCCTGATTAGGCTGGGGTCACATGAGGGGGTTGCTGGGCATCACGGCTCAGGGATCTGGAGGGGTCTGTTCCATGCTATATCTCAATAGATATAAAATAAAGAGCAGTTCAGGTAGACAGTAAGCTGCAAGTTTAAAACCAGATGAGTTAGTGAATAATTCAAGTCTGATAACAGTGGTGTAGAAGCTGTCCTTGAGCCTGGGGGGAAGTGTTTTCAGACTTCTGTACCTTCTGCCCGATGGGGAGGAGACAGATTGTTCGGGGTGATTGGGGTCTTTCATTGTGCTGGCTCCTTTGCCAGAGAGGGCAGACAATACAGCAACAATTAGTGGACAGCTAGAGGATTGGGAAGATCTTAAAGACCAACAGAAGACAACTATACTAACAATATGGAGAGAAGAGATGAAATATGAAGCTGGCTGATAACATAAGAGAGGATATGAAAAGTTTTTTCAGCTATATAAAGAGTAAAAGGAAGGTGAGAGTGGATATCAGACTGCTGGAAAGGCAGTAATGCAGGATAAAGAAATGGCTGATGAACTCAATAAGTATTTTGTGTCAGTTTTCACTGTGGAAGACACTAGCAGCATGCTAGAAATTTGAAAGTGTCAGGGGGCAGAAGTGAGTGTAGTTGCTGTTACAAAGGAGAAGGTGCTTGGGAAACTGAAAATTCTGAAGGTAGATAAGTCACCTGGACCGGATGGACTACACCCCAGGGTTCTAAAGGAGATAGCTCAAGAGATTGTAGAGGCATTCAAGTTCAAGTTTATTGTCATCTGTCTGTACTTGTAAATAACCAAACAAAACAACTTTCCTCAGGACCACGGAGCACCCACAGAACATGTATCGCACATAGCACGTAAACCAAACTATTACCTTCAATAAGTTAGTGCAATACAATTCAAAAACGAATGTAGTGCAGAGCACAGGTAAACAGTAAACAGCTCGCTGTCCTAGCGACAAGACCTCAGTGGTGGTAGGGTAGTCATTAGTCTCACAGTCTGAGACTGTTACTCAGTTACCCAGTCTGACAGTCTGACAGTCCTAGTCCTGATGCTCCTGTACCTCCTTCCTGATGGTCGTGGGTCAAAGAGATTGTGGGATGGACGGTTGGGATATCTTAACAATACTTTGGGCCCTTCATCTACAATCATCCCAGCAAATGTCACAAAAGGGGGAAGGGAGATCCCAATGATTCTCTCAGCAGTTTTTACTAGTAATGATATTTCAAGAACCACTAGATTTTGGACTGATTCCAGAGGACTGGAACATTGCAAATGTTACTCCACTCTAAGGAAGGAGGGAGGCAAAAGACAGGATGATTCTTGCCTGACAAATCTGTGGAATTCTTTGAGGAAATAACGAGCAGGACAGAGAAAGGACAGTCAGTGAATGTTGTTTACTTGGATATTCAGAAGGCCTCTGACAATGTGTCACACATGAGACTGCTAAACGAGATAAGAGCCCATGGTATTACAGGAAGATACTAGCATGGATGACTTGCAGGAGGCAGAGAACGGGAATAAAGGAAGCCTTCTCTGGTTGGCTGCTGATGACTTGAGATGTGCCGCAGGTATCTGTGTTGGGACTTCTTTTTATGTTGTATGTCAATGATTTGAATGTCAGAATTGATGACTTTGTGGACTATATCAAGATAGGTAGAGGGGCAGGTAGTGTTGAGAAAACACTCAGTCTGTAGAAGGACTTAAACAGATTGGGAGAATGGGCAAAGAAATGGCAGATGGAATATAGTGTAGGGAAGTGTCTGGTCATGCACTTTGGTAGAGGGAATAAAAAGCATAGGCTATTTCCTAAATGGAATGAAAATTCAGATATTCATCAGAATTAGGTTTAATATCACGGGCATATGTCATGAAATTTGTTAATTTAATGCAGCAGTACAATGCAATACATGATAATATAGAAATAAATAAATGAATTACAGTAGGTAAATAAATACATATTAAATTGTTAAATTAAAATAGTGCAAAAACAGAAATAATAAAAAAAAGTGAGGTGGTGTTCATGGGTTCATTGTCCATTCAGAAATCAGATGCAGATGTTTCTGAATCGCTGAATGTGTACCTTCAGGCTTCTGTACCTCTTTCCTGATGGTAACAGTGAGAAGAGGGCATGTTCTGGGTGATGGGGGTCCTTAATAATGGTCACCACCTTTCAGAGGCATCGCTCCTTGAAGATGTCTTGGATACTATGGAGGCGGGTACCAATGATGGAGCTGACTAACTTTACGACTTTCGGTAGCTTCTTTCAATCCTGTGCAGTAGCCCCCATACCAGACAGTGATGCAGCCTGTCAGAATGCTCTCCACAGTTCATCTGTAGAAGTTTTTGTGTGTTTTAGGTGACAAACCAGATCTCCTCAAACTCCTAATGAAATATAGCCACAGTCTTGCCTTCTTTATAGCTGCATCAATATGTTGAGACCAGGTTACATCCTCTAAGATCTTGACACCCAGGAACTTGAAATTGTCCATTTCTGATCCCTCTACGAGGATTGGTTTGTATTCCTTTGTCTTATCATTCCTGAAGTCCACCATCAGCTTTTTAGTCTTACTTACACTGAGTGCCAGGTTGTTGCTGTAATATCAGTCAACTATCTCGCTCCATCTGAGAATCTGCCAACAATAGTTGTATCATGAACAGATTCATAGATGACATTTAAGCTATGCCTAACCACACCATCATGGGTGTAGAGAGAGTAGAGCAGTGGGCTAAGCACACACCCCTGAAGTGTTGATCCTCAGCGAGGAGATATTATTATCAATCCTCAGAGACTGTGATCTTCCAGTTAGGAGGTCGAGGATCCAATTGTAGAGGGTGACACAGAGGCCCAGGTTCTGAAACTTATCAATCAGGATTGTGGGAATGATGGTGTTAAATGCTGAGCTGTAGTCGATGAACAGCATCCTGACATAGGTGTTTGTATTGTCCAGGTGATCTAAGGCTGTGTGAAGAGCCATTGAGATTCCACCTGCCTTAGACTTACTGTGGCGACAGGCAAATTGCCATGGGTCCAGGTCCTTGCCGAGGCAGGAGTTGATTCTAGCCATTCAAAGCATTACATCACTAGATTTGAGCGCCACTGGACGATATCGTTAAGGCAGCTCACGCTGCTCTTCTTGGGCACTGGAATAATCGTAGCGGGTGGGAACTTCTGATTGCTGCAATGCGAGATTGAAAATACCTTTGAATACACCCGCCAGTTGGAGGATTCCCTAAAGGTTAATCTGCAGTGGTGAGGAAGGTAAATGCAATGTTGGCATTCAGCTCGAGAGGACTAGAATATAAAAGCAAGGTTGTAAGACCGAGGCTTTATAAGGCATTGGTCAGACCACAAATGGATCTCAGTATTGTGAGCAGGTTTGGGCTGCTTATTTAGGAAAAGATGTTCTGGCGTTGTGAGAAGGTGATTCTGTAGAATTTACTGCCTCAGAGGGCTGCGGAGGCCAGGTCATTGGGTAAACAGGTTCTTGATTAGACAGGACGTCAAAGGTTATGTGGAGGAGGCAGGAGAGGGATAATAAATCAGTCACGATAGATAGTAGAGAAGAATCGATGGGCCAAATGGCCTATTTCTACTCCTGTACCTTCACTGGGGCAGGGAGAAACATGGACAGAATCCATAGGTTGGTTTCCAAGATGGGCTAGCATGTGTTTGCAACTCTCCGCGGTTTCTTGGTGTCGCGGGAAGAACCTGATCAGATTGGGAAGTGGATTGAGGAACGGCAAATGGATCTCAGTAAAGACACAGTGAGCTGATGCATTAAACCAGCGCATGGGTTACAGAATACGATGGATGATGGGGCACGGAGGCTGTACAGGGACAGAGAGGCCTGGGAGCCCCAGTACTCCATTGAAAGCGGCGTCACAGGTGGACAGGTGCTCGCCAGCCTTCGAGAGTCAGGGCACTGAGCGTTGGAGTTGGGACATTATGTTGCAGTGGTAAAGGTCATTAGTGAGGCCACAGTTGGATTACTGTACACTGTCACGGTCACTCTTTGACGGGAAAGGCGCCGTTAAACTGGAAAGACGGCAGAAAAGATTTACCAGGATGTTGGCAGGATTGGAGGGAAAGGCTGGACGGGAAGAGTAGTTGTTCTCAGAATAACCCGACAGTATGCCGCGTACTTTTCCAGCGGCTTGTTGAGAAAAAGTCCACTCTGATTCACTGGGCATTTCTGATGTGAAAATCCCCCAACACCAACCGCAGAGTTAGGTGTAACTGAGAGTCATCGGCCGGCCTGGCCGTAAACACCATGTCTTCGCCCAGCTCTCAATTCCCTCAGGAATTCCCCCTCCCCTTTTCCTACCCTCCTCCCCTCCGTTTCTCGCCACCCCCACCTCCACCCCGGAGCCCATCACTGTCTGAGCCGGGACACCACGCCTTCTCCTGGGTCGGCGGGTGCGGACACGCTGGCTGGGCTCTGGGATCGGACTGTGCTTTCCCTGCCCACGGGCTGAGGCCGTTCATCGGTCAATCCCAGCCTAACCCCCGACGTGGCGAGAGGTTGGGGTGGCTGTTGTATCCGAAACCCGGGTTTACGAGCCTGTAACCCGGGGGATTGAACCCGCCCGAGGAAGGGGGTCCGGCCCATTGTTCACCGCTGGTCCCGCCCCCACGGTGCCGATTGGCCGCGCTCGCTCCGCCCGCTGCCGCTTATGAGGCGGACGTACGGGCGCGGCCGGAGCTCAGTGCGGAGCGGAGCTGCGAGGCAAGGTGCGGCCGCTCGCTCGCTCAGCCCGCTGTTCAGTGTCCGGAGCCCGGCCCGCCGCCACCATGGGAAGCACACTCGCTAAACCCAAAGCCCAGGAGCCTGGCAAGTCCAGCGGACAGGTATGTATCCCGTTAACAGCCTGCAGACCCTGCGCTCCACACCGGCGGGGGGAGTGGGACCGCTATTCGCCCGCAACCCCAGCTTTACTCCCACAGGGACCCGGTCCCGGTCCCGGCTCCGTCCGCCAAAGGTGGAGAGACGGGACAATACATTGTGAGTTAAGCGCACGATTGCGGACGGTTTGCGGGGTGTCGGTAATGCAAGCCCCTGAAGATGCGATGTGAGCGGGTTTGGGGGAGCTGAGTCCCCGCTCCCCTGTTGTCTGGGATGGAACTGATTTCCTCCCCCCCCCACCCCCACCCCCACCCCCCTACCATCCCTCGTCCTGGCTGCGGGTCTCTGGGGTCGCTTTGTGCGACTGGCCGTGGTCTTTGCGGAATCGCGACCGTGTGCTCAAACAATGCACACCCCACACCCACCCGACTGTCGGATTTTAAACCGGTCTCGATGGAAGGTTACCCGACTCGATGACCCATCGTTCAGCCCCCCACGCCCCGGCCCGCCCCTGCACCCCCCTCCCCAAGCTCCGGGCTGCGGGACCCGCTTCTGCCCCGATTTTTTTTTACTTTTGTTCTGCCGGAGAGCCGCTCATTCGAAGCGCGAGAGCGCCGCCTGGCCGCGGAGAGCGGGGCCGCCCCCCACCCCTCCCCGGGTTTGGGGGCAGACGGATCTGGGCTTCGTACCCACACCTTGGGCAGCCACCGCGAATCCTTGCCTCCCGTCCAGCGCACTTTACCGGGATTTGGGGAGAGATGCAGGGAACCGCATCCCCAAACCCTCCGATTTGCCGGCCCTTCGGTGTGCCGGAGGCCGGCTGCTGCACCTGTTGCCCGGGCTGTGCGGGGAGCGGGGCGGCGGGGTGGTGGGGATTCTCGCCCGCTGCGCTCTCGCGCTCTCACGCTCCGCTAATGTGCTGCCGCGTGCCGTTGCAGGAGAACGGGCACGTTAAAACGAACGGGGACGTATCTCCGACGAAGGCGGATGGCGAGGTGGCCTCGGCTACTCCCGGAGAAGGCAGTGCCGCTGCCGAGCCGGTGAACGAAGCGGCTGAGGGTTCGGGCGATGCCATCGAGCCGGCGCCGCCCGCCGAAGGGGAGGCTGCCAAGTCGGAGCACACGGAGACTCCCAAAAAGAAGAAGAAAAAGACGCTGTCGTTCAAGTCGTTTAAACTGGGTAAAATGACCTTTAAGAAAACAAAGAAAGGCGAGTCAGCTGAAGGCAGCCCGACCGAGGAAAAGACTGACGCCAAACCAGCCGAGGATGCTAACGCGGCCAGCGGGAAGGTGAAGGAGCCGGTCGCCGGCGAGGTTCAGGACGAGGGGCATGCGGGGCAGGAAACCAAAACTAACAGCGAGGCTCCGAGTACAGAGGCAGCCCCAGCCAAGGAGGAGCAGGCCGAGAGGTCAGGGGAAGCCGACAAGCAGGAGGCAACGGAGGAGACCACGAAAGCGGCGGCGGCGGAGAGCGAGGCGCCCAGCAGCTCCACGGCCGAGCAAAAGGAAGAGTGAAGCAGAATTGTTTACAAACTGTGATCTGCCACGTTGCCCACTCCCTAAACCAATTGCCCCTTAAAGCTGTGGGCTACCCCACCACCCACACCTCCTGTTGATAGATCTGTTCGTATTGTCTCAGTATTACTTTATGTTTTGCCTTTTCCGACACTGGCTTGTCTAACACGCATCTTCCTGGGAACAGCTTGGGTGCAATAAATATCCCCTTTTCCCTCCGTTTTTGGGATTTTAGTACCACATCTAATGAAGAAAGCCAGGAGGAGTTGCCTCTATTCCTTCCACTGTCTACACGTGGGATCGTCCTGTGATCTGTGAACTCTGGCATCTAACTGGACCTGCATTTAACTGACGCCCCAGAGTGTCCTCTCCTGCCAGGTCATTCCTCCCCGTTACTGATTTCAGACATTTCGTGCTTTTTTTAGGGGGAAAAAAACTGCAGTTTTTTTTTGATTGAAGCTCCTAGTTTGTAGTTTTAAGTCTGGACTACAACACTGTCAAAAATTAAGCATTCAGTGTACCTGTTGGTTTTTATTCTGAGGGGAGGAGGTGCAAAAACTTTAAATGTGATGGGTTTTTTTTGCTGTTTCGTCCTGTAAATAAAACTTTGGCCAAATTGATTTGCAATTTTTTATTGCTAACTTTTAAGGTGGTTTGACTATTGTAACATTTTAAAAGGGAAAATAAACTTCACCTGTGGACTGTTCTCAAGTGTATCTCTGTCCCGGAGCTGAGTGTGCACTGTAAGCATCTTCCCCGGGCTGCACTTGCAGAAATCTTACAGGAAATGTACGAACATCATGTAGTCAATTTTTACTGAATTTTTGTTAAATAGATTTCCTCTGTTTCATTGTCTCTTTCAACAGTGTAGTAATTGTACAGTTTTAGTCTTATTATCAATAAACTAGATGGAAATTATTGACAATGATTGGATTCTCTTCATAGCTAAAAGGGCACTTGCTGAATTGTTTAGTGAAAGTTTGGTGGCACAGATCAATAAGTCCTGACTTCCCTTGTGGCATTCCCTTGTGCTGCTGCTGGTTTGATGGGTTCTCTTACAACTGGAATACACTTACAGGAACGAAGAGCTTCCAGCTGATGATCCTGGAAATGTGCAGATAGTCTCTCGTACTTTTGCTACATTTCCTTATGGCAAAATTGCTGGATAAAACCTCGAGAAGGATGCCGTTTTACTGGTGAACTGCCATCTTGTAACTAGAGTGAGAGGACATGTTCCATCACCAATTGCGCTTTGACCTGCCTATGATGTGATTCCCAGACCAAGGACTGAACTGCTGCTAATCTGCATTGAAATGAGTTGTATAGAACCTCGCCTACAATGGAGATAATTCTTCCCTCATCAGATTGGTGACATCTTAGTGTCTGCGATTGATTCCGATTATGTAACTAACCTCTGAAGAGAGCACCCTTTTTCTTCTTGTTCAGAGAAGTGAACTATTTAAAGAGTGGAAGATTCCTACACCATGCCTATATCATCTCTGGCTGATGTGATGTCAGCAAGAACTCGATTCACCATCTGAACGACTTTGGAGTGACTGGTTTCTGGTCACTAGTCAAGTAGAGGTGGCAAGGGGCCATTTTAGGATGGACCAGAGGCATTGCTGGACCGTGTTTTGTCTGCCAGAGGACTGCAGTAGGTCAAAGTGATGGACTTGGCTCCTTTCTTCCACAGTTTCCTACAGCTGATGACCATTGGATTGGGTAGTTACAACTGGCAAGGTGGAAGAAATGTTAATGGCTGTTGGTGTTCAAAGTGAAATTTGTTTTCAAAGTTATGTATGCTACCATATACTACCTAGAGATTGATTTTCTTGTGGGTATTTACAGGAAAATAAATACGATGGAATCTATGAAAAAAACCATACCCAAAGGCAAACAACAATTGTAAGAAAAACAAAATTTTAAAAAATTACTGAGAACCTAAGTTGTAGAGTCCGGAGGCTGTGGAATCAATTCCGGGTTAAGGTGAGTGAAACTATCCAGGAGCCTGATACAGAACCTGCGTCAGTAAAACAGCTCCTTCTCCACGGAAATCGATTTGATGCTGTAGGGGTCAGCTGCTCAATGTAATTCAGTAAGTGGACGTGGGGTGGGGAGGAGAGGGTCGGCGCACATTTCACCCAGTGCTGGCGGGTGGCTGGATTTAGGACAATCGCCCTCCAGTACTGAGCTGCCCAAAGACCACCGAGATATTTTCTCCACGGCCACTGACCCCCGTTTACAGCAGCCCCCGTTTTAATTCCGAGAATTAAATCCCAATTGACAAGAACAATGTCCATTATGGTCACCTTTAACGCCACACAGAATCTGCAGACCCTGTTTCGCCCTGCGCGGTGACACCGGGCCGCCTCAGGTCGCTGGAGCCTCTCGCAATGGAACCGAGGAAAACTGCCTTTAAACGGCACAATACAGCTGAAATGCAAAAGGGGGGAAAACACGGGGTAATCTGTTCACAGTGAGATCCCACGGTACGGAATACAGGTGCTGTCCAGGTAACCAGTGATGGTGATTGAGGAGAACGGCCCAAGTAACCAGGGAATATTCCAATGGGGAGAGGTTCTCCGTACTGCCGCTCCCTTAGTCACACATGGAAATGTAATCTGACCCAGCTGCTCTCCTGCAAGCTGTCACGTCCCCCTGGGCATCTTGTCCAGGTTTTGTAAATGCACTCCGAGCTAACAGCTGGGGAAATTGCTGCATCTCCCCCAGCCGCTGTTTGAGCCTGTCGCGCCGCCTGGGGCTGCCACGGGCTCGGTGAAGGACATCACCTTACCCCAGCGGTTGGAGCAACAAGGAACATGTCGCTTGCCTGGAGTAAAGGAGGGGGGAAGGGATAAATAACAGCATCCACGCGAAAAAAAGGTCCCCACGAATTAAACGATTCTACCGTGAACAGATTTCCAATGCCTGGCGATGCGTTTTTCTCCCGGGAGACGGAGCCTGGCGTGCTGAGGGGAGGTCGAGTCGCAGACCCTTGGAATTTTTTTGGCAATTGGATGGAGTTTCCACAGAATCATTATTTTACGCTTACCTGGGGAAGTCGATTTGTCACTTGTGTATTTGAGAGCCTGATACGTCGTCACAAGTCATCTTTCCACTGGAGGATTGATCCATACAAAATGCAATTTTGGAAGGAAGAAGTTCCCTAGTTACGAACTCCAACGAAAGCACTTTTGCTAGTCGCTCACCGTCCGCCATTCGATTGCGTTTACCAGTAGAACAATAACTGCCCTTCACAAAGCAGCTCCTTGGCGCTGAGTTTCTTCGCTTGCAGGTAATTCAGATCCTTAATCAGTTCCTAGAATTGATTTCTTATTGTCACACGCACCGGGGTACAGTGAAGAACTTGTCTTGCATATTGTTCATATAGATCAGATAATTCGCCGTGTGTTGAGGTGGAACGGGGTAAAACAACAAAAGAATGCGGAATAAAGTGTAACAGCGAGAGAGGGTGTGCGATGCAGGTAGGTAAACGATCAGGTGCGCGGTCATAACGAGGTAGAGGCAGAGCGGACTGTAAACAAAATACTGGCATGTTGGCGACATAACAAAGAACGTTAGCTCGCTCACTTCGCACCTTCTATAGACACTGTGTTAATGTTTCCGCCAAACCATTTAACCTGCATTTAATTGTTTCATTCTGGGACAATGGACAGTTTGGGAAGCAACTCTAAAACGAAACAAAATCACGAAGCAACAAAATGCTGGAGGAATTCAAATGGTGGTCTGCAGCGCCCTCACGCGTTCAGAAGCAGCACTTCAACGTTATTTTCGGGAGGGAACCTGATTTGCAGTCACTAACCGCACTACCTTTATTGTACATCTCACACAAGTATTGTCTAACAAAACCATTTTTGCAGTGTGCTTGGGCATTGAGTTTAGGCAACTGAATACGAATGCTAAAAAAAACTTAAATATAATAAGCTTAAGAGGGAAATCGGGAGATCAAAGAGGGGACGAGATGGATTTGGAATGTAAGGTTAAAGATAATTCCAAGAGGTTGTATTAACAGTAAAAGGGAGAGATCAGGTCCTTTTAAAGATCATCAGGGCTGTCTATATGTGGATCCACAGGAGAAGGCTGCAATTTTCAATGTCTGTTTCTTAGTGGTGTTTACTGAGTGTAGAAGCCAATCAAATGAGGGTAGGAAGTAGTGAGGTCTTGGAACAAGATAGAGAGCATAGTGACAAATGGAATGACAGTGTGGGACTGTAGCTGCAGCAAGACAGATCACAGACCACTCCACCGGGTGCTTAGGACAGCTCAGCACATCATTAGGACCCAACTACCGTACCTGGA